>NC_057824.1:15749616-16052646 GCF_910594005.1 Cervus elaphus
CCATGGGGCCCCGTGGGAACTCCTGCCCTGCCCTTGCCCCCACCACCCCCCCCACACACACATCACAGCAGGGCCCCTGCACAGGCATGCTAGGCTGTCTCTGGTTCTTCCTGCTCAGCACTCTCTGCCTGCCACAGGGCCTTTGCACAGTCTGCTCTTGCAGCTGGTACGATCACCCCCCCACCCCGCCCCTTCCAGCTGCTTTCTTGTCCTTAGATGTATCTTCTGCCCCTTCCCTGCCCCCCACAGCACTTAACACAGCCTGTAACTGTTCCCTTCCTCTATCCACCAGTTTCTCTGTGGCTGCCTCCCTGCTGGAATGAAGCTCCAAAGGATAAGGATAAGGCCTGGACCAGTCACCACCACTGCCTCCCTGGTTCCACACCGTGGGCCTCCCACCGACTTTTATCCAGCAAATCACTCCCAGTTCCCCAGCCAGAGCCAATCTTCAGCTTCACCTTCACCTTCGATGATCCAGCCAGTGTGAAAAGATCGGGAGGTCCAGGTGACCCCTGCCCAGGATGCAGCTGAGGCTTTCGGGTCTGACCCACCCTTGCAAGCTCCCCTCAGGGCTCTCCCAGGCCCTCTCCTAGGTGACTGGGGCACTAATTGCTTTTTGAGGACCTTAATTACTGGTCATGGCCCTCTATCGCTAAGTAGCAGCATTAAAATAGAGTAAATGTTTTCATTTTCTTGAAAAGTTCACATATACAAGAGGAAGTGCTGCTGAGCAGCTACGGGCCGCGCTGGACACCCCCTGGGCCTTGCCTGGTAACTGCCATGGTCCTGCCTGCGGCGTCTTCCTTCCCCTAAGGCCCAGCGGTGGAGCAGGGCGCAGGGCCTCCAGGGCTCTCCCTACCCCCAGCACGGCCACCCCGTTCTGGTTGCATTCTCTGCAGTGCCATCGGGCAGTGCAGGTGGGGAAGCCCCGGTTGGCAGTGACCTTGCCAGGGCCGCTCCAGGTCTGGGGGTCCCCACGTGGGTCTTCTCACCCACTCGAGCAACTGCTGAGGCCCGAAGCCCCTGGAGCCGGCCCGTGTGGGCCAGCTACCCCGCTCTTCGTCTGGCGCTGAGTGGGCTTGGAAGAAGGGAGGTCGCACCCGGAGCCACCGGACTGGTGGTCGCGGAAAAGTGAAAAGCTTGTGGTTTTCAGTGGCCAAGGGGTCCGAGTGGGACCCCGGAGCACAGGGCGCGGTGTGTCTCAGTGTGAGACTGGGGGGCTGCGGGAGGGCCTGGGCGCTTCCCCGAGGTCCCATGCGGCTCGCTCGGTCCAGGAGGAGGCTGGGCGAGGGACAAGTTCGCAGAAGCTGCCGTAGGTGCGCTTGTGCGCGTTCATGTGTGTGTGTGTGTGTGTGTGTTGGGGGGGTGCGGATGCACGCGCATCCAGAATCCCACCCACGGATACAGCAGCGCATCACACGCGCGGTCACACCCAGGACACACATGCGGAGGGGGAGGGGCGCGCCCGCCGCGGTCCCTGCCGCCGCGCACCGCCCACGCCCGCAGCCCCGCCCCCTCGCCGACCCCCGCCCGCGGCGCCGAGGGGCTGGGTGCGCGCCCCGGCGGGGAGGGGAGGGCCCGCCTCCGCGGCTCCAGCCGCCCCCGCAGTTGGGGGCGGGGAAGACGCCGGCGCCACCGCCCCGCCCCCGCCCGGCCTCCCCGCGAGCGCCCCCTGGCGCCCCGCGCCCCAAGCGGGAGGGTGGGAGCGCGATGGGGGGCGCGGGCGGGCCCTGCTCCGCCTTCCCGGCGGGGGCGGGGCGCCTTCCGCGACGGGGGAGGGGCGGCGCGCGCGCCCCGGGGCGGGAGAGGCCCCCCCGCGCCCCCGGCCCGGCCCCGCCCCCGCCGCCGCGCCCCGCCCCCGCCCCGCCCGCCGCTCACTCCGAAGTTTCCTGCGCGGAGCGCGGTCGGGATCCGCGATCGCTCGCCGCCCCGCCGCCCGGTCCGCGCCCCCCGCGCCCGGCGCCCCGCGCCCGGCCGCCTCGCGGAGCCCTCTGCGCCCGGCCGCCGCCGCCGTCGCTGCCGGGCCAGCCGGAGCGGGAGCCGGAGCGGGAGCCGGAGCGGGAGCCGGCGGGCCGGGGGCGCGGGCTGGGGGCGCGGGCCGGGGGCGGCGGGGCTCCAGCAGGGGCCGATCGCCGCGCCGGGTCCGCTGTGACCGCACCGCCCGGGCGATGCCCGCGGGGACGCCGCCGGCAGCCGGAGCGAGGTGAGACACGGTGAGGACGCGCGCCCCGCTGCGCGCCGGGACCCTCTTCAACTTGAGGCGGCCGGCAGGGGAGCCCCTCGGGCGCCGGCCCCCGCCCCGGCGGTGGGGGAGGGGCCGCCCAGCCCTCGCCGGCGGGAGGGGGCGGGGGGCGCATTTGTCTCTAATGAGAAAAGACAAAGACATCCCGGCGGCCGTGGCTGTTTCCGCGGATCCCGCTCCGCCCGAGGGGGGCGAGGGTGTCGTTCCCGGGACCTGGTCACCGCCTGTCCCCCGCAGGTGCTGCCAGCCGCTACAATGACCGAGGGCGTGCAGGCGGTCGACGAGGTCCGCGTGCCCCTGGGCGCGCCAGCCCCGGGCCCGGCGGCAGCGGCGTCCCCGGCGAGCCCTGGGGCCCCGGGGCCAGAGGCGGAGCGGGGGTCGGGGCCCAGTGCGTCGCCCCCCGAGAGTCCGGCGGCCGAGCGCGGCGCGGAGCTGGGCGCCGACGAGGAGCAGCCCGTCCCGTACCCGGCGCTGGCGGCCACCGTCTTCTTCTGTCTCGGGCAGACCACGCGGCCGCGCAGCTGGTGTCTCCGGCTGGTCTGTAACCCATATCCTTCCCGGGTCTCCGGGGGTGCGGGGATCCTGGGCATGGGGGTCCGGGGCGCGGGACCCCCTCCCGCTTGTGCCTCCCACGCCCGAGCTCTTTGGCCCCGGCGCCGTCTGGGTGCGCGGGGGACGCAGTACAGGGGCGCGAGGGGAGCGCTCCTCAGAGAGAGGCGGCCCCAGGCTGCGCTTTGTGGGGCAGCGGCCGCGGCTTTCTTGATCCGAACGGGTGTCCCCGCTCCAGAGCCAGCTCCGGACGAGAGAGGGTGGAAGAGAAGCGGCGAGGCCACCGCGGGCTTGGTGGAGAGGGGTCGGCCAGGAGGGGAAGTGGGTACTGCCTGCGCCCCCCTGGGTGCCTGTCAGGACGGGAATTCCTCCCTCCGGGTTTACAGGACCTCTGGCCTGAGGCAGGATCCTCACTGCAGTGGGGGGTGCGGGGGGCCGGCGGGACCTCAACAAGGAATCAAAGTTTTCTCCCTGTCCCTTGCGCTTGGGAGAGTCTGGGAGACCCTGGGGGCCGGGAAGCCGTGCCTGCTCGCTGGTCCTTTTCCGTGGGGAGAGGCGGTGACGTCGGTTGTGAACTCGCCTTTGCAGGCTGAACTCGGTGTTGGGGCTGATTTAAGTCATGCGCAGCTGGGGGTGGGGGGCAGGGAGGCAGCTGGCACGCGCCCCGCACCCTGGTGTCCCTTCTCCCGGTCCTTCCCTGACCCCAGAGGAAGGGGCCTCTCTTTTTGCTCTTGGTGAGAGTGACACAGACTTTCAGAGAAGGTTCTAGAGCAGAGCTGGGTCAGACAGGGGGCATTTCTGGGACACAGGTCACAGAGCTGGGGACCCCCAGCAGGTGGTCTATGGGGACTGGCAGCGGGCCCTGGCTCGCTGTGTCCCAGCCGGTTCTCCCGCGGATCCCTGGCTGCCAGGTGGCTGGGCTGTGGGCACCAGGCGTTCCCTCCCCTTGCCTTTGGAGGGACTGGGTGAGAAGAGGAGGCTGGTTGGGGGGAGACCTTGCACGTGAACTTTCCCTGTCCACGTGAAGGAGACAGGCCGCATGAGCGATGCGTGTATATATTTTTCCTACCTTGTGTGTCTAACTGTACAAACATCACATAGGAAAGAGGAATGTGTAGCAGGAAAGTAACAAACCCTGTCTTTTTTTCTTTCCTGAAATCCAAACGTGGGCTGAGTCAGAGCAGCCAACCCCCACCCACTGCCCCCAATGCTGATTGTGCAAGGGGTCGTCCGTCGTGGCCTGGGTGGAGGGCCATGGCTGCGTGCAGCCCCAGCATGGCAGCAGGCTCCCCTGCCTGCCTTTGTCCCACAGCTCCTGGGTGGGCCTCGGCCCCCCGTTAGCCCCCAGCAGCTGCCAGGCTGAGCTTGCAGGGGGGCTGTAGGCTGGTCTTCCCTCCAAAACCCTGGGCATCCCCAGGCCACCTGGTTTGGGTGGGAAGGTGGGCTGGCTGGGTGGGGTGCTGGGGGATACGGTGGGCGCCCTGAGGCCCTGGGACGGGAGGTGCCCCCCCACCCCGTCCTTCATCTGCAGGAGCACATGGGGGCCAGGCAGGGAAGGGTGGGAGCAGGGCCTGCACTTTCTCTCCCCTGACAGCCCCCGCGTCTGGCCGCCCTGTCCCTGTCCCGCCTGACCCTGTGTTCTGGATGTTCCAGGCGGGCTGCGTCCTTCGGGACGTCTGACAAGGTTGTTTGTGTTCCTCAGTGCAGGGGAGGGGGGTGCCCCACGTGGGTGGAGGGGCGCCCAGGGGGTGGGGGGTGGGGCTGGCAGGGCCACCTGCCCATGTGTCTGTCCCTGGCAGGGCTCCTGGGGACTCCAGGAGCAGGAGGGTGTCGAGAGGCGAGGAGGAGCCCCCTGCCGGGTCAGGGGCGGGGAATCGGGGAGCACCCTTCCGACTGGCAGGGTGTGGGGGAGCTCGGGTCCTGGTATCGTCTTTCCCGGCTTGGCCATGGAAAGGCTGCCTGTGTCAAGTGGGGTGGGCTTGTCAGGCCCCCAGCGAGTAGGGACGGCTGTGACCTCCAGCAGGTGCCAGGCCCTGGGGCAGGGGTGCCTCGGCTGCAGGGAGAACCTAAGATAAGACAGTGTGCCCTGACGGGGGGTGCCCGGTCCCCTCAGGGAAGCCCGTGGGCCTCAGCAAGCCTTTTCCGAGTGCTTCAGGTTCCTTGTGAGAGGCTGGGGTTCGGTGGGTGGCCTGCGGTCTGCCAGAGCCCACATGGTGTCTGTCCTGCGGCCGGAGGACACCCCTCGGCCTCGGCCCCTGCCCTGTAGGTGGGTGTCGTGCCGGCGGCGCCCAGCGTCCTTCCCTGGACCTTCTCCTGCTGCAGAGGGTAAACTTGGAGAGGGAGATGGGGTGACTGGGTCTGCTCTGGGAACCCACATGCCGTGAAGCCACTCCACACTCCCCAGAGGCGGGCAGAACCCCAGCCGGTCCGCCGAGCCCAGCCCCGCGCGGGGACGAGACCGGCAGTGGGAACACGGGCAGGGGCCTTCCTCAAGCCCGGACTTTCGGGAACCCCCGCCTGACGTGGACGGCCCCCCACACAGACGAGCACGCGTGTCCTGTCTTTGTTATGAAGGATGTCGGGTCCACAGCAGAGGAGCTCCCAAGGGCGGCCGGCGTCCTTATTGATTTACTTTGCTTTTTGAAAATATAATGGTGCTGGAACTTTTGGGTCGAGTGCTGTGTCTCCTACACAGGTTTATTTATAGCGGAAGGTGGGTGGGATCTGTGTTGCAGCCCGCGCCGCGGGGCTGTGTTCCGCCCGGGCTCCCCCGGGGTTCCTGACTCGCGCTGCCTGTGATGAGACTGCCGCGTCCCAGCACCCAAGCCGGGCGGGGCCTCCCAGGGGTGCTCGCTGGCAGGGAAGGGGGCCCTGCCGCCACCTCTCCGGGAGCCGTGGAGGCCAGCTGTGGCCCCGTCTGGGCGCCGAGGCGCTGGGGGTTGGCCGCGGGGGCACCTGGGGGCTCGGGGGTGGTGGTCGTGCCCAGGTGTGTCCCAGGGGCCCGGCAGCAGACACCCAGGCGCAGGGCTCAGAGGAGACAGAGGACGTGGCAAGGTCACAGGGCCGCCCGAGGACAGCGCTGGGTGAGCCCGGCCTGGCTCCCGTGTCCGCGGGTTTGGCAGGGCCCTGCCCAGCAGGGAGGTGAGGCCCAGCGTCCAGGTCCTTGAAGGTGTCTTGTGGACACTGCGGTCGCAGGCTGTCCTGCCGCTCCCCCATGCTCGCTGCCAGCGCCTTGGCTCCCAGCGGGCGCCCCAGTGAGGACATGTGGAGCGTGGGGGTGCAAGGGGACAGGCCCCCATCTGCCCCCACCGCCCCCCCTGGCCCCACGGACTGGCCGTGAGTGGACGGTCCATGTCCTCCCCTTCCTAAGCCTGCGACCGCTGAGCACTTTATGAAGCCCAGGCCCGGGGGGCATTCCATCTCACGAGCACGCCCACCCCAGCGCCTGGTCCTGGGCCCTCGTCCCGATGCTGCCCTGGACCTGGAGCTCCCAGACTGGGGGCCTGCTGCCCCTCGGCCGGTGGGACCCAGGCTGACAGGGCCACCCCCACTTCCTCTGACTTGGAAGGAGCTGCTGGGTGTGTGTCCATGTGTCTCTGGCCTGCCCAGCCCCCTGCCCCCGGATCTGAGGGCACGTGTCCTGGGGTGGGGTACGGGGGAAGCCCTGGTCAAGGACATTACCCTGAGAGCCAGTGGAGGGGGGCACAGTGGAGAGGTGATCTCAGAGAACCTGCAGGAGGTTGGGAGGGGGAGCCCTGTCCCTGGGGTGCCTGCTCCTGGGGTCTTTGGACCCAGGCCTGAGATCCCGTGGGACCCTGAGTTTAGAGCCGAGCTGTGACACGTTCGTCTCTTGGCTGGTGTGTTGAGGAGGGCTTCCTGGAGGAGGTGAGGCTGGGCTGGACTCTTTGGGTGAGTGCAAGGTCCAGGAAGGCATGGGGTGTAGAAGGGGAAATTGGGGTGAGTTGAGGTATGTCTGCCTGGGAGGGCCCTGGCTGTGTCTGAGTCACTCACTGCCATGAGACTGCCCGGGAAGGGTCCTGGCTCACCCTCAGCCTGCAGGGGCCTAGACTTCTAGACTCGCCCCGTTCCCTGCCCGGGCTCCTGCGGGGCCCTGATGCAGGCAGACGGTTCGTGTCCCTTCAGCTCCTGGCGGCCTGATTAGTCGGCAGACGCCAGGAGCACTGATGAAGTGCCTGTGTGGGGCACGCTGACACACGGTGACGTGAGCACTGCCCCCGCCCCCACACCTGCTTCCCTCCTGGGCCCGGGGGTGCTGTGTGCGGGGGGCTGGGCGGCCTCACTGTGCAGACCCTCCTGGGCCCTGTCCTGGGCTCCGGGTCCTCCCAGCAGGCCACTTCCACTGCGTGTCGGCCTCTAGCCTGACTGCTGCGGGTCCTGGGGCCGGGTGGGTCGGGTGGAGGCCGCTGGGGGCTGGGAGTCAGGGAGCCCCCTGCTCACGGGGACCTTGGGGGGAGGAGAGGGGAGGGTGGACGGGGAGCAGGGCTGGCCCAGGCAGCCAAGTGACACGTGCAAAGGCCCCGAGGTGGACGGCACATGGCCCTCGGCAGGAGGGGTGGCGGATGTGCTGAGGTGGGGCGAGGGGGCAGGGCGACCAGAGAGGCCTGTGAGTGTGGCAGACGGGTGACCGGCTGGCCTGGGGCCTCGGGCCGGGCCTGCTGCCTGCCGGGCTGGGTCTCGTTCTCCGGGAGGGGCCGTGTTGGGACCACTCTGGGGAGAAGTGGAGGACAGGGCAGGTGGAGGGTGGCGCAGGGTCCGAGGGGAGGCCGTGGGCGCCCCGTGGTGACCACCCAAATTCTATTCTGCTGCGGGAGGCTGTGGGTGCCCTCCCTGGCACGGTGCAGTGCTCAGAGGTGGTCTGGGTACCCCCCTCGCCCTCCCGGAGCTGGCGAAACGCCCGGCTCCAGGGTCAGGATGGGAAGGAATGCGGGGGATGGGCCGGCCTGTCAAACATCGTCGGGCTGAGTCCGTGCAGCCTGTGTGCGGCTCGGAGTCCAGACCTTGGCCCTGCCGTCAAGGTCGGGCGGGAACGCGTTACCTCCTTTCACGGGCGTGTGCCTGCCTGCCTGGGAAGGGGTGGCCGCCCTGCCAGCCGGCCGAGTGGGCCAGTTTCCCTTTCTCTCCTCCTCGCAAGGGGTACAGAGGACCAGTTGCTTCCTCCTCCCCCCAGCGGTTCTCTTTGACAGAAGCGGGAACACCTCTGAGTCACGTGGGCCTCGGCTGAGTTTCCAGGCGGGCGCCCATCCTGGCAGCCGCAGCGGTGATTTAGGGCCCGGCTCCCTGGCGGGTCTGGGAGGCGAGCGGCCCAGCCCTGGCGAGCTGGCAGCGAGTTCGGGCAGCGTCCCCAGAGCCTGCGCGCCGCGCCCGCCTCAGATGACAGATGGGGCCGCGTGCCTCTGCTGTCTTCACGGAGTGAGTAGCGGCTTGTCGTTTCGTCAGGAGGGGCCCCGCCAAACACACACGCGCACACGCACACGTGCACACACGCCTGCAGGGAGGCGAGGCTGTGCTGCCCTGCGTAGCCTCGCAGGCGCGAGGGCCCCGGTGTTCCCGGCCCCGGGGCGTGGGCTCCTCTGGTGCCGGGCGGGCGGGGTGTCGCCAGCGCTGGCCGAGCCCGGAGCTCCGATCAGTGGGGACAGCTGATGGATGTGCTCAATTAGAGCGTACCAGTAGGGACGCTGCCACCTCTGTGTCCCCGGGACCGGAGCGGGCAGGGAGCAGCATGGTGGGAGCCGCCCGCCTCTGTGGCCCCCGGTGGCTCCCGGATGTGAGGGGGCTTCAGGGGTCCCAGGAACACCCCCTTTCCTGAGCATGATGCCAACAAGGACCAGGGCCGTGTCCCGGGCAGCCCCGTGTCAGCCTCACCCTTGGCCGGGGTTGGAGGCAGATTTGGTAGAGGGCTGGGCCCACCCCGCAGGGGCTGTCTGGCTGCAACCGGCCCGCCTGTCCTGCTAGGTCTGGGACAGTCCAGGTGGCCCAGCGCTCTCTGGCGTCAGCTCTCCCTCCCACATGGAGCCGCCTAAACTGCTCTGGCACGGAGGGAGCCGACGTTAGTGAGAGGCTCGCGTTCTGGGCGGGGCCGGGGGGTGAGGGGGGCGGGGGGTGGTGCTCGGGGTGGCCAGCAGGCAGGCAGCACAGGGAGGCGGCCAGCAGCCCCCCTCTCCCCGCCCGCTTGGGGCTGGGGGACAGGCCAGTCCTGTGGGTGGGCACAGCCCCTGTCCGCTGCCTGGACTGGGCAGAGCCCGACCTGATGCCGGTGCCAAGAGCCTGGCATGAGGCGGTGGCCAGCCTGCTTGCTCATGCTGGCCCCTCCCCGCCGCTCCCAGGTGGGGTCAGGGCACCGGAGCAGCGGGGACAGCACCCCTTTTCTGGGCTGCCGGGGCCTCTCTGCTGCCCGCCTGCTCACTGGCACCCGGCGGGGGCCCTGGCGGGGTGGTTGTGTTTCGGGCTGTCGCTCTCCTGAGGATGGTCGTGGGGGCACCCTGACACCTCTTTGGGGGCCAGGGCCCCTGACATCCCCGCGGCTAGGCTGGGGCCTCTGGGGGCCCCTCCGTCAGCCTGGGTGCTGGCCCCTCACACGCCTCGGTATCTCCCTCACGGCCCCTCTTCCTTTTCCGTCGCCGACAGAGTGGTGTTTGTGGGGCATCCCAGTGCGGGGGGTGAAGGTCTCGTCCAGCTCAGAGCAGCTGCTGAGAGGGCTGAGCCGTGGAGGCTTCGGAGGCATGACCGGAGGTGCAGCCACCTCCCCGCTCTGAGCGTGCCTGCGTCTCCCCACCCCAGCCTGCAGGGAGGGTGGGCAGCATCAGGTGTTAAGCAGGCAGGGGCTGGGAGACGTCCCGGGAGGCAGTGGGACCTCTCAGGGGGCCCAGTCTGTGTCAGTGAAGGCCGATGCAGCGAGGGGGTGGGCTCGGGCCTGGGGGACCGGCCTGCCTCCCGGACCTGGCCGTGCTGCGCTGAGGGGCAGGCGTGTACCAGCGGGGGCCCCAGTCCCGCCTGCCCGGGGAGGTCGGGTAGTCAGAGCCCATCTGCTAGGCTGGCCTGACCGCCGGCCGCTCCCCGGGAGCACGCCTGAGGAGCCGAGCGGGCGGGCCCGGGCTCACGGCGGGGCCTCCTCGGCCCCCCTGGCCAGGGAAGGCCTCTTGGGCAGGGCCCGTGGGGCCTCCCCGCAGGTTTCAGCTCCCAGGCCCAGGCCGCCCACTTGGCGCCACCAGACTGACCTTTGAGCCGCCTGTGGGCACCCTGGGGGGTCTGGGGCCAGCCTGGCTCAGCCTGGAGCTCAGTGCTTCCTGTGACTGCGCAGGTGTCCACCTGTTGGCGGGATGGGACACACGTGTCCCCCAAGCCCACGTGGAGCTGTGTGCATGTTCCAGGCTCTGCCCTCTGTGCTGGCCACGGGCTGGGGACGGCAGGCCCTTGAGGGCTTCAGGGAGCCTGCGACGGGGGTGGAGAAAAGCAGATGGGAGGGCAGCAGCACTGGGGGCCCTTGCCCTAAGCTGGGAGCGTCGCCACAGCCCCAGGCAGATTGACCAGGCCAGTGGGGGCGCCGGGGCGGTCGGAGCGGGCAGGCTGGGCGTCAGTGTGGCTGTGGGTGTGCCCATCGTCCGCACAGACTGACGCGGGTAGGCTGGTGCGCTGGCTGGAGCGTGCCTCTGAATTCATGTCCACTTGAACCTCAGAAAGTGACCTCGTGGGGAAGTAGGGTCTTTGCAGACGTGGTCATGTTCGGATGAGGTCAGATTGGGCTGGGGGGCCCTGGACTCCCTGATGGGTGTCCTCTAAGAGGAGGGGACGCAGATGCCGGGAGAGACCGCGTGAGGCTGGAAGCAGTTGCTGCGTGAGGCGGCCACACGCCCAGGATCACAGTTCCTTCAGCCTCCAGAGTCTGGGAGGGGCCTGGATGGGTCCCCACGTGGCCTGCTGACCCCCCGTCGCGGACTCCCGGCCGCTGGGCTGTGAGAATTCCTGCAGTGTGAGCCCTGTGCTGCGGTGCCTTGTTTCGGGGGCCCTCCCCAGCTCGCACACCTGGGCTTGCCCCTGGAGGCAGAGGCAGGTGGTGGGGACGGGCTGGTGGGAGGTGGTCCTTGCCAGGTACATCGGACCATCCACCCCAGGCCAGCCTCTGCTCGCCACGAGGAGCTCGGCCATGCAGGCAAAACCAGCCGTGAAGTCGGTCATTTGGAGGCCTCGTCACCAGGGAGGCCTGGTCAGACCTCAAACGGTTGCGTCTCTGGGGTTCTTGGGAGGTCGCCCACCTGGGGTGGGGGATGTTCCTGAGGAGGTGTCTGTCCAGGATGTTAGGCCTTTAGCTGCCTTTCCACCAGATGGAGCCTGCACAGACCCTGTGGGCGTCTGGGACCCTCGCTCAGCGAGTGACCTGTGCTGTGGGGCTCGCCGCTGCCCCAGGCGGCTGGAGTGCAGTGGCCGTGGCAGGAGCCCCGGTGTCCAGCCTCGCCTGGCTCTGTCCCGAGACTCTGGCCACCACAGGCATCCTGCGGAATGCTGCGTGGACGACCTGCTCCCAGCTGGGGACCCGCTCCAGCCACAGAGGCTCCAGGGGGGTCTGGCTGGCTGCTGCCACACTCTCTCCTGCCAGGCGCTGCCCCAGGTAGCCAGGAAAGAGGCGGCCTCGGTCCTGGAGCTGGACTCCCCTGACGCCCCCCACCCGGAGCCCAGCCCTGGGGTTCCTCAGCCCGGGTGGGGGCCCTGCCCCAAGCCTGGCTCTCCTGGTCCCCAGGGCCCCGGCACGGGCGGACTGGGCTCCCTCCAGGCTGTGAGGCTCCTTCCCAGTGGGCGGGGGCTCAGGGGCTGTGCTTGGCTGGGGGGGCGGGCGAGGGCAGGAGGCAGAGGACACACAGACAGATGAGACCCAGGTCTCACTGAGGCTGAGGACGACCACGGCTGGTGGGCAGCATTCGGGGTGGACCTGCGGGGTGGTCTACAGGACTGGGGTGTGAAGGCCTGCACAGCGTGAGTGTTCTGGGGCTGCTGGGGGCAGCTGAGGCTGGGTGGGGGGCCCCTGGGTGCCCGTCTGAAGGTCAGGCTCCTGGCGTGGAGGCGAGGAGACAGGTGTGGGGACGTCTGACAGGAGCCGCAGGGCCGGGGGGCCTCGGTGCTCCCCTTAGAAGGGGCGGCCTGGAGGGCCCACTGAGCACTGGCCTGCGTCCACTGATTTTTGAAGCTGCTGTTGCCACATGTGCCTCAGGGGTGCGTGAGCCCGTGGGACGGTGCAAGGGGGTGACTGGGAGGTGCGGGGGGTGACCCTCTCCCGGCCAGGTGGGGGCACCAGCTCGCCCCACGCGTCCCTTTGTCTTTCAAGCAGTCGCCTGGCCGGCCCGCAGTCTGATGAGTCAGCCTGCATTAGCGCCTCATCGAGATGGATGAGGACGCGTCCCGAGTCCTGCTGGCAGGGCAGCCACCCAGCTCTGGCCCCGGGATGGGACTGGGCCTGCTGGGCCCCCGTGACTCCGGATGGCCACTGTGTTTGGCCGACACATGCTGTGCCTCGGGTGTGGCGGGCCAGGCGCTCCGGCAGCTTGGATTCCATGGACACATGGGCTCGGTCATGTGGTTCAGTGGGCTGCAGGATGCGAAGGATGCCCCACATGGGGTGCAGACGCTGGGAGAGGCGGGGTGAGCCCCCAGCAGGGGCAGGAGGCCACGGGCGGACTGTCTGGGGTGCCTTGAAGGCGGAAGGAGATTGGCTGAGCGTGGAGCCTTGGGGTCCCTAGGAAGGATCTCAGTAGCCCCTCAGTGCCCCAAGGAGCGGTCTAGAGCCGGGGGCAGCATCGGGATCGCCGGCCGGTGGGGCCTGGGGCGGGGGGCTCAGGCAGCGTGTCCCTGGTGCGGGTCTGCGTGGCAGACGCTGGGCTTCCCGGAACTCCTCGGTGCTGTTCCAGAGCCACTGAAATCTGGGTCGAGGGGACAGGAGGGAGAGGTGGGGAGAACTGGCTTGGGGCCCGCGGGGAAGGACACCCTGCGGCCACCTCTTGGCCACCCCGCAGACACCACTGGGCCACATGTCCTGCGTCCACATGGCCCGTTCATAGATTCAAACCCAGCGACCCGACTGAGCGGCAGGGCCTCTGTGTTCGTGTTTTCTCACTCGGGTGTCACCAGGACATGGGCGGGCGGAGGGCAGGCCGCTCAGCATGCTGGGTCCTTCCCGGGGTGTCCCTCGGCCTGGAAGGCCGTGCTGGGCTCTGGGTCGTGTTGCTACATGTCCCTGTGGTTCAGGCACCTGCTCACCTCTGACCTCAGGGCGGAGGAACAGTGGTAACCAGGCTCACCGTTTGCCGCAGGGAGACCCTCACTGTGGCTCAGGCCTGGGGCACTTCTCACCCAAGTCCTGTCGGCCGATGAGGAAACAGCGGGTCAGAGTGGGTGCCTGCACGTCCCGGGAGTTCGGAGCTCAGGCACACCCAGACGCCCGCTTTCTCTCAGCATCGTCGAGACGTAAGGCCACGCACTGTGCTAGTCACACACTCTGTTCTCTGCTCTGGTCACAGCTGTGCAGCAGTTCTGAGGCTTTGTTGCAGAAGGAGACCCTGTCCCCATCAGCAGTCACCACCCGTGGCCCTGGGCCCCCCCAACCCTGCCCCTGGCCTGCATTCTGTCTCCGGATGTGCCGCCTCTGGGCATTTCATAGGAGCAGAACCGCGAGAAGTGACCGTGTGTCTGGTGTCTCTCTGAACGCGTGTCCTCTGGGCTTGTCTGGGCCATAGCGGGAGGGTGCGCTGCTCCTTTTGGGGCCAACGTGGTGGGACGTTGTCTCCTCGTTCACTGCCGGTGGGCCTGGCTGTTTGCACCTTTCCACTGTGAGCAGTGCTGCCATGAGCAGTCGTGTCCGAGTTGGGCATGCACCCGGAGCGGAATTGCCCGCTTACAGGGAACTGTGTCAGAGTGCCTGAGATGCCAAAGCATTTTCCAAAGCAGCGCCTATTTCCTACCCCCTTGTGCCCTGGACCTGGGTCTCTAAGCCCGTGGATCTGCAGCAGTCTCAGTGGTAGTCCGCAGAGAGGAGGCGGTGGGCAGCAGAGACCACACCGCCCCCTGCCCTGAGCCTGAGCCCACCGAGGAGCAGGGCTTGCCCACCTGCCCTCCTGCAGATGCTCCTGGGGTGTCTCCTGGGCGGTGGGCAGCACTGCCCGGTCAGGGTGGAAGAGGGTCTTGGTGGCCTCCTGGGTTGGGCAGCCCTTCTAACCCGGGTCTCCCTTCAATGGACCTTTCAGGCGCGGCCGTCGGAAATGTGTGGCCTGCCAGGTGCCGCGCCCCGGCACACAGGCAGGCACATGGGCAGGGTGGTGCCAGGCTGTGGGGGGAGTAGCTGCGTGTGTTTGCCCGGATCCGTGCCTCCATCAGCCCTCTGGAGAATTTCAACACCCACACTAGGAATAAAAAAAAATTATTAATGAGCTTGGCACGGTTGCCATGGGAACCTGTTGCTAATGAATCTCTGGGGTTTCCTTTTACCTCTGCAGAGCAGCGCCAGGCCCGAAGACGACACGTTTCCGACTAATCAGGTTGCCGTGGCAACGCCTGTCACTAATCCCCAGCCGGGCTCCTGGTTTACCGGCCTGGCCCGAGTTACATAAAGCGATTTAGCATGCCGAGGGCTGCTCCAGGCCTGGCGACCCCAGGGCTCCTCGGCCGGCTCGCCTGTGACCAGGGCGTCCCCGCCGCTGGCCAACCCACCTCCTTCCAAGGCCCACACCTTGGGCTCCCCAGACTCAGGAAACGGAGGCGCGCGGACCGTGGCGTGTGGCCTTTTGTTGGAAAGAGAAGCCCTGAGGGTTGCCCCTTTGCTCGGGCCAGCGTGTGTGATGCTCGGGGTGGGGGTGGGGTGGAGGCTGGCACCAGCAGGGGCTCAGTGCCCGTGGGGAACAGCGGGTGGAGCGCTCAGGGGCGGGAGCTGGCATGTTCCCGGGCAGCCTGGGGCCTCTGACCCTGGCCTGTAGCTGTCGTCTCCCTATGGTGCTGCTGTGTGTGTGTCTGTGCTCATCTTTTCTTACAAAGATGTGGTCTGTGTTAGGGTCCAATCCGGCGACCTCTTTTTACCCTCCATACCCCTTTGAAAGCACCGTTTCCAAACAACACAGCCATGTTCTGAGGTCCAGGGTCTGAGCCATTCAACCCATGGCACCTCCCCAGAGCTGTTGGATCCAAGTGTTGTCCCCTGGAGTCCATGGCTACCCGGGCCTGTCACATGGTCACCCTCTCCTGACCACATGCTCCTGCCCTGCTCCCCGAAGTCGCCACGCTGGACAGGTTAATGCGCGGAGTGGCCTCAGCTCTGCACAGAGCCGGGAGTCGTGGGCCACCAGCACCCGCTGCCCAGCAGTGCCCAGGGCATGCAGGGCCCGCTCCTCTGTGTGGTTTCCTCTCATCCCGGTGGAGACACTGGCCATAGGCAGAAGGGCTGGGCAGCTCTGCCTCCTCATGGCCAGAGTGTCCAGGCAGAGGTGTTGGGCGAAGGCGTGTGAAGCGGTGTCTGCAGGCGGCTCCACGGGTCCTCCCAGCAGCCCCGTGAGACAGGGCAGAGGCGGGCTGGGCGGTGTCTGTGATCAGATACCAGTGTCCACCCTGGCCATTTGGGTTCCGTGGGTCGGTCCCCCAGGCTCTCTGTCTTTCTCTGTCTCAGTGGCTGTGGCCTGAGGTGTGGCCAGGCTTGTGTCTGCTGACTCTTTGTGGCTAGGATTTGTGACTTGTGGGGTGACAGTTTCAAGGTGCCCCAACGCCCAGCCAGTGGCTTCCTCTATAAGCTGCTGGAGGAGGGCCATCTCCGCCACCGTCCCCCAGACTCGTGGTCCCTGTGGGGCATCAGTGCAGGGGTCAGAGCAGGGCCCCAGGACAGCTGACACCCCAGGAAGCATCTCCTCCCAGCCTGGGGCAGGCCCACATGGCGGCCGTGCAGGGGCCCCTGTGGGGGGAGGGGCACTCGGGGGGCCCCCTGCATTGCCGATTCAGCCCTCCCAGCACCCGATGCACCTCCCTCTCCCATCTGCGCCTTGGTCCTGAATCATCTCCCCACGCTCCCCAGCGGTGACATCCTCTGGACCAGCCTGGCGGCCCGTGGGCTGACCTGTGGTGGAGCAGGCATCCTCCAGCTGGAATTCAGAGATGAGCCTCCAGTTCGTTGATGGCTGGAATTCCACCGCCAAGTGCTCACTCCCAGGGCTGTGCCCTGTTCCAGGCTGCAACCCCCCCCCCCGCCCCCCTGGGAGTGAGAGGGCAGGAAGCTGGGGGAGGGTGGGCCCTGGAGCCGGGAAAGGAGGGGCTGCAGCCCCACGGGGCCCAGGCAGTGCCTGAGGGCAGACATCCTTGCCCAGCACCCACGGAGGCCTCCCCTGGGGCAGGGGGTGGGGGGGAGTCAGGAGGGGATTCCCAGTGCCACCCCTGCCCCGGTGGGGGATCCTGGCCTTCTCAGAGCCTCGTGGGAGGCCCCGGCAGAGCACATGACTGTACAGTGGGCTGGGGTCCCGGCCCTGCTCTGAGCCTGCCGGCTTGCAGGGCCCCAGTCGGGGCAGAGCAGGCTGTGCTGCGCTCGACCTTGACCTTGACCTCTGCTTGCTGACCCTGCAGACCCACACTGGGAAGTCTGGGGCTCCAGGAGGAGGCCGGGGTGTTTCCTGCACGTTTGAAATACGGCTGGCCTGTCTGCTGGTGGGAGCGAACGACGTTTTAATTCCTAATTTAGACTGTTTATCTGCAGAGCTCTGGAGGCCGGGCAGGGAGAGTCAGTGCCCCCCCGCGCCCCTCCCAGGCGCCTCCCACCTCCACCGTGCTCCAGCTGCCTGGTGGGCACCACTGGGGGCTCGCCTCCAGACCCTCAGCCCTGCCCACCCCGCAGTGGCCTCCTGGTTGGGCGTCTCTGGGCCGCCAGCTGGCCACCACCCGCCCTCCACAGGGGGCGGCCCCCTCCCCACGCCTTCCGGGCCTTTCTCTGGGCCGGCACAGTGTGGAATCTGAAGCCGGGTAGAGTCAGCTGTGGCCTGGTCTGAGTTTTACCTTAAAAGAGGGACTAGAGAAGGTGGGGAGGCTCGGGGGGCAGGGGGAGAGCCTGGTGGGAAAAACAGGCCTGCATAGGCCCCCTGCAGGTCCCCCGTCTCGTTAACCACAGACCCAGGATCAATGTCGCCTCTCCCACATTAATTAGAAAATACGCCTCACTCTCCAGCCATAATGGTCTGGCTGAGGTCGGGCTGACTTCCTGGTTGCCATGCCGACCGGGTATGCCCCCGTTTTGCCGCCCCCTTCCTGAACATCCTCTGGAGGGGGCTGGGCAGGGCGTCAGCAGGCCGGGACCCTCTGCTGGCCGGGACCCTCGTCCGCACCCGCTTTAGTGTGAACCTGTGTATTTCATCTTCGTCCCCTGGTGCCCCATTGCCTTTGGGGAGACATGCTCGGAACTGACGACCGGGAGGGAACTGGGCTGAGTGTAACCCTCATGCCAAAAGAGGCAGCGTTTGGTCACTCTGGCGCCTGTGGAGCTGTGTGAGTGTGTTTGGGGCGTCAGGCATCCCGCGGGTCCCCGGTGGGTGGGTAGGAGAGTGAGGCCCAACCTGGGAGGCTGGTGGCAGCTTTCCTTGGCAGAGCCACCTGGGCTGGGGGGGCCGGTCCTGGCCGGCTGGAGTCTTTGCAGACCCCACAGCCCCCCTCCGGGGAGCAAGCACCCCTCCTCTCATCTGCTGGCCCAGACCCAGGCCCACCACATCCGGAGCCAGCCATCAAACCCTCACCTCCTGATCCTTGGCCTCATGGAAGCTTCTAGAAATGGGAGCGGGGCTCTCAAACGTGCCTTCAGTGAGTGCAAAGGACACCCCCCACAGGGACTGCCTCTGCAACCCCTGGGTTCTGCCGGACCACCCTTGAGCTGCCTCTCCTGCAGCGGGGCCTGGGCCACCCCCCAGGCAGCACATGGTGCTCGTGGAAAGAACTCGGGAGTAGGAGCAGCAGGGGACCCGTGCTGGAGCCCCGGGGACCCATGCTGGAGCCCGGGGTTCTCTAATTAAAGGATTCACTACGGAAGTGCCCGGGGTCCTTGGCGCAGGCTTCCTGCAGCTCCGGAGACAGACATCGGCCTTCAGCCGGCAGCACCTCATGGGGTGCGTGGGGGCCAGGTGGCGGGGGTCCCTGCCCCGGGAGGGGCCATCGGTGGGAAAGGTGGGCTTTGTTTCTCGGAGAGGGTCCTGCTGAGCCCCTAGTGACCCCCAGTCAGGCCCTTGCGGGGCAGGGGTACATCCGGCTGGACCAGCCAGGGGTGGCCCCCTCAGGCCCTGGCAGATGCAGGAAGCGGGGATCTGGGGACACATGGGGTGGGGCCCCCCAGCCAGCACTGGATGTGGGAACCATGTTTGTGTGGCCGGAAGTGCTTTGGTCCCCTGGGGGTGTTGGGGTGTGTCCATTGGAACCCAAGGGCGGCCTGGGGAGGCACTGGCTGCTAACTGGGGGTTCTTGAAGCGGGCCCAGAAGGAAGGCCCCTGGGGGTGGGGCCTGGGGGGTCCGGCAGGGCAGGGAGGGGACATCCTTCTGAGGCTGGGAGCCCTGGCACAGTTGGGCACTCAGACCCTGTTCTGCCACCTCTGAAACAGGTTCCCGAACCCCAGGGCTTGATGGATTGAGGCCCCAGGAGGTGTCTGCAATGGGTCTCTGTTCTGCTGTTTATCTTCTTGGAGTTTAAGTTGAAGAAATTTAGAAATCGCTCTTTAGTCATTAATTTAAAACAATAATAAACTCATTAGGTGTTGCCATAGCATTTTCTTTTATGAAAAACGTGTGAATTTTCCAAGCCATAAAAATTCAGCTGGAAAATGGGCATTGTAGGGTTTTGCCAGTCTCGTCAGCCTCTCCTGATGGAAGAGCTGGAGACAGCAGGGCCCTTGGGCGCCAGTGAGGATGGCATGGGTCCTGCTCCCCGCCAGGACCACCAGCCTGGGGCAGTGGCACTCACCTGCAGGAGAATTCTCCAGGCTCCTCCTGGGGAGGGGGTGCTGCTGGGGTCCCCACTTTGCAGATGAGATAGTGCTCCCTGGCCCTGGCCGCTTGCCCTGGCCCATTTGCTCAGCCTGTTTGGAGGCTGGGCCCGAGGTCTGCTGGTCACCCTGGCCCTGTGGAAGCTGGACCCCAGAGGGCACGTGCTTTGAGGAGCTAGGAGCCCAGGAGACTCGGGTGTAAATTCAGCTTCTGTCCACAGCCAGGGTGGGGGGTGGACAGTCTCCCTCCCAGAGGGGGTGCCAGCAAGTGACTCCTCCACGAGGGCCCGAGTCCCGGGCCGGGCTGGACTAGAGGGGGGAGCTGGATGGGGCCCAGAGCCCTGGGAGGGACAGCGTGGTTCTGGCCAGGCCGCCGGGGCCCCTGCCACTAGGGGCACAGTGAGGGTGGACAGCCCGCCGCACTGGCGAGGGGAGAGGCACCCTATTGTTAGTTTTAAAAAAATGACTCAGACCGTTCGCAGAAGCCTTCCTTTTCCTGCCAGCTTCCAAGAATCCTGCTCCGGCATAATGGATCGAGTTATTAGGGGATCGATGCAAAGGCAGGCAGCTGGAGGGGAGCCAGCACGGCTGCGAGCTCGCAGGGGCCCCAGGGCCCAGGACTGCGGGCAGGGGGCTGCCGGGCGGGTGGCGGCCAGGAGAGGTGCCCTCCCCCAGCAGCGGGCCTGCAGGTCCCTACTGTGCGCCTGGTCCACGCGTGTCCTGATGAAGCCGCCCTTCACTCATGACCAAACTCCCAGCCACACATAACTTGAGGCCCTGTGAGTGGGTGATCCCATTTGAAGTGTGGCCCTACTGTGTGCACCGGTGTACCTACCAAGTGGAGACTGTTGTGTGAAGGGGTCCCCCAAGGGGCCGCCCTTATGTTGTGGGGGGAGGGCGAGCAGCGCTCTGAGAAGGTCCGGCAGCCTGGGCTCTGTGTCTGGGTCCTGTCTACACCTGGCTGGGGTTCCCACGCTTCGGGGGTGCCCTGGTGGCCAGGCCGGGGGTGCCGCCCCAGGGCCAGGCCGCTGCCCCCCTGGTCACAGGAAGTGCCCCGCTTGTCGGCTCCCATGCCTCCCATGCGGTGTTCTCCACGTCCTGCAAGTCGGCCGCATAATGGCTCAGCTGGGCTCTCAGCTTAAAGAATTTCAGCCCATTAAGCGCAAATTCTGTGTCATTTGAAATGTTTGTGCCGGCCGCCCCTCTGTTGGTGTTGAGCACGCACCACATGGAGCTCTAATTAGCGTCTGATGGAGCCCGAGGCGCCTCTGGAGTGTCTCCCTCCTTGTCCTGGGCGTGGGGATCTTGGGCGGAGCACATGCGTGTGTTTTGGACACACCCTGGCCCCCACCCACCTGTGGGGGCCTTTCCTGGAAGCTCCAAGGGCCCAGCTCTGTGCTGCCTGTCTGGGTTGGGTCTCTGTTGGGTCTGGGGGCCTGTACCTGCTGAGCCGGCGGCTGGCCACCCCGGCCCCCCACAACGCGGGGAGCCTGCTTCTGCGCGTGTGAGCCCAGCTGCTGAGACTTCCTGTGGGACGTGGCACCAAGAAGGGGCGGGGAGGGGGTGAGACGGAGCCACGCCGGAGACAGCAGGCTGGCTGCTCCAGGAGGGCGGGGTCTGTGCTGGGGCAGCGGGAGGCAGGGGCCCCTGGCAGCCATCGGGCCACGCTGGATTCCCAGAGAGCGCGGGACCAGGGGCACAAGGGTGAGTGTCCACTGGGACTGGCCAGGCCTGGCTTCCCTGTGGCCTGGCAGGCGATGTGCCCTGGGCCTCGGCTTACCCATCAGGTAAACTGCGGTGCCGGGAGGAACATAGGACCCCCACACACAAGGGAGTCACCAGTGTCCAGCTTTACATCTGTCTGGGCAGCCAGACCCCTCCCCCCGAGCCACTCCCCCAAGTCTCTTCATCCATCTGATGGAGCCCACAGGACAGGGCACCAGGGCCGTGCCCGCCCCCGGGGGTCCTAGCCCGGGTAAGGTGGGACTGAGCTGGGGGCAGGAAGGGCCCCCAAGGACATGGTGGCACTTGTGTGTGTTTGCACGGGGTGGCTGTGACAGCGCCGCAGACGAGGCAGCTCAGAGCAGATGTTTATTCCCCCCAGTCCTGCAGACTGGACGTCCGCAGTCAGGGCTGGTCTCACCCGAGGCCGCTCTCTGTCCTCAGGTGCCCCCCGGTGTGTGTCGGTGTCCCAATCCCCTGCTTCACACAGCATTAGAGCCCGCCCTAACCTCTCACTTGACCTTCAGCACTTCTCTAAAGGCTGTCTCCAGATGCACGCACATGCGAAGTCCTGGGGGTAGGGCTTCAGCATAAGGACTTGGAGGGACACAGTTCAGTCCACACCCGGGGTCGGGCAGGGGGTCCCGGCCGGGGCCAGAGCATGACCCTCGCACTTGAGGAAGGTGTGGCCCTGGGCCGCAGTCTAGACCACGCTCCAACCTGCCTGCTCCACACCCCAGGCAGCGGGGGACCACCGGCCCTGAACACAGGACGTCCGAGGTGGCGTCAGTGCTGAAATGTCAGGGGCAGCTGCCGGCGGTGGTGGGGGAGCGGCGGCTGTGGGGGTGCGGGGACGTGAGCCCAGGGCCAGCGAGTTTCACCTTGAAGCTGGCATCCTGAGGGTCTGCGCCATCCTTTTAAAATGTCACTGCTGCTATTAACACAGGCAGGGCCGAGGTCGTACCCGGCCAGACGGCCTTGGGGGTGCTGAGGGGCCTAGGGGAGCAAGTGCGGCTGCCCAGACCTTCCAGAGGGCTGGGGCCTGGGGTCTAGTGCCCGGCTCAGCTCAGCAGTGTGGGCCGGGGGTCTGCCTGGGTGCGGGGGTCCATCCCCGGGGTCTGGGAAGAGGAGACGAGGGGCTCCCGCAGGCCTTGAAGTTGCTGCTCGACCGGGAGCTTCCTTCTCCAGGCCCCGGTGTACCATCTGAGGCGGGGGGTGGGGGGCGTCTGAATGCATGGCCTCCTGCCCCCCAGATGGGCCGAGTCCTTCCAGGGGCTCCTTGGCAGCCCCAGGGCACGCCCTGGGCTGCCCACACCCCCAGGCGGTGGGGGTAGGCAGAGGAAGAAGGATGCTCGTGCTGGAGAAGCCTGTGGTTCCAGATGTGGGATCAGCACAGGGGTGAGGGTACCCCGCCAGGGGCTTCTAGGGCCCGCCTTAAGCCCCAAGGCCCTGAGAGGCTGAGGCTCTCCTGCGGTGGCCTTGTGGGTCCCCGGCATGGGGTGGTTGGGTCTAGGGCGCAGGAGGGGTGCCAGAGAGGAGGCCTGGGCCCTCCCCGGGCAGAGGGCCCCATCCCCTGGTGTCTTCATCATTGTGGGAACCCCACCCGCTGTGTGGCATCTGTCCTGAGCAGCCCACGGGGCCCTGGGGCTGCTCTGCTCTGGAGGGTGGGGGTCACCTTAGCTCCCCGTGCCCGCGACTCTGGAAGGTTCTGGACGCTGCCTCTGTTTTCCTCGGGACCCGCCCTTCCTGGGGCCCCTGCCTGGCAGGGCTGCTGCTGCGTCCTGGGGGCTGGCAGAGTGGAGGCGGTGGACAGCGCTCGACTCCGAGGCTGAGCTCCCCGAACCTGCCTGGGGTGTTAAAACACCTGTGCAGGCCCCCAGCCGCTGTCCCCACCCCAGGGAGGGGCTCTGTCTACCCAGTGCCCCGGGGACTAATGGGGAAGGGGTGTGGCTCCTCTGGTGGAGGCTGGACTCTGGGGTCCCTGACCTCAGCCTCGAGTGGCCCTTCTCCTGCCTTCCCCCATCCCAGGAGGGGGCCCGGCTGAGTCAGCCCTCGGGGTGGGGAGGCCTGACTGCGCGGGGATGCCCCGGGTGCCGTGGGAGGGCAGGCCGCCCCTGGCAGGCGGGTGGGCGAGGCCTGGCCTTCCTCCATCTGTTGAATAAATGCACGGTTGCCCGGCAACACTCATGGGGAAGCTGGGTTGCAGGGAGCCGCCCACATAGGGCAGGGGCAAGGGGACAGTACCCCTTGCGAGCTGCCGGCCCATGTGCCTGCCGTCGGGGTGACCAGGTCTCATCTGCAGAGATGTACGTGCACTTGTAAGCCTGCTCCCACCGCAGTGGCTGTGTGTCCCAGGTGTGAGCTGGGCCTTATCTAACACACACAAGAGCTTGAGACCAGGTGTGCAAAGGCCTGAAGAACTCCCCGCCTGGGCCCTGCACTCGGGGGACGGGGGTCTGGGCACAGGGGGAGGCCCTGCGGGGGGCCCCAGGTGCACTCACCCCAGTCTCCTGTGTGAAGGAGCGGCCTCCTGCCAGCATTCTGCATACCCCAGGCCCCTTCTCTGGGGACAGCCTGCTGGCTGTAGGGGGCGGGGCGGGCTGCTCCAGGCTGCATTCCCATGGAAGGAGCGAGCAGTCCCCCGGGGTCGCTAATTCAGGCCACGGGCAGCTGTGCAGTGGCGCGGAGGCGGTTATTTCTGGCCCGGAGAATTCCTGCCCAGAGTGGGCCCCACGCCGGGCGGTCATCTTCCCAAGGGGCCCCTCCTGGCCCTGTGCCACCTCGCCCTCCAAGGTCCAGGGCTGTGAGGAGCCTCCAGGAATGACCAAGACAAGCAGAAGTGTGGCTGGAAGGAGGCCTCACCTGGGAAGGCTCGGCCCTCCCGCCTGGGGTGGACCGTTCCGAGCCCTCTGCTGCTCCCGGCGGAGGGCTCCCGGCGGGAGCCAAGACAGAGTTGTGACACAGCTCCATCAGGAAAGCTGGAAATAAGGGAGGGAAATAAAGAAGGCTGGAAGGGTGGGGGCGGCTTGTGTGGCTTCACTTGCAGGCAGGAACATTCCTGGGTGGGGGCTATGGGCCACCAAGTGACTGGCGGGGTCTCCACGAGGCTCCGTGGCCTACACACGCACGCTTCTTGTGGGCGTGGTGATCAGCGGTGGAGACCAGGCACTTATCACTCAGTTATGCCTTGAAAAAAATCCCAAATCAAGCTCGCTATTAGGAGCTGAAGGGAGCCATTAGCACTCTTCCTAATTAGCACAGTCTTCTGAATTGGGTGCTGGTAGCAGGAGCTGTGGGCATGTGGTGTGGTTCTGCGGTGTCCTGCAGTCCTGGGGGGGGGTCTTCCTCCTGAGAAAGAGGAGTGCCAGGCCCCCCACAAGGCCACCACCTGCAAGATGCACACGTGGCAATGTGCACAAGCGTGTGTGTGCGCGTGATGGGGTGTGTCCATGATGGCGTGTTTGCACGCAAGAGTGCATGTGTATGTGATGGCGTGTGTGTGCCTGACGTGTGTGCGTGACGGTGTGTGTGTGTGCGTGACGTGTGTGCGTGGTGCTGTGTTTGGTGTACAGATGTGTGAGCGTGTGTGTGCACAGACAGTCCTGCTTGGATGCACGCCTGGGGCGTGGATGCTCGCGGGAACAGGCAGAGCACAGACTCGCACGTGCCTGGCGCGCATGTGCCAGGGGCACAGGCTCGCTCTTGCGGGATCCTGGCTGCCCACCCCCTGGCCCCGCCTGGCTGGAGGCGAGGGGCTGCCTCTGCTCCTGTCCCCCTCCTCCATGGCACATGGGCATGGACTGCCAGCGTGAGAATGGCGCTCACCCAATTAGCTGAGAACTCTCACAGGCGGGGCGGGGACGTCTGTGCCCCAAGCTGCTCAGACGACGTTGCTGTTGAGACCCAGGGTCTGGGCAGCCCACATCCTGTGGCCCAGGTCGCAGGGGGCTGGGGGAGGGGTGTGGGGCAGACCGGGGTCAGAGCCAGCTTCCGGGGAGCCTCTAGGCTCAGCTCCGGAAGCCTTTCGGGGCCGCCGGCACAGGGAGGGGCTCTGAGGACACAAAGTTGGGTCCAGGGGGAGAAAGAACGTTCCAGCAGCCTCAGTCGGCCGCTCATGGGGCGACGAGTGCTCATCACCGGGCTGGGTGGGGAGTGGGCTCGCAGGCGCCCGGGGACGCGCTCTCCCTGGGACAGCCCAGCACCCCCCGCGTGACCTCGAGTCTTCGCTGAGAACAAACAGCTCCATGTTTGGCCGGCTCTCGCTCCCCACCCAGCCGGCCGAGCAGAGTGAATGAGTCATACGGGCCCAGGCCGGGGCGGGGTGGGGAGAACAGCCCTGTGCAGCGGGGTCTGAGCAGGCGGACAGTCGGGGAGGTCATTGGGCGCCGTCTGGGCACGGGGACAGGGAGAGCCCACAGGTGAGGCCCTCACCCGCCTCAGTCCTCGCAGTCGGCTCCTGATCCAGACCCCTGCCCTGCATGAGCATGGCAGGCCCCCCGGGACGGAGCAGGAAGGGAATGGGGTACTGCCGCACCCCCGACGGCCAGGACAGGTCCCGCCACCCGATGCTGGGTGAGCGCGTCCAGGGAGCTCTAGACAGGTGGGCGGACCTGTGGCTCCGAGGGGTACAGGTGACCTGTGGGGACTGGTGGCTGCCTGTCCCCACAGATGTGGACAACGGCGCAACTTGGAGCTGCCCGCAGAAGACGGGGCCCTACCACGTGCAGAGCCGCTGGGGGCAGGGAGGGGCCACCGGGGCCTTTTTGTCTAACTTCACACAAGCCTGCCTGTGCCCACCAGAGGCCAAGGCCACACACCCAGCTCCTCCCTGGTCTCGGGTCCCCCTCCTGCCTGCCCCACTTCTCAGACACCAACAGGATCCTCTGTACCCCACCCCCTCCCCCAGTTAAAACTTGTGGAGGCTTCCTGTGGGGGAGACTGAGGGCAGCCCCTCCGCAGCCCCCTACACCTGTCAGCAGCTTGTCGCCTTGGTGACGGCCTGGGGGAAAGAGGAGCTTCCTAAAATCATGGTCTCCACCCGCGCCCTCCCCTAAGAGCCCCCCCAGATGATGCCCCTTGCTCTGTGCTGGCATCAGGATGGCCGTGCTCAGGCCCCGAGGGCACCGTGTGCTTCTACACTTTGTGGGGTTTCTGTCACCTCCCCCACGAGACGGCTCTTGACAGCAGTGGGCTTGGGTCCCGGGCAGCCGGCTTTGTCCTGAGCCCTTGCGGGTGCACCTCTGCCCACCTAGGCCCTGGGTCAGAGCCCCTCCATGTTAGAGGGGTCAGCACACCCCCGGAGACGGGCCCTGCCCCTGTGCCCCCGCTGGCACTGGCCTGGGCACCCCTTGGGAAAGGGGGCATTTGGCCTGGTGCGGCTGAGGGGTGTAGCTGCATAAATGTCTGGGCCCACTCCGGGGGCTCCAGCACGGCTGCAGTGGGGCTCCCTCACCACCCGGTTCCATTTTCAGCCTCCCGGCCTTGGCCATGCCGGCCTGTCTCCTCTGTCTGCAGCCCCATGTGAGTGAGCACGTGCCGGGGGACCTGCTCTGTCCCTCTGCCTGGAGGCCCCCAAGTCTGTAGAGCATCCCGCTCTTGGCTGGGCCCCGTCACCGCAGTGGGAACCTTAATTAATGAATTACCTCGCTAATTAATTAATTATCCAAGAGTGCTTGTAGAAGAAGCATCTCCAGCCTCCAGGGAAGGTGCATCTGCCCGGGGTCCGGGGGCGGGGGGGAGGGGGGGGTCGCTGAATGGGGGCTGCAGGTGAGGCCAGACCCCCGAGGGAGGGGCCGGAGTGCTCACTTTCAGGGGTCGGGGTCTGCCTAGACCCCCTGGCTGCATGTGGAGGCTGGCAGCCGGAACTGGGCTGAAACTCACCCCGCCCCATGGGCAGGCTGGTCTACACAGGCCTCCATCCACACCTGCCTTCTCAGTGCTGCAGGGGGTCAGCCCCTGGCTCCCCAGCTGCTGCATGCCAGAGTCCCTGCCAGGGCCACGAGACCAGGGAGTATACCCCTACTGAGGGTCAGCCCAAGTCCCTGGAGGTGTGGGCGTCACTCACAGAGGGGAGGATGGGGGCCTGGAGCCCTGGACCCTGCCGGAATCTGGGGGCGCACGGGGGGCCAGGTCCGGCTCTGGGGGTACCCATGCTGAAGCCAGGGTGGATGCCATGCAGCATGGCCTGAGCGCCACGTGTGTGGCTGCTGCCCGGCCTTTGAAGGGCACAGCCCCTGTCCAGGGGCCCGGCTCTCATTTGGTGAGGCTCAGCCCCTGCCTGGTGGGGTTCACTGTACCCCCCAGCCCATCTCACCCACACCCCCGAGCTGCTGAGGCCCCGGGAGGCATCACTGGATACCCAGCCCTTCTACAGTGAACGGTTTGGAGGCATTTAGTACGTACACGGCCTGACCGACTGCCACACCTGCCTTATTCTGGAGTTTTCCTCACCGCCCAGGGGGTCACGGCCTATGGCTCTGCCAGTTCAGCGCGTCTTGTAAGCTGTAGATGGACTCGTCCTCACGTGGCCTCGTGTCTGGCCCCCGTGGTCACGTGCTCAGGCCCACCGGACGGGTGGCAGGTGTTGCCACTCCTTTGCGTGGCGCAGTACTTGTCCGGCACTCGGGTGGACCACGTGCTATCTGTCCATTTATCTGGTGCACGTTGGGGTTGTCCCCGGTTTTCAGGTGCTGTGAATGCATGTATGAGCATGTGCTAAGTCACTTCAGTTTTGCCCAACTCTTTGCGACCCCATGGACTGTAGACCACCAGGCTCCTCTGTCCATGGAGCTCTCCAGGCAAGAACACTGGAGTGGGTTGCCGTGCCCTCCTCCAGGGGATCTTCCTGACCCACAGATCGAACCCGCATCTCCTGCGACATCTACAGGCAGATTCTTTACCACTGAGCCACCAGGAAAAGGCTGAGTGCGTGTGTGTATGTATTAAGCTCCGTGTTTTGGGTGTGACCCTGGGCTGTGTGGGGACTTGGGTTAACACTCTGAGGAATTTCCAGACGGCAGCTTTTCATCTTCCTGCTTCCTGGGGGTCCGGAGTGGGGGCTGCACTTGGACGGTGTCCGTGGGTCCTGCCAGGAGCCTTCTGAATTCCTTGTGGAGCTGGTGGTCCACAGATGGCACTGCTGGCCAACTTAGCCTCACCAGCGTGAGGGCCACACTCATGGCGTGTAAGCCACCAGCCCTTCTGCGGGGACCCTGCCAGGGCGAGGCTGGTGAGGGAGGCCCCCTCGTTAGTGATGTGTGTCTGCTCAGATGCCGGCGAGGGAGGAGGCTGCTCTGAGTCTGTGGCAACCTTGGGAGATGCCGGTCACCAGCTGGGGGGCCAAGCAGGAGGCCCGTGGGCTCTGGTTGCCCCACAAACACTGGGCTAGGTGTGTCTGCTCGGGTGAGTGGCTGGGGAGCCAGGAGTGGGGACCCCTCCCCAGCCTCACTTAACCAGCAGCCCTTGTGGACCATGGTGTCTGCACTTCCTAACACCCAGCATGGTCACTGCACCAGCGATGGGGCTCCAACGACGCTGTAGATCGCCATGTGTAGATCAGACTTCCCACACGGGCCCAGCCCTCTAGCCCGCCTGCCGGCATGCCTGCACATGCCCTCTGTAACGGGGGTGCCCTGTTCCCCACCGCAGACGTCCCACTCTGCCGCACAGGACATGTTTGGAGCAGCTCACGCACCCGTCAGGGGTCTCAGGATCGCAGACACTGCTGTCCCGTGGGGCTTGGCCCCCTGCACACGAATCGA
Organism: Cervus elaphus; assembly: GCF_910594005.1. Taxonomy (NCBI): domain Eukaryota; kingdom Metazoa; phylum Chordata; class Mammalia; order Artiodactyla; family Cervidae; genus Cervus; species Cervus elaphus. Next base: position 15,777,876 of record NC_057824.1, read on the forward strand.
GGAGGTCAGGGTGCCTCGCCACCGGAGCGGGTCTTGGAACAGAGCACTCGGTTCCGGACGCTGCGCTGCGCAGAGCGGTTCGGGCCCTGGGGTCTCCCTGCTGCCCTGAGCCCTGCCCACGGGGTCCTCAGCGGGCTCTGGGGAGGCGCGCTCCCTCCCGGGCCTCAGGGCGCAGGTCGTTCTTCCGCAGGGCGGGGCTTCCTCCTCCATGAATAAACATGTGCTTTTCTCCTCTGGCAAATAGGAAGCGCACGGTTGAGTGCTCTCGGACTGAAGGCCGGCTGCGTGGGCGGCGTGCAGCTACGGGTGGGGCAGGCGCAGGCGCAGAGCCGCGGGAAAGGGGCGGCCCCGGGCCCCCCACCCTGGGGCAAGGAGGGGTTTCCCACCAGGGGCCGCCCACGGGCAGTGCGTCTGTGGGCAGGTCCAGAGCCCCAGTACCAGCCTGGTGTCTACCCTTCAAGCTCGTCTTCAGCCGTCCATCTTCCTGTCCATCGGGGCGACTCTTCCATACCACACAGGACAGCCCGATGCTGGACCCTGGAGGCCCGGCCGTCTCCGGCTCACCACACGACACCCCTGAGGGCTTCCCTGCAGGGGTCTGTCTGCCAGGGGTCATAGTCAGCTAGGGCCTGCTCTTGCATCTGTGTGTCCTGGGAAGGACGGGACTTGGGGGGCTGCCGTGGGTACGGGGCAGGAAACGGGGAGACGGAGGCGGTCCCAGCACGAGCAAGCGTGGCCTGACCTGGGTGGTGGCCTCTGCCATGGTGAGGAGGGCACAGATGCTGACCCGGATGTCTGGGGTGGGCGGCTCTGGGCCATCCCACCCCGGGTTCCTTTTCCTGCTGCTGGAGCCCCTTTGCCTGGGCACATGGACATTCACACCAGACAGTTGCAGTCTGGGCCTAAGAGGGTGAGTGGGCCCAGCAGATTGCACTGGGGGCAGCCAGCTCAGGCCTTCTCATACTCCTGTGAGCTTTGCGTCTCTGTCCACGTGATCTCAGCGTGGCCTGTGGGGTCAGGGCTTCTGCCCCACATGGCAGCCACACCCGGGGACCCCCACCCCATAGCCCTCGAGCCCTGAGTTCCCCGTCGGTTTGTGGCTCTGGGGTCGGGAGCTGGGTCTCTGGGTGAGGATGCCCAGTTCTGCTGTCTGACCCCGGGTGATGGCATCCCTCATCCTGACCCTCCCCAACAGACCCTGCCCTGCATCCTCAGATTCTTGGTGGGGGGTGGGGGCATGATGTCCCCGCCCTCCACGGTCCCAGGCGGCAGGGGAGGGGCTGTGGCAGCGTTCATCAGGATGAAAGATGGGATGGGGGGATCTGGAGCCTGCTGGACTCTAGAGAAGGGGGTCTGGGTGACCATCCTCATCTGGAAAGTAGTTGTCATCGCCACTGCTGTCCAGGTGGAGAAACAGGCTAAGAAAATGTGAGAGGTGGGTGGTGGTGTTCAGTCGCTCAGTCTTGTCTGGCTCTTGGTGACCCCATGGACTGCAGCACGCCAGACTTCCCTATCCTTCATCATCTCCCAGAGCTTCCTCAAACTGATGTTCGTTGAGTCAGTGATGCCACCCAATTATCTCATCCTCGGTCATCCCCTTCTCCTCCTGCCCTCAGTCTTTCCCAGCCTCAGGGTCTTTTCCAGTGAGTCGGCTCTTCGCATCAGGTGGCCAGAGTATTGGAGCTTCAGCCTCAGCATCAGTCCTTCCAATGAACATTCAGGGTTGATTTCCTTTAGGATGGACTGGTTGGATCTGAGGGTGAAAAGAGGTGAGAGGTGGGTGGTGGTCATGAGGAGAACCTGGTGGTCAGGTTCTTGTCCCCAGACTTGTGGAACCAGCAGGTCTGGGTGGGCTGTGGGCAGCTGCATAATGCTGAGGATTTGGCTCAGGGGTCCAGGACCACACCATCCTGTGCCACCCAGGCCTCAGGGACCCCCACCCTGTTCCAGGACCCTGGAGACCAGTGTCCCTGGTGATGGACATGGTGTGTCAGTACCCCCATTGCGTGACTGCTGGCGGGGGGCTGGTCGCCCCTGGCGTGTGCTGACTGAGCCTCTCCAGACCTCCCCGGGCCCCAGCTCCCCACCTCACAGCGTCCTAGTGCCTTAGGGGGTCACCCTGCTTCCCAGCTGCTTTCCATGCAGGCTGGTTCTGTCTTCCAAGCAGCCCTTGGTGTGCTTTTCTTAACCAGCTGGGAGTCTGGGAACGAGAAGGGACGTGGAGCTAGACGCTCCGAAGTGGCTCCGCAGAGCCCAGCCCTGGGTGAGGCCAGCCCCTCAGCCCTGAGCTCCCCAGATGTGGCCGCTTCAGCACCATGGACAGCGGCTGCTGTCCACCTTGCCCTCCTCGCCCTCTGGCCTTGTCTTTAGGGTTATGTGGGGGTGCTTTGCAGCCGTGGGCTGGGAGACCACGGAGCCAGCACCAAGAGTCTTCACGACAAGACTGAGTTCCTGCTCTCCACCGGCTGGGGGAGGCCAGGCCTGTGGGCGTGGCTGTGGGGGTAGGAAGGTGGTCCCCACCGAGGCTGCAGAGACAGAAAGGGGGGGAGTGGGGAGGAGGCTGATGCAGGGCTGGTGGATGCGAGGAGAGCTTCGAGACGGAGTGTGAGGCCCTCAGTGTGGGGCAGGGGCAGGGTATAATACTTGAGGGGGTGCCTGGACAGACTAGGTCCCTGCCCTTTCTGCTGTCTTGGTCTCCAGGCCTGGCTCTGGGCCCCTCTTCGAGCCTCTCTGGAAACCCATTTCTCATTGCAAGCCCCCAGCCTGGGTATAGGACAGGCTTCCCCAGGGAGTGTCAGTCCAGGCCCCACCCTGCCCAGGCTGGACAGCAGGGCTCTGTCAGGCCAAGGCCCAGGGGGTCCAGGAGCATGTGTCAGCAGGGTGTCTGCCTTTCTTTCAGCCTCCAGGCCTGGGTAGAACCTTCCTGACTGTGGGGTTCCATGCGAAAGACCCATGCCCCCAGCCCCTTTGTGTGCGACTAGACCTCTTGCCGGGCTGGCACAGCCGTCTCTGCCCAGCCACGTGTCAACCTGGCTTCCTCGGACCCGCAGTGGAAATTGACTCTGATTTGTAGAATTTGGTTCAAAACCTACAGGATTTTTAATTAAAACCCGGAGAATCCATCTGTGTAATTAAGCCTCCGGAAGTCGGTGGCTGTGAGATGAGAGTCCGGTTGGCACCGCCTGCCATCAGCTGCCCACCGAGGCATGACTCAGGGACAGCTGGCCTGGGGGGCTGATGGACCCCCCTCCAGCGGGTCTCCTCTCTGGACTGGGCCAGGGGGACCCCGTGCGTGGAGAGCCCTCCCCGGGCAGGGCGGTTCTGCATCTCCTGGGTGTACTTTGTACAGGCACGACTTGCAGGACCCCGGGACCTCATCCCTTGCATGGTGTTTAGGTGGGGGTGGGGCAGGTGTATCATAGGATGCTAACCACCAAGGGGTGTGCTTGCAGGGATGGATGGGGGCCATACTGGCCAGGTATGTCACCCCAGCCACAGGGACCGTGTCCCTGCTGCTCCCGTGAGCCTGTGCTCATCAACAGGGCCACTGCGGCCATGGAAGCTGTCCTGAGCCCCTGGGCAGGCCCCAAGGGTGAGGGAGGCAGGCGGGGCCGGCAGGGCCAGGAGGAAGCTGATGTCTGTGGTTTGGGAAGGTATCGAGATAGGACTGCAATCCAGGACCTCGAGCTGGACTGTCTACAACTTGCTGGGGGCCTGGCTTGAGGCAGCCCCTGCCCAATAGCCCTTCGTGGGTCCCAGTCCAGAGCAGCCTGGGGCTCCAGATGTGCATGGCCGCCTCGAGCGCCAAGGTCCTCAGCTCTGCCCTACACCAGCTCCAGGGTCTGGGGTGACCTCAGAGTGAGAGTGGGTGCAGGCCTGGGAGGAATCGGGCAGCTGGCTGGTGACATCAGACTGAAAAGAGGCATGTGATGATGGTGGAAGATGGGAAGAGCTGAGGGCTCAGGGGTGGGCACCTGGCTGCTCCTGGAGCAGGACATTCGCCACGTGGGAGGCGGGGCCGACCAGGCAGAAGCCCTTGGGGTAGAGAGAGAGCTGGGAGAAGTGGGGCAGGGAAGGGGTGTCTCAGGAGCCAGGCGCACAGTCCCCACGCCCCCACTGCCGGGGACAGGCAAACCGAGGGCGCAGGCTGCTCTGTGCTGCCTCCCTGCAGGGGTAGGGGTGGGAAGCCTGCAAGACCAAGGGTTCAGCCAGGTCTGGGGAGCATCTGACCATCATCCACCAGGCCCAGAGCTGCCTGCTCACGGTGGCCCGCCGTTGGGGACCTGGGGGCCCGGCCCTCTGAGTTATCTTAGCGGGATGCTGATTTCTGTTTTTCTGCAGCCGGATCACAGCAGAGGCACTTGTTACTGCTGAACCCATTAAGTGTAATTATGGCGCTCTCGGCGGGAATGGGTAATTACATTGGTGGCCCAGTGCCACGCTGCGAGGGGCGCTGGGGACCAGGGGCTTCAGAGAGGCCACTGTTGGCCCTGTCCCTGCGGGGGGTGGGAGAGAAGGGTCTGGGCGGGGTGTGCTGCCGGCTCCACGAAGGAAGGACAGACAGACACAGCCTGGCCTTCTGCCCAGCCGCCTGAATAAACACACAGGCCCTGAACTTCCCCACGCCTTGTCCCCCCCGACCCCGGTCACGGCATAGCCTCTGCCAGTGTGTAGGTGACCTCAGGGTCGGAGACCCTCATAGGCGGGGCCAGGTGGACCGCGAGCCTAGCACCCACGTGCAGCGAGCCGCGGAGTGGGCACTCAGGGCCCTGGGGACTGACCCACTTTGCGGAGCCAGGCCCTACTGCTTTGGTCACCTCGTTGATCTGTGCAATGCGCCCTCCCCCAACTGGTGGACACTGAGAGGCGCAGGGGGCACCGAGGCTCCAGGGCACATAGCCCGCGTGTGCTGCAGGCGGTCTGGCCCCTGTCATCCTGCCCAGCCCCCTGGGCGCCGGGGGAGGGGCTAGGGGCTGCGGTACTGAATTTCTCAGGCTGTCTGCCGGCAAGCAGTGTTTTCCAAGTGCTGAATCTCTCTCTTTAGTAGGAGGCCCTTTCCACCGCACAGAGCTCGGGAAGGCTTCTCGGGTCCCCTGCTATCCAGCCCAGGGCGGGACAGGCGGGCAGCCCCACAGGAAGCCCGCCCCGGGGCCAGTGGATGGCTGTGTGTCCTGGTGGGAGGCGGGGGTTTGACAAGGAGTGCCCCAAGGCCCTCCCATCTGACGGACACCTGCACCCACGGACTTGGGTGAAGCCCCACTGCCCCAGCCGGGGAACCCCCTTCCTCAGGCCTGGCACTGCCGGCCCAGCACGTGGCTCCCAACCCGAGGAGCGAGGGGGAGCTTGGGGGTGCACCGGGGCTTCTGTGGAGCCGAGGCGCCACCTGGTGGCCACTCTCTGAACGTGCGTCCTCATTGAGGTGGCGGGTGGCCTTCCGTCCTGAGGGCCAGCAACCCTGCAGGTGACCAGGTTCACAGCGCACGGGTTGATACAGCACTGGCTGCTGGCAAGGCGCCCTAAGGTCCTGGCTGGACACCCTCCTGGCAAAGGGAGAGTCTCCTGGACGGGACCTTTCACGGGCCAACTAACTTGGGGAGTGGTCCTCACTCACCTGTCCTTTGTCCGTGTCCCAGCCCCTTCATCCAGCTTCACAGTAGGACTGCGGGTCCCCTGGGCCCAGGCACTGCGCTGAGCTAAAGCTCACATCCCTCATTGCCTGTCGCCGTGGTCAGGGCATCCTCTGGGGTCACAGGAGGGACTCTTGCAGGACCACGGAGAGGGTCTTTGGGTGCCTTTAGGGCACCCGTAAGGATTACTGGGCATTTGTGGTACTCGGGGTCCCAGCTGGGCAGCAGTGGTGAGCCTGGCCACGGTTTAGGACCACAGTTTAGGGAGCCTGGCGGAGGGGCAGTGACTGGCCCCCCGTCTCTGTCTGGAGTCCTGCTGTACACGAGAGGTTGGCAGCAATGTCCAGAGGCCGGTATTGGGGTCCTTCCCTCACTGCCCAGCTGATGGGCTGGGCACGAGTGGGGAGATTTTGACGATCTGGCCCTGTGGAGGCTGGGGGTTTGCTGGGGGCGCGTCCTGGGGCTCCTTAACTGCCACGTGGACCCTTAACTCGACACGTGCCCCACGTGGTTCGAGCACGTCAGCATGCTGGTCATCATGCTCAACTGCGTGACCCTGGGCATGTTCCGGCCCTGCGAGGACGTCGAGTGCCGCTCCGAGCGCTGCGGCATCCTGGAGGTGGGCGGGGCCGGAGGGGTGGGACCTGGAGGTGGGTGGGGAGGGCTGGGGGGGTAGGAGGGAGGGGTTGGATGTGGGCGGGGCCGGTCACCGGGAGCCCGGGGCATGTGTGAGGGGCGTAGGCCCCACTCTCAGGCCCCCCTCCTGCAGGCCTTTGACGACTTCATCTTCGCCTTCTTCGCGGTGGAGATGGTCATCAAGATGATCGCCCTGGGGCTGTTTGGGCAGAAGTGCTACCTGGGAGACACGTGGAACAGGCTGGACTTCTTCATCGTCATGGCGGGGTACGGCCCCTCCCCCGAGGGCCAGCCTGGAGCGACCCGGGTGCCTGGTCAGGCCGGCCTGGGAGCAGCCCCTGGGGACCCCAGGATGAGGGATGGGGAGTTGCACTCAGGCGGAACGGGTCCTGGGGAGTGGCTGGGGGTGGGGTGCCAGGGGTGGGACCTATCGGGGGCTCCCTGTGCCAGCACAGGTGGGACAGACACAGGGGCGGCCTGTGAGCAGCGAGGGTCCTCCAGTGATGAGCCGAAGCTGTGGTTTCCCTGCTTCCGGGCAGCCGGGCTGGGCACATGGCATAGGCAGCATGCCTCCAGCAAGTGCTCACCTCCTGGCCTCAGCCGGCAGGGTACCCTGAAGAGAGCCAGGTGCCCGCTGGCCTGGCTCTGATCCCCGCTCCCAGCACCTACCCCCACTGAGCATGCCCCTGCTCTGCCCCCAGTATGATGGAGTACTCCTTGGACGGACACAACGTGAGCCTCTCGGCCATCCGAACTGTGCGCGTGCTGCGGCCCCTTCGTGCCATCAACCGTGTGCCCAGTAAGTGACCCCCACCCAGGGCTGGGGTAAGCATGTCCAGACGGCTCTGCTGAGAGCTCCTGAGGCCCCACTGGGCACAAGACACAGAGGCCGTGCCACCTGTCTGGCTGTTGGATGCTGAGGTCCCAGCCTAGACCATGGTGCAGACCTCCTGCCGTTTACATGGCAGCTGGGGATTTGCTGCTGCGTTTCGGGGCGGCGGGGGGAGGGGGGTGACAGAGCAACCCTATACCGAGCTGGGGTGTGATGGGCAGTCAGGCTAAAGAGGGGCCCCATGTCCCCCAGGGCTGCTGAGTGTCAGGGGCCATTCGAAACCTCAGACTCATCATCCACACAGGGTTTGGGGTCATGTTCTGGAGCCATGCAGGACGTGGTGGCTTCCTTGTCTGGCCCGCCCCAGCGATCCTCCCGTCTGAGCCCTGCCAAGGGGCCTGGTGCTCAGGGAAGCAGGGAGAAGCTTCTGGACAGTCGTGTGGGTTTGGAAGCTTGTTTGGAAGGTGGTCTGTGCTGACCGTGGTCATGCCCACATGGGTCTGTGTGGGGGTCTCCGTGTCTTCAGCGTTTCCAGTGTTTGGACTTAATTCAGCTGTTAGTTTTCCTGAGGGTATAGCGGGGGGCACTCCCCACCTGACTGTCACGTGTGTGCATGCATGCATACAGGTGCGTCTCGTGGACCACCTATGTGTGCACAGCCTTTCTGGCTGCCTATCCTGGGTCCTGGTGGCTTCAACACCGAGGCCCAGGGGGTCAGGGCTTGTCCTGCGGCTCCTCCAAGAAGTATCCCCCCTAGGATGGGTCACTGTCTCCCCCTGAAGCTGTCAGCTCCACCAAAGAGCAGGAGGGTGAAGGGTTACGCTGTGGGACTCCTAGGCCTTCCATCTAGCTGCCACTTGGCTCTACCCTCAGGGATCAGACAGGGTTCGGATGCTGTGTGACCTTGGGCAAGTAACTGTACCCCTCTGAGCCTTGGTTTACCCAGCTGTGAATGTGGTACTCCTCAGGATGGCTGTGAGGTGAGGTGGTTCTTTGTTCTGCGCCCAGCACCACCACACACTCGCTCCATTCACCTGGGTCCCATTTCACAGCCCCTTTCACAGCACAGATCACTTTTCAGGCCAAATGCTATCTTCAGCCTGGTCCTGGCCCTGGTCCCAAACAGGGCGCCTCCCCCACACTGGACCATGTTCCCCTCACAGTGAGCCCCCAGTGGGCATGTTCCAGGCTGCGTCTCACTCTGGCTGCCTGGGGTCCACTCTGAACCCTAGATCATCTGTGGCCTTGGAGCCAGTTGCGGTCTGGTGAGGGTGGTGCTCTTGGACTTTGTCCCTGATGAATCTTCCTCTCGGCCATTTCTGAAACTGCAGCGCCCCTCCCAGCTGTGATTACCCCTGTAGCCCCAGGGGCTCCTCTGTCACCCAGCAGCCCCTGGGTGCTCTCCAGGGGGCCTTGGCATCTGCCCCTGGCTCTGCCTGCACCCTTAGCCTGGCCCTTGCTTGTTTCTGGAAGTGAGACATGTCCTTGCTGAGGTCTGGGAGCAGAGCAGACCCAGGACCAAGTGAATGGCCGGTGAGGCTGGCTGACCCACTCCCTGGATTAATCTCTGTTCACACACTGCATCGCACCCAGTAATGAGAGCTTCAAAATGCTCTCTCAAAAGCCGCCTCCTGGGACTTCCCTGGTGGTCCAGTGGTTGGGACTTCACCTTCCAATGCAGGGCGTGTGAGTTTGAGCCCAGGTCTGGGACCTCAGATGCCGTATGCCTCATGACCAAAAGTCCAAAATGTTAACACAGACGCAGTATTGTAACAAATTCAATAAAGACTTTAAAAATGGTCCACATTAACCAAAAAAAATCTGTAAAAAAAATAAGGGGGGGTGCACACAGCCCCTACCTCCCCTCCAGGGCTCTGCTTCACATGATTCACATAGAGAGTGGAAAGAAATACTGGTTCCCAAACGTAGTACCTGCTTCAAGACCCGGGGCTCCTGCATGCAGGAGGCAGCTGAGAGTCTGAGCTGCTGGGGCTTCCCCAGGCTGCTGCTCCCATGACGAACCTGCGGCTGCAGGACTCCTTAGCTGTCACACTGAGGGCCCACCTGGATGCGGTGTGGTTTGGGCCGACATTCCTGAGGAGCAGGGACCACCTACCCTGAGCCCTTCCAGTCGGTGGCCTTATTTACTGCCCTCTGTGGGGTCTGGCAGAATGTGGAGGGGCCTGGGTCGTGGCCCCCGCAGAGGCACTGATGCCCACCTGTGAATGGCAGAGAGCTCAGGAGGGGCTTGGGGCCTCAGGGATGCCCGAGAGGGCTCCGCTGCGCTGACCGGCTGCGTGATGCCTGTAGGCATGCGGATCCTGGTCACGCTGCTGCTGGACACACTGCCCATGCTCGGCAACGTCCTCCTGCTCTGCTTCTTTGTCTTCTTCATCTTCGGCATCGTGGGCGTCCAGCTTTGGGCCGGCCTGCTGCGCAACCGCTGCTTCCTGGACAGCACCTTCGCCAGGTGCGCAGGGCCTGCCCCAACCTGCTCTTCCTGGGCCTGCCCCTGGAGACGCCACCCCAACAGGCCCCGCCCTCCAGGTCCCGCCCCTGGAGGCTCCACCCCAACAGGCCCCTCCCTCCAGGCCCCGCCCCTGGAGGCTCCCCCCCCCCCCCCAGGTTCCTGCCCTCCTAGCCCTGTTCCCCCCGGAAACGACCTTCCTAGAGCGGCACTCGCGCTAGCGGACTCAGGTCTGCCTCTTACCTTTTGTTTTGTGTGTGTGTATACCTCTGTGTGTGTCTGTCTCGCCGTCTCTTCTCCAGGAACAGCAATCTCAGCTTCCTGCGGCCGTACTACCAGCCAGATGAGGGCGAGGAAAACCCGTTCATCTGCTCCTCTCGTCGGGACAACGGCATGCAGAAGTGCTCGCACATCCCCAGCCGCCGCGAGCTGCGCGTGGAGTGCACTCTGGGTTGGGAGGCCTACGGGCAGCCGCAGGCCGAGGGCGCCGGTGGCACGGGTCACCACACCTGCATCAACTGGAACCAGTACTACAACGTGTGCCGTTCGGGCGACTCCAACCCGCACAACGGGGCCATCAGCTTCGACAATATTGGCTACGCCTGGATCGCCATCTTCCAGGTGGGCGCTGGGTCTCCCCTGTACCGCGCACCCAGCGTGTAGGGCTGGGGGTTGGTGCCAGGCAGGGCTTTCCTACCCCGCCAGCCATGCCACCCTCCCCGGGACAGGCGAGGGGGGCCCACTGCTCTCCCAGGGCCGTCCATATATCCAGCCGCCTGCACCTCCCCCAGGTGATCACGCTGGAGGGCTGGGTGGACATCATGTACTACGTCATGGACGCCCACTCCTTCTACAACTTCATCTACTTCATCTTGCTCATCATCGTGAGTGTGGGGACGCGGTGGGACATCCGCCGCGAGGGGTGGGGTGTTCCTGCGTTGTGACAGACCTGTCTCGGATCCTGAGCTCCTCTGTTACTGGCCGTGGCCCTGCCCCCGGGATCCATCGAGGGCCTGTGCATCCTGGCCCTCCACAGGGACTGTGACCCCCAAAGGTGGCACTTAGTTGGTTCTCTCTATGGCCCTAGGGTCTGAGGCAGGGTCTGCATAGACCAGAGGTGAGCTGAGCCAGAAACCTGCCCTTTGTTATCTCAGACCATAAGCCCAAGCAGAGGCGAGCGTCACCTGCTGACCCTGCCACGGAGGACAGTGCAGCCTTGGGGCGGGGGGAGGCCAGACCCAGGCAGGAGGATCTAGTTGAAGAACATATCTTCAGGAGGAGGGCGTGAGCCACACAAATGACAGGAAGGAGTCTCCCCACATGTCCCCCAATTGCCCACAAATAATCCAGGAGCAGCCACTGTGCACCACCCATTCCAGATGCGGGGGCTCAGCGACGAGTCAGCAGGGGCCCCGCCCATCCCAGGGCGCCCCGCCGGCCCCTCGGTCGGGAAGCACACAGTAGGGCTCAGTGCATCACTCAGCAGAGGCTCGATTGTGGTGTAGAAACTACAGCTGCTGTCCTGGCCTCCTGCCCCACCCGGGATGGTGGGTCCCAGTGCTCCCCACTTCCCCGCCTCCCGGGAGCAGGTGGCCGGCGAGCTCACGGCTGCCCGCCCACCACAGGTGGGTTCCTTCTTCATGATCAACCTGTGCCTGGTGGTCATCGCCACGCAGTTCTCAGAGACGAAGCAGCGGGAGAACCAGCTGATGCGGGAGCAGCGGGCTCGCTACCTGTCCAACGACAGCACGCTGGCCAGCTTCTCCGAGCCGGGCAGCTGCTACGAGGAGCTCCTCCGGTACGTGGGCCACGTGTGCCGGAAGCTAAAGCGCCGGGGCCTGCGCCTCTACGCCCGCTGGCAGAGCCGCTGGCGCAAGAAGGCGGACCCCGGCGGCGCCGTGCGCGGCCGGGACTCAGGGCGGCGGCCGCGGCGGGCGGGCGGGCGCACCGCCTCCGTCCACCACCTCGTGTACCACCACCACCACCACCACCACCACCACTACCACTTCAGCCACGGCAGCCCCCGCCGACCAGGCCCCGAGCCGGGGGCTGGTGACGCCAGGCTGGTGCGGGCCGGCGGGCCGGCCTCGCCCGGGCGCGGGCCCCCTGACGCCGAGTCGGTGCACAGCGTGTACCACGCCGACTGCCACGTGGAGGGGCCGCAGGAGAGGGCCCGCGTGGCGCACGCCGCAGCCACCGCTGCCGCCGGGCTCAAGCTGGCCGCGGGGCTGGGAGCCATGAACTACCCCACCATCCTGCCCTCGGCCACAGGCACTGGCAAAGGCGGCCTCGGGCCCAAGGGGAAGCGGCCTGGTGGCCCCCCGGGAGCTGGGGGGCACAGCCCCCTGAGGCTGAGCAGCCCGGATCCCTGCGAGAAGATCCAGCACCTGGTCGGGGAGCATGGTAAGGATCTCCCCCGGTGGGGAGCAGTGGGGGGTGGGGCACAGGGCTCCTGGGATGTCCCCACCTATGTGCCCACCCTCGTGAGCCCAGCCTTCTCCTTTGGAATCCTGGACAAGGGAGAGAAAGGGGGCCCGGCAGCCTCAGATAGGAGGAGGTGCCCCCCCCCCCATCCTGTGTTCTTGAGCAGCTGATGGCTCAGTGGGGTGTGAGTGTTTGCCACAGGGAAATGAGAATTCTGAAGCTGGCAAACCAAAAACAAGCCCCGGGGCTGTGTCCCATGGGGATGTCCCTAGTGGGACGGCCAGTCGTTTCTCAGGAGGAGCACTTGGCCCGCGCTCTTGGTGGGGAGACTGGCTGCAGCGGGCAGAGGGGAAGCCAAGGTCGCAGAGCTCCCAGAGGCCGAGCAGAGAGGAGCCAGGGTGCCCCTCGGTACACTCGGTCCTCCCACCTGGGCCCCCGGCCTGACCCTCCTGGTTCATGCAGGACACTGGGGTCACACCAGGCTGAGGCCTCCCAGGTGGCCTGCACTGGCAGAGGACCTGGGGCAGGGAGAGGTGTGTGTGCCGGGGCCTCCCTACGTGCTCACACAGTGCCCCAGGCGTCACGCGTGCCTGCAGCTCTGCACTGCCCCCTGGGGGAGCATGGCCCTGCGGGGCTCCTGGCTGCGGCGAGTCTAAGCCGCTGTGGGTGCAGAGTCACCTGGGCCCCAGAGACTCAGCGGGGAGGCAGTGCGAAGTGGCGATGGCTCAGGGCATCGTGAGTCGGAACGTTCACAGTCACAGCATCCGTTTACTGGAAAGTGGCTCACGTCATGTTTCTGTGGGTGGTGTGGCTCCTGTGGGGATGAGCCTCCTCCTCTTTTTATCCCTGAGTGAACAGAGAGCAGCTCTGCAGGGCGTACGGGTGTGCAAGTGTGTGAGTCTGTGCCTGTGCGTGTGCTCAGCTGTGTGCCCAGGTGTGTATGAGAGTGCCCAGATGTGCACCCGTGCTCAGGTGTATGCAGGCATGCGTGTGCCCAGGTGTGTACGATGTGCTCAGCTGTGTGCCCAAGTGTATGTGAGTGTGCCCAGGGGTGTGCAGGTGTGCACATGGACACCATTCACCCCACAGCAGCCTCCGTGAGCGCCTGCTTCCTGGGCACCGACTGAGCAACCTGAGGCTGCCCGCGTCCTTCTCCCCGCAGGACTGGGCCAGACCCCCAGCCGCCTGTCGGGCCTGAGTGTGCCGTGCCCGCTGCCCAGCCCCCAGGCAGGCACGCTGACCTGTGAGCTGAGCAGCTGCCCGTACTGCACCAGCGCCCTGGAGGACCCCGAGCTGGAGTTCAGCGACTCGGGCAGTGGAGACTCAGACAGCAACGGGGTCTACGAGTTCACGCAGGACGTGCGGCACGGGGACCACCGCGACCCCATGCAGTCGCCCCCCGAGGCGGAGGCACCAGGCGCGGGCGGCACACGGCGGAGGGGGCCACGGCGGGCGGCGGCGGGCGAGCAGGGCGGGCTGGGCCGCATCTGGGCCTCCTTCAGTGGCAAGCTGCGCCGCATCGTGGACAGCAAGTATTTCAACCGGGGCATCATGGTGGCCATCCTCACCAACACGCTGAGCATGGGCGTCGAGTACCACGAGCAGGTGGGCGCCCACACAGACAGCCCTCAGCGTGGCCCTGGGGCACCTCCCGCCTACCTGTGTCTCCTGCAGGCATTAGTCTCTCATGGGCTCCACAGAGGGCTCTCTGGGGTTGGGGAACAGGCGTGGCTGTGGGGCTGGAGGTCGGCTGTGCTGAGTTCTTATCACTCAGGGGATGCTCCTGCTGCTTGTTGGTGGGCCTCTGCTGAGTGGAGAACAGAGACTGTGGCTCCCGTCCGGAGGTCCTCTGTCTGGGGTGGGGCTCCCAGAGGCAGCAGGGAACCAAGGGCACTCGCCAGGCCATCTGGTGCTTTTCAGGGTGGGACTCCTAGAGCCCAGCTTTCATGGACTGGACCTTCGGGCTGGGATGCCCTGGGTGGCCCCAGAGGAGGAATGTGGCGGTGGCACATGGTGCTGGCACGTGGCCCCTGCCCTGGACTGGGGCTTCCCCGAGGAGCAGTGGCTGGGCCTGCAGGGAGAGGTCATCCTCTCTGGGGACTGAGGCCAGTTCACTCTTAATGACCAAACTGCCTTCTTCCTTTTCTGCCCTCTGGGCTTTTTAAGTCCCGTAAGCTCTGGTCTTTCATCCTTTAGCAATTCAGGGAAAATGCAAGTGGTGTTAGCCTCCATCTGGCGGCTGGGAGGTGCCGTCTGTGAGGGTGAGATCCAGGGCAGGAGCAACAGCAGGCTGGGGGATCCCTGGCCAGGAGGAGCCTCTGCACGCACACACGTGCACACACGCACGTATGCAAAGGTTACCTGTGCAGATGTGGACTTGTGTACAGACACATGGGTGGCCACACATGCACACAACACATGCGGGTACATGCAGACTCACATGTGCACACAAGCAGACCACACACTGGCACATACACACCAGCATTTACACTGGCGCAGGTGTGCACTTGCACACATAGGCAGACCAGTGTATCCCCGGTAAGAAACGGGCCTCTGGGGTCTTCTGCTGACAAGGAAGGGTGTGCGGGGCCACCAGGGCCAGGGCAGCTGCTGGGGGCACCACCGTGCTGCCTGCACCCCGGGTACTCACATGCCCACCCCGGAACAGATGCTCCAGGCTCTGTTCCCAGGGCCTGTGCTATTGGGGTCTGGGAAGTCTCTGGAGCCCTGTTTCTCAGACATGCTGCTCGGAAGGTCAGACAAGGCCTGGGGGAGCCAGGGACCGTCAGGGTGGGAGGGCCAGGCAGGCTGGGTGCAGCTGGAGGGGACACCTGTGGTCCCTGTTTTCTCTGGACAGCAGCCAATGGGGCTCCTCCTGAGATGTTGCCACGGCTCCTTGACACAGCCTTACCTGCTCCCAGCTCAGTGGAGTGGTGCCCCACCCTGCCATGACAGGCAGTGGGGGCTGGGGGCGGGCCCTGACGACCCCTCTGCCACCCACAGCCTGACGAGCTGACCAACGCCCTGGAGATCAGCAACATTGTGTTCACAAGCATGTTTGCCTTGGAGATGCTGTTGAAGCTGCTGGCCTGCGGCCCACTGGGCTACATCCGGAACCCTTACAACATCTTTGACGGCATCATCGTGGTCATCAGGTGGGTCCCCTCCTCCCAGGAGCCCCTGGGACCTGGGGAAGCTCCCGTGTCCACCACAGCCCCTGCAGACAGCAGAGCCCCCGCCACTGGGAAAGGCCCTGCCTTCAGGGTGCAGAGGTGGGGTGTCCTGGGGGGGGGGTCATCGCTCCTCCTCACAGGCACTGTCAGGTCCACATGGTGAGGTCAGCTGCAGCTCAGGCAGGAGTTTCTAGAAGCTAGTGGAGCTGCTCCCTGCGGGAACAGAGCAGGTGCTCAGTGGCCCTTCAGCCTTGCAGCTGGCCTCCACTGAGGGCTCAGCCCCCTCAAGGAAGGCCAGCTTGCTGCAGCAAAATCAGCACAGAAAGGACCGGGGGGGATCTGGGGAAATTCCCTCCCCCGGGACAAAGCAGGGCCCTTGGGAGTCAAGGGGGCCCCCAGCCTAAGGAGAGCAGACAAGCCAGGCACGCTGGAAAGGCGCCCAGTCGAGTCTTCAGAGACACCACCACCACCCCTCAGCCCCTCCGACGCCTTGATGCAGCCGAACCTGCTCCCAGTTGGGGTTGAGCGGAGGCCGCGGTGGCTCCCGGGTGGCCCCCGGGCTGTCGTTCCTGCCTCTGGGAAGAGGGTGTCCCAGAGTCAGGGCGGGAGTAGGCACGCGCTGCCCCGAAAGCCGTTCTAACCCTGCCTGCCCCGCCCCCCAGCGTGTGGGAGATCATCGGGCAAGCGGACGGCGGGCTGTCGGTGCTGCGCACCTTCCGGCTGCTGCGGGTGCTCAAGCTGGTGCGCTTCATGCCCGCTCTGCGGCGCCAGCTGGTGGTGCTCATGAAGACCATGGACAACGTGGCCACTTTCTGCATGCTGCTCATGCTTTTCATCTTCATCTTCAGGTGCGCGCGCCGCGCAGGGACCGCCCTGCCCCAGGTGGCCGCAAGGGGAAGGCTCGAGGCGTTGAGCCCGCGCCGGCGCTGGACGGGAGGCCCCGCCCCCGGCCGGCACCGCCCACCGCATCATCGGTGCAGGCCCTGGCTTGGGGGCCAGGGCTGCCCTGAGCCTCCAAGTGGAAGACAAATTCAGTCACTGTGGGTTTTACTAGCATTGATTGGGTGCCTCCCGTGCCAGGCACCAGCACGCAGTGGGGGACGTGGAACTGTGCTCAAAAGAACCAAGGGCGAAGGGGGTGGAGGAGGGCGGGGCAGGTGGGCTGGGGCTCCTAGACCACTGCTGCTGTCGCTGAGCCCAGGGCCGAGGGCCTTGGGGAGGGGGCTGGGGCGGAGGGCGGCCCACATAGGCCAGGTGAGACTGACACCCAGTTCTGGCCGCTGCCTGAAGCCAGAGTGGCCTCCAGTGTTCCCCGTGTTCTTGGCTTTGGTCTTAACATGTATAGAATGGAAACAGCTTGTCCATGGACCCTGGGCAGTCCTGCCCACCAAGCAGCCGGAGGTCTGGGAGGTGCAGAGGAGTGGATGGTGGGCGTGGGGTGACCAGGCTGGGTCCCCAGCTCCACACCTGGCCCGCCGCAGCAGTCACTCACTGTACCCCTGCCTGTCCACCCCCCCAGCATTCTTGGCATGCATCTCTTCGGCTGCAAATTCAGCCTGAAAACAGATACCGGAGACACAGTCCCCGACCGAAAGAACTTTGATTCCCTGCTATGGGCCATTGTCACGGTGTTCCAGGTACAGCTGGGTGGGCCGTCCCCTGCTGTGCACGGTGGTCCCTGGGGGGCCACAGCCCTGCTCGGAACTGGCCGAGACCTCTCCAAGGCCACTGGGGGTGAAGAACGGTGGCCGGGATGTTGGGGTGGTGGGCCTGGTCTTACTTGTCCTTCTGGTCCTGAGGCCTGGCAGTGTTCCCCAAGCCAGGATTCCGTCCTGGTGCCCCCTCGGCCCCCACCTTGGGCCCACTCTGCCCGCTGCCCCTCCCCCAGATCCTCACCCAGGAGGACTGGAACGTCGTCCTGTACAATGGCATGGCCTCCACGTCCTCCTGGGCCGCCCTGTACTTCGTGGCCCTCATGACCTTTGGCAACTATGTGCTCTTCAACCTGCTGGTGGCCATCCTGGTGGAGGGTTTCCAGGCCGAGGTGAGGGGGAGCTTCCAGGGGAGGTGAAGGGCTTCCAGGGGAGGTGAGGGGGCTTCCAGGGGAGGCGGTGGGAGCCAGGAGTGTGGGGCAGACCTCATCCTCGCCCTGCTGGGCTCTTCTGTCCATGCCCACCCCTTGTGGGCCTGGCCTTTCCATCAGGGGTCCCCCCCGCGGGGAGCCTCACGTGTGCTGTGTGCTTGGTGGGCACAGGGCGATGCCACCAGGTCCGACACAGATGAAGACAAGACATCCACCCACTTGGAGGAAGACTTGGACAAGTTCCGAGACCTCAGGGCCACAGGTGCGTGTGTGGGTGGGGGGCAGGGGTGGGGTGGAGAGGACGCTGCCTCCTGGGTCTGGGCACAGCTGGGTCCTAGGTGGACAGGCTCTCCTTCTGGGAGCCCTGCAGGCTCGAGTGGCCTTCCGTCTCCCCCCTCCCCTAGAGATGAAGATGTACTCGCTGGCGGTGACACCCAACGGGCACCTGGAGGGCCGGGGCAGCCTGCCCCCTCCCCTTATCATGCGCACGGCAGCCACGCCCATGCCCACCCCCAAGAGCTCCCCACACCTGGACGCGGCCCCTGGGCCCCTGGACTCGCGCCGTGGCAGCAGCAGCTCCATGGACCCTCAGCTAGGGGACCAGAAATCTCTGGTAGGGACGGTCCCCTGCCCTGGCCTCGGGGCACCTTCAGGCTCACCCCCCCAACACAGCTCCTTAGGCCTTTCCCAGAGATGAGTGAGGGTCCCAAATGTGCCATCCCCACTCACACCCCAGAAATCCCTCAGGCCTGAGCACTTTGTTTTCTATAAATGGATCTGGAAAGAGCTGTTCTTACGGGAGGCATATGAATAAGCAAGTAGAATAGCAGGCCAGAAGTTTATCTTCCAATTTGCGCAATGTAAGATAAAAGCTGGCAGAGCACAGAGTATACAAGAAGGGAAAACAGAGAAGGATGGCAAAAAGGTGTAAAAGCTGAGTACACGAAACAGGTGACGGAAGCCGGGTGGAGGCTTCTGTGCGTCACAACCAACAGTGCCCTGTGGAGCTGGGGCCCCCGGTCTTTCCAAACAAACCCAGGAAGCACCACCCCAGACAGACGCAGCCAGAACTGGCTCTGTGCACCTCAGAAGGGCCAGGGAGGGGTGGGTGGAGCAGGACAAGCTAACTTGGGTTGGGGGGGTGGGGGGTGAACCTGGAGGAAAGTCCAGGCAAACCATCGAGAGGGGGGGAAATCAAGTGTCAGTCACAGAAAAGCTGCACGGCCAAGCACATCACAGCTAAGCTGTTAGAGGCCCCAGGAGGAGGACGGGGCTGTTGGGCCAGATTGCAGCTCAGCTCCTGCTGGCCCAGGAGGTGGAAACAGCGAGGGGCAGAGAGCATAGGTGCAGCAAAGGTGAAGTCCCCAGAGCACAGCCCAGTCTCTCTCCTGAGGCAGTGCGCGGCTTCTCCTTGAAAGTCCAGAGCCTGCCAACCAGAAACTGATGAGTGACCCCTCCCCAGAGATCCAGGTCAGCTGCTGGGCCGCATCTGAGGATGCCTGGTCTATAGCTGGTCCCTGGCCCATTGATGACCATTGATGACCTTCGCCCACCCTCTGGTCCTCAAGCTGGCGTGCGAGGCCCACTTAGGGCTCTGACACCTGCTGGTGGTGTCTCCAGCTCACTGTGCACCACAGGCATCTCACTGACAGCCCAGTGCCACTGGCATCTCCCCAGCAGGGCTGTCTGCTCCTTAGAGGAGAGGCCCTATTTAGTTTACACATGCATGTTAGTTGCTCAGTCGTGTCCGACTCTTTGTCCGACTCTTTGTGGCCCCATAGACTGTAGCCCGCCAGGCTCCTGTGTCCGTGGGATTCTTCAGGCAAGAATACTGGAGTGGGTAGCCATTCCCTTCTCCCAACCAGGGAAGCTCATTAAAGGAGATGATCCATGTACGAACGTCACCCACGGGTGTCTGTGGCGATCCCTTTCAGCAGGGAAAGGCCTGTGAGCCAGGTGCCCTGAGGCCAGGGTGTTGGGGGTGACTTGGGAGGGGTGTGACCTGCTCATTCCTGCCCCTGCCCCCCAGTCTAGCCTCCGAAGCTCGCCCTGTGCCCCCTGGGGCCCCAACAGTGCCTGGAGCAGCCGGCGCTCCAGCTGGAACAGCCTGGGCCGCGCACCCAGCCTCAAGCGCAGGAGCCAGTGTGGGGAGCGAGAGTCGCTGCTCTCCGGTGAGGGCAGGGGCAGCGGCAGCACTGACGAGGAAGCTGAGGACGGCCGGCCCGGGGCGGGGGCCTCGCCGGGCACACGGGCCACGCCGCTGCGGCGCGCCGAGTCCCTGGACCACCGCAGCACGCTGGATCTGCGGCCCCCACGGCCAGCCACCCTGCTGCCCACCAAGACCCACGACTGCAACGGGCAGGTGCTGGCCCTGCCCAGCGAGTTCTTCCTGCGCATCGACAGCCACAAGGAGGATCCGGCCGAGTTTGACGACGACGTGGAGGACGTGAGTGGGGGTGGGCCTCACGTTGGCCCCTTGCCTCCCCCAGTTGTGGGGGCAGCATTCATGGGAGGCCCTGGGGGTGGGAAGCAGGACAGGCTGGGCCAGAGCGCATCCATGGGGAGCTCTGGAGTGGGATTCGCCCCAGGTTCAGCCCCACCTCCAGCTGAGGGCTGGTTCTGGGCTGGAGTCAGTCAGCCAGTGAGACCTCCACAGGGGGAGGGGAAGTGCCTTCCCAGCTGGGCACCCTGCTGCCCAGGACTGCTGGGGGCCACCTGGGTGGGGATCTGAGGATGGCCACTCACTGGTCCCCTCGGACCCCAGTGTAGCTCCCTGGCCCCGCACCTGGTGGGTGGACAGGGCTGAGCCTGAAGGTGGAAGGGGCTGGGGTTGGTCAGGCTGGGAGGGGCCCTGAACACCCCCCTTCCCTCCCCAGAGCTGCTGCTTACGGCTGCAGAAGGTGCTGGAGCCGCACAAGCCAGAGTGCTGCCGGAGCCGTGAGCCCTGGGCCCTGTATCTCTTCTCCCCGCAGAACAGGTGAGGGGTGTGCCTGGGAGAGCTGACTCCACCCTGGGGGCCCCCTTCGTCCCTACCAGATGTGAGCTCTGTGGACAGAAGCCAGGGCTTGGCCAGGACTGTCCAAAAACGCCCATTCCTGGCCCCCAGGTTCCGTGTCTCCTGCCAAAAGATCATTGCTCACAAGATGTTCGATCACGTCGTCCTCG
Organism: Cervus elaphus; assembly: GCF_910594005.1. Lineage (NCBI taxonomy): Eukaryota > Metazoa > Chordata > Mammalia > Artiodactyla > Cervidae > Cervus > Cervus elaphus. The sequence goes on from NC_057824.1 coordinate 15,798,283, forward strand.
TCTTCATCTTCCTCAACTGCATCACCATTGCCCTGGAGAGGCCCGACATTGACCCGGGCAGCACCGTGAGGCTCTCTCCTCGCTGAGGGGGTGGGGGGGGGGCGTTCCACGGCCACCACCGGCCCCTCCCATTGTCCTGTCTCCTGCAGGAGCGCGTTTTCCTCAGCGTCTCCAACTACATCTTCACAGCGATCTTCGTGGTGGAGATGATGGTGAAGGTACACCGTGTCCTTGGGGACCCGGGGATCTGTCTGTGGCCTTGCGGCCGCGGCTGCAACCACGTGTACAGGGCGTGGGTCCACAAGCCTGTCGTCTGCACTCTCCAGGTGGTGGCCCTGGGCCTCGTCTCGGGTGAGCACGCCTACCTGCAGAGCAGCTGGAACATACTGGACGGGGTGCTGGTCCTGGTGTCCTTGGTGGACATCGTCGTGGCCATGGCCTCGGCTGGCGGCGCCAAGATCCTGGGCATCCTGCGTGTGCTGCGCCTGCTGCGGACCCTGCGGCCTCTGAGGTGGATGGGGCCGCGGGGCGGAGCCAAAGGAGCGGACGGAGGCAGGGGGGCGGGGCCGCGGGTGGGGCGGGGTCCAGGCAGGAGAGGCAGTGCTGGCCTCCTCCTGGTGGCAGCTCCCTTGGGCGCGCCCAGCAAGCGCGTTCCTTCTGGCCCTCTTCCAGGGTCATCAGCCGTGCGCCGGGCCTCAAACTGGTGGTGGAGACTCTGATATCGTCCCTCAGGCCCATCGGGAACATCGTCCTCATCTGCTGTGCCTTCTTCATCATCTTCGGCATCCTCGGGGTGCAGGTGCGTGGCCTGCCTGTCTGAGGGACGGTGGCAGTGGGCAGCAGCGGCACAGTCGCCCGGGAGGACCGCGGCCCGAGCAGGCAGGGAGAGGGAGGGCCCGTGAGGCGGCGGGGGGTGGTGGGGCAGGGCCTGGCCCTCTGGGTGACCGCCCCTCCCGGTCAGCTCTTCAAGGGGAAGTTTTACTACTGCGAGGGCGCCGACACCAGGAACATTTCCACCAAGGCCGAGTGCAGGGCCGCACACTACCGTTGGGTGCGACGCAAGTACAACTTCGACAACCTGGGCCAGGTGGGCGGGGCTGGGGCGGGGCGGGCGGGGCTGGCGGGTGACTCACCCAGCGCAGCCCTGATCTGGAGGGCGGGAGCCGCAGGGTCTCAGCCGACGAGTTAGGAGGGTCCGCGGTGAGCGAGCCGCGGCAGCGCGTGTGGCCCTGCGGGGCGCGCCCAGCAGGAGGCCGCGCCCAGAGGTGCCCGCCTTGCTCTGGCCTCGCAGGCGCTGATGTCGCTGTTCGTGCTCTCGTCCAAGGACGGCTGGGTGAACATCATGTACGACGGGCTGGACGCCGTGGGCGTGGACCAGCAGGTGCGGCGGGCGGCCCTGCCCCTCTGCGCGGGCCTTCTCCTTTGGTCTCCGTTCATCTCAGGGAGCGCAACGTCCCCCGAGACGAGGCTGCCTTTGGCCTCTGGGGACGTCCGCAGAGGTCCACGTCGGGGGTCAGCGCCCGTGGGCGGGGCTCAGCGGGTGTGGGCGGGGGCAGTGCCCGTGGGCGGGGGCAGTGCCCGTGGGCGGGCCGGCACCCACGCGCGCTCCTGTGCCGCAGCCCGTGCCCAACCACAACCCATGGATGCTGCTCTACTTCATCTCCTTCCTGCTCATCGTCAGCTTCTTCGTGCTCAACATGTTCGTGGGCGTCGTGGTGGAGAACTTCCACAAGTGCCGGCAGCACCAGGAGGCCGAGGAGGCGCGGCGGCGCGAGGAGAAGCGGCAGCGTCGCCTGGAGAGGAAGCGCAGGAGTAAGGCCCTCCCGGTGGCGGTGGCCGGTGGCTACCTGCGCGTCGCCCAGCCCCCCATCCACCTGAGCCGCCTTTTCGCCTATGGGAGGGTGGCTGGGGACCGGGGGGCTAGCCAGGGGCAGCTCCGAGACCTGGCTGCTGCCGCCGGAACCGGGGTCCGCCTTGCCCCCGGCCCAGGGCTGTGGGGACTGCACCCGGGCAGCGGCTCAGCACCCTGGCCCCGGAGCCCCCCGCCTGGCCCCACTCCCCTCGGCCCTGGCCTCTCCAGATGGCTCTGCACGCTCGCCCTTCATGTCCTCAGAGACCCCAGCCCCCACGCCCACCACTGCAGGGGCAGGCTCACCCCGCTTTTGTGTTCTCACGCCTCGGTGGGGGGAGCAAGCAGAGCCATTCAAGACAGAGAGAGGGTCTTAGGACACCCCTGCCCAAGCTGGGGAGCAGAGTGGGCTTCTTCCAGGAGGGGTCCTGGCCCCGCCCACCGGCCAGCTCAGACCATCTCCTTGTCTTTCCAGGCACTTTCCCCAACCCAGGTACCTGCCCGCCACCTCGCATGCCTCAGTCCCGCTTCTGCCAGCCACTGCATGGGGCTGCGGACTGGCCTGACCTCCGCCCCTCTGCCCCTGCCACAGGGAAGGGTGGACATTGCAGGAGGGTGCCAGGCCCCCTGGGGTCCACCGCAGGGTCAGCACGGGATGGCTGCGGGGTGCCAGGTGCCAGTGGGAGGAGAAGGGGTTGCTGGCTGGCCTGCCTGGTGTTCACGCTGCTGCCTCTGAGCCCGTGTGTGCACGCCTGGCTTGCACGCCTGCCTGCTATGCTGGGACGCCTGCCGGCTGGTTGCCCCACATCCTCAGCGCTGGCCGGGCCTCACCGGCCTCTGGCCCCCTTGGCTGCTGCGCTGAGCTCTCTAGTGACCGCATGCAGACCGAGGAGCATGCGGGCCCCAGGGAGGGGTGGTTCCCATTGGCCCCGCTCTCCCTGGTCCCTGCCCATGGGTGCTGAGGCCAGGGAGGGCCCCTGTGCAGTGGGGGCAGCTGTGCCCCCAGGAGTTACTGCAGGCAGGACGTTTAGTGCAGACAGAGCTGTTGGGAGATGCACCCCCTCCCCTCCCCCAGGTCATGGCCACCAACCTCAGATGGACCGGAGGGCAGGCAGACCCCAGACAGCAGGCACATGGCCACAGGCCTCCTGGAGGACAGGGAGCGGAGGGACTCTGGGCCTGGTGGCCAGAACGCAGCACATGCCCAGCCGGGGAGATGGGGGTATAGAGGGTTGCCCTTCCCTGCTCTGCCTTGAGACTGCCCCTGCCCCCCCAAAAAGCTCCCATCTGCCCCTCCCTTCATCACTGAGGTATCTCTGGACCCTGATGCCAGTCCAGGAGAGTAGACCACACAGGCCCTGGCTGGGGACCTCCTGGCAGGGTGTAGGGTCCAGACAGGGCCCCAGGGCAGGGCCCAAGTGGAGTCTCAGCTTCTGCGCCCACTCCAGGGACCTGCTCTGAGGCTGAGGCCCTCTTGGAGGAGGAGGTCAGTGGGTGACCTGCCCCGAGGCCCACGCGGGAGCCTGGGCCCTCCCCTAGCCCCCTGACTGCCCAGCCCCTGGGAGGCAGCCCTCTCGTCCCGCCCCACCCACCCACTCACCGCCGCGCTCTCCCCGCAGAGGCCCAGCGCCGGCCCTACTATGCAGACTACTCGCCCACCCGCCGCTCCATCCACACTCTGTGCACCAGCCACTACCTGGACCTCTTCATCACCTTCATCATCGGCGTCAACGTCATCACCATGTCCATGGAGCACTACAACCAGCCCAAGGTAGGGCTCACTGTCTTGACACACTGGCCCCCGTGCCTCCAGGCCTGCGGCCGGCGGCGTGGGGTGCGGGGGACGGTTGCCAAGGTTGGGGTCCATTGCCAGCTGGGTGGCGCTACCCTGAGAACTGGAGGCCCCAGGTCTGCAACCCTGTCTGAGCCCTCGCCAGGGCTTGTGGGATATGTGGAGGTGTGGCTTGAATAAAGGGCCCTCCTTCCTTTAAAGCCAGTGGACACTCCCAGGGCCACCTGTCCCAAGGGCATCCTTGACCCCGTGACAGGTTCCATCCAAAACACTGGCTGGGGGATGTCCCTATGTCCAGGAAAGGTCAGACTGAGAGGGTGATGCTCTCAGATCCCATCTCCATTATTTCATCAAAGACGGGACGCCCCCTCCTCCCAGAACAGCTGAAAGCCTCTGACTCCGTAGCCGAAGCTGAGCCCGTCTGGCGGGCTGGCTCCTGCCCTGAGCTGTGGGTGGGACTGGTCCAGGCAGGGCCGGGAGTCTGGGTTCCCAGCAGCAGGTTCCTCCAACTGAGGGTCGTCCTGAGAATGCTGCAAGGGTCAGGCCAGGCAGGCCTCCCTAAGCCGGCACAGACCTGCATCCAGTAATAGGCCTGTCTGTGGGCAGGGCTGGGGTGCCCTGGGCAGCGGAGCAGAGAGGCAGTGGGGCGGGGCGGGCAGCACTACAGGGGGCGGGTGGGAAGGGCTGTTGGGCTGGGAGCCTGACGTTCAGGAGCCTGGTGCTGGCCCCCAGGCTCTGGACGAGGCCCTCAAGTACTGCAATTACGTGTTCACCATCGTCTTTGTCGTGGAGGCCGTGCTGAAGTTGGTGGCCTTTGGGTTTCGGAGGTTCTTCAAGGACAGGTGTGTGGGGCGGGGCAGGTGGGCGCCACGGCCAGAGGCCTGCAGAGGGGATGGTGCTGAGCAGGGGTGCCCTTGGTGACACGACGTTCCCAGGGGGCGGGGAGGGGGCTCCGGGTGCTCCGAAGGGCTGGGGGTGCCGGGGAGGAGGCGCTGGCCCGCGCTGAGCCATGCCTGCCCACCTGCCCAGGTGGAACCAGCTGGACCTGGCCATCGTCCTGCTGTCCATCATGGGCATCACGCTGGAGGAGATCGAGATGAACGCAGCACTGCCCATCAACCCCACCATCATCCGAATCATGCGTGTCCTCCGCATCGCCCGCGGTAGGCCGCCGCCCGCCTGAGCCCCGCGCCATTGGAGGGCCCACCCCCACCTCCTGCCTCACCCGCCCCAGTGGACCGACTCGGGGGGACGCGTGGTCCGGGTCAGACCAGCCCCACCCCTACTAATGCTCGGCTCCCTGTCCTAGTCCTGAAGCTGCTCAAGATGGCCACGGGCATGCGGGCCCTGCTGGACACGGTGGTCCAGGCACTGCCCCAGGTAGGTCGGCCGCTCGGGGGCCTGGCCTGGGTCTGGCTCCCCTGCCCCCAGGGTGGGCATCACAGACGCCCCCAAGAGGACAAGGCTGCAGGAGGGCCTCGCTCACTGGTCAGGCATCATTCGTTCACGTGGTCTTTCTAGTCTCGAAACAAATGAAATTATCAAGCCCCTCCCGGCCACCTACAGGGAGTAATGGGCTGCTGAGCTGTGCTGTGAGGGGGCGGCCCGCCTGCTTTCCGGCCTCACTCTAGTCTCTCTGGGGAAGACCAGGGCCCACCCCCTCCCCACCCCCCACCCCCCCCCTTGCAGTTCTGTGCTCAGTGGGCTTTGGGCAGAGGGCAGGGCCTGTGGCTGCCCTGGGCTTGTCGAGTTTGGAGGACCACACCCAGGGCTCAGGTGTTGGCCAAAGGCCTGTCTCTCCTGAAGCCAGTTCAGGCCCTGCATCCTCACGTCCTGTGTCCACAGCCCCCGCCCTGACCCTGTGTGGCTTCTTGAGTTCAAAGTCTCATTGCCCCATCTGTGCAGTATTCAGCCCCTGAGCCAGTCCACCCGGGCATCCATGTGTCCATCTGACCGTGACTCCAGCCCTCTCAACAAGCCATCCAGCCACCCAGGCTTCTATCCATCCATTCAGACAGTTGTCTGTCCCCCATCTACCAGATGCCCAGCTGTCCGTCATCCAGCCCTCCTGGCCACTGTCCACCAGCCCAGCATATATCTATCCACACGGCTGCCTCCCCAGCCGTCCACACCCTGCATCTTCAGCTGGCCTCCACTGGTCCCCAGCAGCCTTTCTCAGCCCCCAGTTACACCCTTAGTGCTCCTGGGTATCTGCCCCCTGTCTGTGGGAGCGGCGGGTGGGGCGCAGGGTGAAGCCCAGGCGCCGGCCACCCCTGGTGTGATCGCTGTGGGGGCTGGTGAAGAGGGGGACCACCCACATCAGAGTCAGGAAGGTGTGGAGGAGGGGCGGCAAATTCCTGGAAGAGCCCCGGGCAGGGGTGGGGCAAGACCTGGCTGCCTGCAGAGCTTCCGCCTTCAGCTCCCCGTGGAGACCCTGAGGCTGGAGTCCGCCGGAGTCGCTCTGAGGCACTCGGGAGCAGAGGAGCTGGATGCAGCCCCCCGGGTGCAGGGCGGGTGTGAGGGCCAAGGAGGGGCCCTGGGCACCAGGCAGCCCTGGGGCCACAGGAGCCTCGAGGCCAGGAGGCCTGGAGCAAGCACAGGGCTCAGGGCAGGCCTGGGAACTCGCCGGGCAGATCGCGGGTGGGGGGCGGGGCGGGCTGAGCCCCCTGACCTCGCTCCGCTTCTCTCCCGTGTAGGTAGGGAACCTCGGCCTGCTTTTCATGCTCCTGTTTTTTATCTATGCTGCCCTGGGAGTGGAGCTGTTCGGGAGGCTCGGTGAGTGCGGCGGCGCGGTGACCCACCCGCCAGACACGCCCGGGAGGCGCAGCTTCACGCATGCGCTCAGGGCGCTGGTCTGGCCTCCAGCCCGTCCCCTGTGGACGCGGCGCACGCAGACGCACTGTGCAGACCCGCGCGTGTTCACACCCAGGCCAGGCCGACAGAGCCGCACACGTATGACTGCACGCGCAAACACGGGTGTGGCTCCAAGTCTCCCCGCCCCCAGGGTCGTGCTGCAGGCATCCCTTCCTCAGACCTCCCCGGCGGCGGCTCGGCCAGTCTGGGTGGGGGCCTGTGGGGACCTTTCATGGCAGCCCAGGTCCTATGGGAGCCCCCTCGCACTGGGTGTCAGTGAACGGAACGCTCAGTGGGTTCCAGGAGCCACCAGTGGGCCTGTGTGGGAGGGGGTCGAGGTGGCTGTCACCTTTGAGGGTCTGCCCAGACCCCGAAGTTGGTGCCCCGACCCTGGGCCTGGCGACTCCCAGGCCTGACCCAGCATCTGGGGCTCTCCAGCACCAGGGCTGCCTGGTCATTCCGCAGAGCAAGGGACTTGCTGGGCCACCGCCCTGCACCCCGAGGAGCATGGCTTTCTCCCCGGGGAGGGCAGGCCCATGTGTGCCCTGGCCCCGTGGGGCAGGCTGACCCGGTCGCTCCCGGCAGAATGCAGTGAGGACAACCCCTGCGAGGGCCTGAGCAGACACGCCACCTTCTCTAACTTCGGCATGGCCTTCCTCACGCTGTTCCGCGTGTCCACCGGGGACAACTGGAATGGGATCATGAAGGTACGGGCTGGCGCGGTGGGCGGGGCAATGGGAGCCCCCTGAGTGGGGGGCGCAGGCAGAGCTGGGAGCCTGCCCGCCCCCCTCTGCCCGCAGGACACGCTACGCGAGTGCGCCCGCGAGGACAAGCACTGCCTCACCTACTTGCCGGCCATCTCGCCCATCTACTTCGTCACCTTCGTGCTGGTGGCCCAGTTCGTGCTGGTCAACGTGGTGGTGGCCGTGCTCATGAAGCACCTGGAGGAGAGCAACAAGGAGGCCCGCGAGGACGCCGAGCTGGACGCGGAGCTCGAGATGGAGATGGCGCAGGGGTCCCCCGCCCGGCCCAGGCCCGCGGCCCCGCAGAGCCCCGGCGCCTCGCCGGACTCCCCCAATGTGCTGGTCGTGCGCAAGGTGTCGGTGTCCAGGATGCTCTCGCTGCCCAACGACAGCTACATGTTCCGGCCCGTGGTGCCTGCGGCAGCCGCTCACCCCCACCCGCTACAGGAGGTGGAGATGGAGACCTACGCGGGCGCTTCGGGTACGGCCCCCGGGCAGAGGCAGCCTGGCCCTGGGCGGGCGGGGCCGACGGGGCGGGGCCGGGGCGGAGCTGGAGGGGCGGTGGGCGGTGGGGCGGGGTGGGCGGAGTCAGATGGGGCAGAGGGGCGGTGGGGTGGGGCCAGAGGGACCGTGGGAGCCGGGCAGAGGGGCCGGGGCGGGGCCGCTAGGCGTGGATTCGCATTTCTGGCGCTTTCCTGCCGCAGGCCGGGTCACCACCGCCCACTCGCCGCCTGTGGAGTCCTGCGCCTCCCTCCAGGTCCCTTCTGCTGTGTCCTCCCCGGCCAGGGGTGGCGACACCCTCTGTGCCCTGCCCCCTCGGGGTGCAGCCCGCTTGCCTAGTGTCGGCCGGCTGCTCTGCAGACAGGTAGGAGGCGTTTTTTGGGTCCTCAGCCAAGCCCTGGAATCTCTGTGGGGTTCCCTCCCCATTTGAAGCATGAGATATGTGGGCACTGGGCCCTTGGAGTCTGTAATGACCACACCCGGCCACGGGCTCCCACGGCCCCTTAAACAGCAGACTAAGCCCCCCAAACCCCCCCCCTCCCCAGAAACCGTGCTGGTGAGCCTGGCTGCAGCCAGAGATCCCCTCCTGCCTGAGCCTTTGGCCCCTCTCCCTTCCCCCTCCTGCCTGGGGAGCCAAGCTGGTCTAGTACCACAGTCAAGCAGCGGCTGCAGCCGGGGTCTGTGCCCCTTGGCCCCTTGGGGTTTCCAGGGCCCTGGGCAGGCTCTGCCCACAGAAGCTTGGCCCCCCCACACGACCAGAATTGGTGAGGGTCCCTCTGCTCCAGTTGTGGGGCAAGTGCGTCCGCACCAGCATCTTGAAGCCTCATCTCATCCTGGCCCATAGCCTTGGGGGTCACAAGGTCACCTGGCCTGGAGTGGGGAGGGAGTCCCTCTGGCTGGTCTCACCTGACTCCCTGCCTTTGCAGGAGGCCGTTCGCACGGAGTCCCTGGAAGGGCAGGTTGATGGCACCGGGGCCAGCAGCCCATACTGGGGAGAGTCCGGCGGGAAAACCCCCGTGAGGCAGGCATCCCTGGGGCCTTCCATGCGGTCCCCGCCCCGGTCCCCGCGGCCCGCCAGCATCCGCACCCGCAAGCACACTTCTGGACAGCATTGCCTCTCCAGCCGGCCGCCGGCCCCAGGCGGGGAGGAGGCCGAGGCCCCAGACCCAGCCGATGAGGAGGTCAGCCACATCACCAGCTCTGCCCGCAGTCCTTCGGCCTCGCCCACTGCCCGTGGGATGGTGGGCGGCGAGCCAGATCTGCACAGGCTCTACAGCGTGGACGCCCGGGGCTTCCTGGACCAGCCGGGCCGGGTGGACGAGCAGAGGCGACCCTCGGGGGAGCCGGGCGTCGGAGACAGCCGTCCAGAGGCCGGGGAGGCAAAGCCCCGGGCCCTGGAGGCCGAGCTGGCCCTGGGGGCACGCAGGAAGAAGAAGATGAGCCCCCCCTGCATCTCCATAGAGCCCCCCGCGGAGGACGAGGGTGCGGCCAGGGCCCCTGCGGCGGAGGGCAGCAGCACCACCCTGCGGCGGCGAACCCCATCCTGCGAGGCTGTGCCCCACAGAGACCCCCTGGAGCCCACAGACGGCGCAGGGCTGGACGCTGCTGCCAAGGGGGAGCGGCGGGGCCAGGCCCCCTGCCGCACAGAACACCTGACTGTCCCGAACTTCGCCTTTGAGCCGCTGGACGTGGGGGGCCCCAGTGGGGACCTGTTCACGGATGGGGGCCATGGGGCTGCCCCAGAACCCAGACCCTCCTCTTCAGGCACCACAGCCCCTCCTGAACCCCGGGAGACGGAGCCCCCAGTGCCCTCAGGAGACCCCCCAGAGGAGGGGCGGGGGGTGCACCTCACCGTCCCTGAGAGCCCTCCGAAGAGAGTGTCCCCCCCGGCTGTGCCAGTCCCGGGTGACAGCGTGGATGAGCCCGTGTAGCCCGGGTGCAGTGCCCACAGGCTTTGGCACTGGGGTTGGGGTGCGCCCAGCAGTGTGGCGGCCAGGACAGGGCTGTGTGTGGATCCTGGCTCGGGCCCCCCGAGGGCAGAGGAGCCAGAAGGATGTCAGCACAGGGAGAGGGTGGCCCATGCCGTTCTGGGCATGTGGAGCAGCGGGAGCCCACAGCCCAAGGCCTCCGTCCTATCGACTCAGGTTTGGGGCTTCCCAGTGTGCCGAGGTGGTCCCGGGCCGTGTTGGCGGCCTGCTCAGGAGTTCCAGGAACAAGGACCAGAAACTGAACAGGAGGAGGAAGGCAGAGGCCGCCCTACGGAGCCCGCCCAGCAGAGCCCCATCTTCACGTCCACTTCTTTTTATAGGGAACACGCCTGGGGCCGCTCGCGCCCTCTGGTGGCAGCTTCCTGCCAAAGGCCGCCGTGGCCACGCTTTTCCGTCACTCACAGTCTCGAGTTCTCATCCGTGTCTCCACCACTCATTGCTGTCTCATCTCCCCTCCACACCCACTCCCCGCTGTTCCAACCCCTCAGGATTCCAGAGAGCACCTTGACTCTGGTCTCTGGGAAATGACCGGTCGCCAGGGAGTGGGGACCGTGCAATAAGACCCCCACTGCCCGTGGGGCCTGGGTCAAGACTTTGAGCTGATGGCCCCGTCGTTTCACTTTCTTTTATAAATTCAGGTTAAACGTTTGCAATAATCCGATGCGGAAAACTCGGCTTCTCAAGTCAAGGGGAGGTGGGGGGGGGGGCTGCAAAGCAGAGCGGAATAAATATTAACTTATTTAAGAAACACGTTGGATTTCCACCGCCAGAATTGGCACCCCCCTCCCCCGTGGGAGAGTGGCCAGCCTGTGGCCTTAGCAAGGGCAGACCTGGGTGATGCCACCACCAGCTCCACAGAGCTCCCCTGCCCCCTGTAGGTCCTCAGCACTCCCCAGTTCCCCACCCCACCCCCACCACACTCCTTGGCAGATCGCAGATAGAAAGTTCTGCTGGGAAAAAGCCAAGCTCACCTTGGCAGCCAGAACCACATGGTATCGTTCACACACTGAAGTCTGACCCAGGGCTCCTGGCAGGGGTGGGGCGGGGCGGGGCCCCTGTGAGAGAGCTTCCCAACTGGGCCGTCACTTAGGGCTGCAGAGGGCGCTGCCCCGCCTCACCTGCTGTCTCTCTACCTGTGTCCCTGCCTGAAGGCTCTGACCCCAGGCCTGCCCCACGTCCTGCTGGCCTCAACTGCAGCCCCAGGGCAGACCCGCTTCCCCCACGACCCCTTCCCCCTGAGAGCAGGAACAGAGGAGGGCCGGATCATGGTGAGGGGCTGTACCCAGGGGGGGTTGGCTCCCCGACAGCGTCCAGGCCCTGCCATCCACTCAGCAAAGCAGGTGACCACGGCAGCAGGACAGCGGCCGCCTCCGGGCTGGCCCAGGTGGTGGGAGGTGCCATCCGGGACTTATGTGGCTGAGGCTGGGACCTATTTGCTCTAACCTGGGTGGGCAGCGAGTCTCCAGTATGGGGGGCCCCCCGGGCTGCAGCCGGCCCCTCCCCCAATCCCCACCTGCCTGGCCCAACCCAACCCAGAGGCGGTAGGGACTCCTTCTGGTGGAGACTCAAGGAACTGCAGGACTCCAAAGAGCAAGCAGCCCCCCCAGGTTGGGAGGAGTGGGTGGGCAGAGGTGGACCTGGGGCGCTAGGGTCTGTGACCCTCCTGCCTGTGATGTTGGCCTCAGTCCCCACAAGGAGAAGACGCTGCACCCGGTTGGACCCAGGGCTGCTGCAGTAGGTCTTGCCCCTGGCCCAGGCCCCACTCTCTGTGCCAAGGACGGGTCATGGGTCAAGGGTTAGAGGACAGGAGGGCGGGACAGTTGACCAGGCTCTGTGCAGAAGCAGGGACATGGACCGCAGTCCTCACCCAGCTCACCTGGGAACAGAGGTCCTCCAGGTCACACTGGGGACAGGGTGGGGATGCCAGGGAGTCCCCATTCTCCGCTGAGAGTCTGGGCTCACCTGTCAGGCCTCCCAGGGACTGCCTGCCAGGCTGGGTAGTCCGGATTGTTAGGACAGGGCCCTGGGGCGGGGACAGGCTATAGGGGATGATAATCTGGTTCTTGACTCATTGCTGGGTACCTGGGGCCCCGAGAATCATCTCAATGACTGTTGCTTTATCTGTCATGAAAGGTACTTTTTACCTCACCAAAAAGACAAGCCAGGGTGCAAGAAAGAGGCCCTGGGCTCGAGGGGCAGGGCAGGACCACCCCCACAGCCAGGTGGGTGCCCAGGGGTGGGGGACCCACAGAGACGGTGGCTGCACCCAGTCGGGTCCTGGGGCCCTCCCCTCCCTCAGCGACACCCGCAGCCAGAGACAGGCAGGACCCCTTCTGCTCTCCATGCTCTTTAATGAGTGTCAGCAGCCCCTGCCTGCGCCCTGAGCTGGGCGGGGAGGGGGCTGGGGCAGGGTGTGCAGGGCAGGGAGGGGTCAGCAGAGAGGGGTCAGCTGGGAGGGGGCTCACTGGGGGTGGGCAGCAGGGAGGGGGCCGGGGAAGGTGCAGGAAGGTCGCCTCCGCGGCTGGAAGCAGCGGTGTGGGGACAGAGGGGGCTGGCTCCTCCGCTGACCCAGATGGTGGCCTGGGGACCAGGCTCAGGGCCCCTGGGGGACGAACTGGTGGATCCAGTCCAGGTAGGAGGTGACACGGGTGTAGATGCCCGGCCGCTTGGGCTTCGCGCAGCCGTCGCCCCAGCTGACCACGCCTGCCTGCAGCCAGGTGCCATTCACCTTGCAGACCAGGGGCCCTCCGGAGTCGCCCTGCGGGTGGGGGGGGCGCTCAGGGCGGCTGCGGGGGGCGGTGGGGGCTGCGGGGGGCGGTGGGGGCTGCGGGGGCGCTCCCCCACCTGGCAGGGGTTCCTCCTGCTGTCCCCGGCACACAGCATGTCCTCCCGCACGATGGGGACGCTGTCCCCTGTGTACAGGCCAGAGTGGTACTTCCTGTCACAGACACTGTTCTCCACGACGGGCACCTTCACCTGCTTCAGGGGGAACGGGGGCGGCAGGCGCCCTGCGGGGAGGGGGCGGAGGGAGGCAGCATCAGGAGGGAGCAGACGGTGGGGACCCTGGTCCCCAGAGGAAACACCAGAGCCTGGGGCCTGGCCCCGCCCCATCCTGGGGTCCCCTACACTCACTTCCATTGTCCACATCGCCCCAGCCCGTCACCCAGCACTGCGTCCCCGGGGGGAAGGTCTCCGACGCAGGGGGCAGCGTGACTGGCTGGACGTGGCAGGAGATGCTCACGGGCTCATCCAGCTCCAGCAGAGCGATGTCCGCCCCGTTCGTGGCTGTGTAGTAGTTGGGGTGGGGGATGACCCTGCTGATGGAGAGCAGCTGGTCCTGGTAATACAGGTGCTGCTCCCGCAGCTGCACCCTGAGGTATGAGGGGTCGCGGACTTCCCTGGGGACAGAGACGGGCCCCTACTCAGAGCTGAGCCACCCTCGGGACACCCAGGAGCCTGGGTGGAGCCCCAGCGCACCCCACCCACAGGCCCCCTGGAGACTCACGGTCCGACGCAGTGGGCCGCGGTCAGCACCCACTGGGGGTGGATCAGGGAGCCCCCGCAGAGGTGCCTCCAGTACCCGCGGCTGACTCTCAGGCTCACCTGCCAGGGCCACCTGCTCCCAGGGGCATCCTGGCCCCCGACGATGCCTGCGCGCTGCAGGGCCTGGCCTGGGGCTGGAGCAGGAAGCCTTCAGCCCTGGGCTCCTCTGAACCCACCACCCGCCCCTGGGCTTGTGGGGGTGGGGGAGGGCAGAGACCCCTCGGGCCCGGGGTCAGGACTCACCAGGGGCCACGGGGGCCAGGCTCAGCAGGAGGGCCAGCGCCAGCAGAGGGAGCATCTGCAAGGAGCAGGGAGGGGTCCGGGGCTGCAGGGTCTGGGGGTGCGGGGTCCAGTGGCATGGGGCCCTTGATCAGGGGGTCTATCCAGGCCGGGTGTCTGGGGCCTCAGTGCTCGGCCACCCGGCTGCACAGTGACAGCTGATGTCGGGGTCCTGCTGGGGGGCTCACCTTGGCAGGTCCAGGCTGCTCTTGCCCAGCCCGCTCTCTCTGCCCCTTTATCCTCACAGACAACCAGAGGGTCAGGGGAGGGGGCGGGTCCTCCGATTCAGGGGAGTCGGGACGGAAGTGGATGACTCAGACCAGAGGGAGTCCATCTGGTCAGGAAGGGCCCTGCCGCCCCCGTCCACGCCGGCAGACCCGATTCCTCCATGTGGCCCCACATCCATCTCTGGCTGTTATCTGAGAAGTTAACTCTACCATCAGGGGAGCCGTGTTATCTGGGGATCTGAATGCCATTCGCACGGGACGGGCTGAGGGACTTGAAGGCGAGGGGACAGGAGAGGCCAGATCCACCTTCCCTGGACGCTCCCCCCAGGCCCAGCACCCCGTCCCCTGCCTGCAGGCCAGGGTGAGCCCCATCCGTGTCCACCCACCCCGCCTCCTCACTCTCCCCTGGGCCTGCAGCCCATCCGCCCTCTTCAGCTCACGGCCTCCTGACCCCGGCCTCTCCCACGCCACCATCCATGTGGCACCTCCTGGGCCCTAGGGGAGCCCTGCCTTGCCCCTACTCTGCCGGGATGCCAGCCTGGCCCTGGGGCGCTCCTGCCCCTGGCTGGCTCTCTTGCACGTCCTAGGGGTGTACCCAGCTGGGTTTCTCACGTGAGCACACCTCAACACAGGCCGGGGCTGCCTGGGCCCCATCTCAGGCATCCCTCCAGCAGACCCTGGTCACTGATTCTCCTGCCCCCACACCAGGCCTCCCAGGCCCTGGGAGGGGCAGCCTGGGCTCCAGCTCTCCCCACCCCGGTGCCTCCTCCAAGGCCACTCTCCTAGGTGTGCAGCCCCCATGGGCTCAGAGCGGAGGAGCGCCTCTGTCATCCTGATCCGTCAGCTGATCAAACGTGGAGCACGCGCTGTTGGGCCAGGGCTGGTGGGGAGGAGACAAGCCTGTGCCCCCCATGGCCTCTGCCCCCCACCGCTGTGGATCATCAGGCAGCTCCCCACCCAACCCTGTGCCTCAGCTCCCCCACACCTAAGAGGGGGCCGCTGATCTCGAGCTTCCCGGAGGACCAGCAGCCTGTGCGTAGGAGCTGGGCAGGGGGCTGGGGCAGGAAGGAGGGGCAGGAAAGTCCCAGCCCTTACCAGGGGCCTAATCAGCTCAGTCATCAGACCCTGGCCAGGCAGAGGACGGTTAGGAAGGGGCTGCCCCAGGCCGGGCAGCTGGGGCAGTGCCCATCTGATCTGCGGTGGGGCCCACAGGACCCGGGGACGGGTGGGCACAGAGACGCCAGTCACAGGGCTGAGCTGGGCCTCAAACCCTACTCTGTATTTCTTTTCTTTAATGTAATTTTTTAGAACAGGTTTAGATTTACAGAAAACTTTCCAAAGCTGTGTAGACGCACCCATGTGCTCCGGTGACAATGACACTGAGGCTTCTGGGTGCTCCCAGGGACACAGCTAGGGAATCACACAGGGTCTCACGCGTGAGCACACACAGGCACACACACGTACACGTGGGCTGACGCATGAGCACATACGTGGGCTCATACCCCCTGTGTCTACACTGAAGCCACCAGCTTTCCCCAACCCCAGCTCCACACCTCTGGGTTTGCTGCAAGCCCCTCTCCTATATCCTGCCTTCTCCAGTGGGTAAAACCTGGTTCTGCCTCTAATCCATCGACTTATTTGGTCAGTGCCCACGTGTCCATTACCCTCCCATCTCCATTAGCCTTGCCTGAACACAAGCCCTTTTGCTCCGGCTGGCACCCTCCTCTCTTTTCTGCAACACTAACCCCTTCTCGAGCGAGTGCCCACCCGACCACTCAGCTCAGAGGAAGGCGCAAGGAGGGGCAGTGGGCAGAGCCCGGGTGTCCCTGCGTTTCAGAGGGTGAGGGGCGGCAGCTCCTCCTCTCTGCACTTTCCCGATGAGTAAGAAGGTGCTTCTCGGTAGTACTTAACCTTTGAGCAAGCGTCTACACAAGCTGCTGCCTCTTTAAATCGGTTGGGTGTCGTCTGAGGGGTTGTAAGCCTCCTTCTCTCCCGGCTTTACCATATTCTTCTCAGCAGGCGGGTTACACTTTCGCTTTCTTAACAGTGTCCTTCAGAGCATAAGTTTTCAATTTGGCGAAGGCCAGTTTCTTCTGACTCAGAAACTCAAAACTCTGACTTCAGAAACTCACCAGGTTCTTCTGTTTCTCTTGGTGATTTTTGAGCCCCCTCGCCTTCCTCCAGGTCAGGATTTCCTGCTATAGTTGCTCTCCAGTGTTTCACAGTCTTAATGTCTACACTGAGGCCTAGGATCCACTTTGAACAGTTTCTCTGTGAGCACCAAAGCTCACCTCTCTTCCTGTGTCTCACACAGGACACAGTTGTTGCAGAAACATGTGCTAGGAGGGCCCCCTCTCTATCTCCTGAAAACAGGGGACTGTGTCTGTGAGTCTCTTTCTGGGCGACTCTCCTAACACTCTGGGCATCACCCTGCAGTCATGACACCTTCTCGCAGCCACTGCGGGAGCCTGGCAGGTCCCATGTGTGGGTGACTCCGCAGCACGGGGCTACTGCCCCATTTCCCCTGCAGAGCTCCCCCTGACCTGAGCCTCCCCCACTGCCCCGCAGACCACCAGCCAGGATGACCCGACCCAGAGGGCTGCCCCTGTCGGCCGGTTGGACGTGCTGCGTCCCGGGACCCCAAGGAGGCCGGGCAGGTGAACCCAGGCTCGGGAAGTGGAGGATGGGGACTCCCCGGCTCTCTGGCCTCCTGGTCCTCACCCCATTCTGCCCTCAGGATGACCTAGCGGACCTCTGTTCAGCCAGCACCTGACTGCAGGTGAGCTGGGTGAGGGCTGTGGCCATCCTGACTGGCCTACATCACGGGCTCTCCAGGCTCTCTGCCCTCTGACCCTTGACCCATGACCCCACCCTGGCAGGGAGAGCACAGGCCATAGGCTGGGCCAGGGTCAAGAACCACTGGGTCCAGCCCAGCTCAGCGTCTCCTCCTTGTGGGAACTGAGGCCACGGTCACAGGCAGGAGGGTCCGCAGACCCCAGCGCCCCAGGTCCAGCTGTGCTCCCCACGTCCTCCTCAGAGGTCCGCAGACCCCAGCGCCTCAGGTCCAGCTGTGCTCCCCACGTCCTCTTCGGAGGTCCCAGCCCAGAGCCACAGCTGCAGTCAGACCTCCACTCTGAGACCGTGACCTGGTGGGCCAGGCAGGGGTGGCCAGTCAGCTGAGCCCTCCTCAGCCCGTCCCGTGCGAATGGCACTCAGATCCCCAGATAACACGGCTCCCCTGATGGTAGAGTTAACTTCTCAGATAACAGCCAGAGATGGATGTGGGGCCACATGGAGGAATCGGGTCTGCCGGCGTGGACGGGGGCGGCAGGGCCCTTCCTGACCAGATGGACTCCCTCTGGTCTGAGTCATCCACTTCCGTCCCGACTCCCCTGGATCGGAGGACCCGCCCCCTCCCCTGACCCTCTGGTTGTCTGTGAGGATAAAGGGGCAGAGAGAGCGGGCTGGGCAAGAGCAGCCTGGACCTGCCAAGGTGAGCCCCCCAGCAGGACCCCGACATCAGCTGTCACTGTGCAGCCGGGTGGCCGAGCACTGAGGCCCCAGACCTCTGGCCTGGACAGACCCCCCGATCAAGGGCCCCATGCCACTGGACCCCAGACCCCAGGGCCCAGACCCCAGACCCAGACACCAGACCCCCAGACCCCATACCCCAGACCCCACACCCCCGGACCCCCAGACCCCACACTCCCAGACCCCGCACCCCCAGACCCCAGAGCCCCAGCCCCTGCACCAACTGACCTGAACCCCGAGACCCCAGACCCAGACCCCAGACCTCAGACCCCACGCCCCCACACCCCCACACCCCAGACTCCCAGACCCAGACCCTAGACCCTGCACTCCCACAGCCCTGGACCCCAGACACCCAGACCCCGCACCCCCAGACCCCAGACCCCCAGTCCCCGCAGCCCAGACCCCACACCCCCGGACCCTAGACCCCCAGACCCCACACCCCCAGACCCCGTACCCCTGGACCCCACACCCCAGACCCCTCCCTGCTCCTTGCAGATGCTCCCTCTGCTGGCGCTGGCCCTCCTGCTGAGCCTGGCCCCCGTGGCCCCTGGTGAGTCCTGACCCCGGGCCCGAGGGGTCTCTGCCCTCCCCCACCCCCACAAGCCCAGGGGCGGGTGGTGGGTTCAGAGGAGCCCAGGGCTGAAGGCTTCCTGCTCCAGCCCCAGGCCAGGCCCTGCAGCGCGCAGGCATCGTCGGGGGCCAGGATGCCCCTGGGAGCAGGTGGCCCTGGCAGGTGAGCCTGAGAGTCAGCCGCGGGTACTGGAGGCACCTCTGCGGGGGCTCCCTGATCCACCCCCAGTGGGTGCTGACCGCGGCCCACTGCGTCGGACCGTGAGTCTCCAGGGGGCCTGTGGGTGGGGTGCGCTGGGGCTCCACCCAGGCTCCTGGGTGTCCCGAGGGTGGCTCAGCTCTGAGTAGGGGCCCGTCTCTGTCCCCAGGGAAGTCCGCGACCCCTCATACCTCAGGGTGCAGCTGCGGGAGCAGCACCTGTATTACCAGGACCAGCTGCTCTCCATCAGCAGGGTCATCCCCCACCCCAACTACTACACAGCCACGAACGGGGCGGACATCGCTCTGCTGGAGCTGGATGAGCCCGTGAGCATCTCCTGCCACGTCCAGCCAGTCACGCTGCCCCCTGCGTCGGAGACCTTCCCCCCGGGGACGCAGTGCTGGGTGACGGGCTGGGGCGATGTGGACAATGGAAGTGAGTGTAGGGGACCCCAGGATGGGGCGGGGCCAGGCCCCAGGCTCTGGTGTTTCCTCTGGGGACCAGCATCCCCACTGCCCATCAGGGAGCCAGAGTGTGGAGACCCTGGGGAGGAGAGGTGGTAGTGGCCTGGTGTGCCGAGAGCCCAACAGATGGACGAAACTCTCGGGGTGTTGGGCAGGTCCCTCAGCACCTCTGTGCCTTAGTTTCCCCTGCCATGAAATGAGTACAGCTGCAGTTGGTATTAATGGGTACGCTAAGAGGAAAGAGGAAAATCGGACACATGAAACGTCTGGTTAACGATAATGTTGGGCTGGGCAGCTTGCATCTCGGTGCTGTGCCCATGGACAGGAGACCAGACACCTGCGGGGGTGTGGGAGAGCTTGACTGCCGCTTGGGCACCCCCTCCAGCACACCACCCCCGCTCCCGTGTAAAGGGCTTGTGCTATTTGAGCCCCGCTTCAGAGCACAGCTGGGAACACTCAGTGTGAACAGCTGCCCAGTGTTGTACGCTTGGCGTCCTGCAAAAGGACCCTGCTCCTGCGATCGGCCGAGGGCGGCAGAGACGGTGGCGTGCTGCCCAAGCGCCCCGGCACAGAAGGGCAAGCTGAGTCCTGGGCCCGGGGCTGGCCAGAGGCAGGGCCGGGTGGTGCCCAGAACCTAGCCCATCCTGGAGGCAGCGGAGCTGAAGGAAGACTGGGCTTCTGCTCTGCAAATCCCAGGACCGCAGCCCTTCCCCTCCCTGAACGGGCCTTAGATGAGGCCGAGAACCCATAGCCTCGCAGCCTCGCAGTGGGAGGGAAGCGCTCACCACTGCGTCGGCCGAGCTGCAGACCCTCTGAGAAGCGGTCTCAGCAGGGCTCCGGGGTCCCCCCCCACCCCTGCCATCCGGGACGGGGAGAGCTGAGCCCCTGGCCCAAGTCTGCCTCCCTCCGCCCCCTCCCCGCAGGGCGCCTGCCGCCCCCGTTCCCCCTGAAGCAGGTGAAGGTGCCCGTCGTGGAGAACAGTGTCTGTGACAGGAAGTACCACTCTGGCCTGTACACGGGGGACAGCGTCCCCATCGTGCGGGAGGACATGCTGTGTGCCGGGGACAGCAGGAGGGATTCCTGCCAGGTGGGGAGCGCCCCCGCAGCCCCCACCGCCCCCCGCAGCCGCCCTGAGCCCCCCCACCCCCCGCAGCCCCCACCGCCCCCCGCAGCCGCCCTGAGCCCCTCCCCACCACCCGCAGGGCGACTCCGGAGGGCCCCTGGTCTGCAAGGTGAATGGCACCTGGCTGCAGGCAGGCGTGGTCAGCTGGGGCGACGGCTGCGCGAAGCCCAAGCGGCCGGGCATCTACACCCGTGTCACCTCCTACCTGGACTGGATCCACCAGTTCGTCCCCCAGGGGCCCTGAGCCTGGTCCCCAGGCCACCATCTGGGTCAGCGGAGGAGCCGGCCCCCTCTGTCCCCACACCGCTGCTTCCAGCCGCGGAGGCGACCTTCCTGCACCTTCCCCGGCCCCCTCCCTGCTGCCCACCCCCAGTGAGCCCCCTCCCAGCTGACCCCTCTCTGCTGACCCCTCCCTGCCCTGCACACCCTGCCCCAGCCCCCTCCCCGCCCAGCTCAGGGCGCAGGCAGGGGCTGCTGACACTCATTAAAGAGCATGGAGAGCAGAAGGGGTCCTGCCTGTCTCTGGCTGCGGGTGTCGCTGAGGGAGGGGAGGGCCCCAGGACCCGACTGGGTGCAGCCACCGTCTCTGTGGGTCCCCCACCCCCGGGCACCCACCTGGCTGTGGTGCTCTGGTTTTCTTTGAATCCAACACCTTGACACAATGTGAGACATTCCCTGGAAACAAGTTTGAGACCTAACCTATCAAGTCATTGAAGTGTAATAATGTAAACATGATGCAAGATACATAATATAATATATGTGATACACAAGATATTTTAAAAATGTATCATATACTACATTGTGGGGCTTGCCAGGTGGTGCTAGTGGTAAAGAATCTGCCTGCCGATGCAGAATGTAAGAGACGCAGGTCCCATCCCCAGAGGACGGCATGGCAACCCACTCTAGTATTCTTGCCTGGAGAATCCCATGGGCAGAGGAGCCTGGTGGGCTATAGTCCGTGGGGTTACAAAAAGTCGGACACGACTGGAGCCACCTAGCACGCACACACGCATACTACGTTGAGGGAGTAAAGGCATAATCAATACTCAATATTTTAAATTATTGTAAAGAGTAGCATCCTTTGGCTGCTTCACTTTATAGACTGCATTTATGTCATTGCTGGGGTGCGGGGTTTGCCTTAGCGCAGCTCTGCGTTTCCCCGGCAGGGAGGCTTGGAGTCCTTAGGTTCTTCCCGTCATTTTAAGGTTTTTGATGAAATGACTGCATTAACCCTTTCGCAGTTGCTGAAAATTGTTTTTGTTGGCTTTGTAAAGTTGAAGGTGTTTGTGTTTACAGATTGAAGATTTGAACTGTTGCACATGCACACACAGATACACGCATGCACACACATGTGTGCACTCACACATGCGGACATACTTTGACATTAATCCTCTAGGACTGATTTCCACATTAGGTGAGGTTCCAGAACCAGGGAGGCAAGACCGCCTTTGCGTTTCCCAGTCCTTTCCTGCCCTGCCAACCTCGGGCCCTGCGGCCCCGCCGAGGCTGGGGGGCCGAGGGGCACTGGGGTCCACCTTGCAGAGCCCCAGAGGTCAGGCCCTGGTCTGCAGCCAGACTCTCAACTTCTGACTTTGACTTGAAGCCACACACTGGGGGAGGTGCCGAAGCTGCTCATTCTCCCTCTTAGTCGCAAATCATTTTTAATCATAAATGTAGCACGTCCATGTCTCAGCTCCCCCATGCCTAAGAAGGGGCCGCTGACCTCAAGCATCTCGGAAGACCCACAGCCTGCACTTAGGAGCTGGGCAGGGGGCTGGGGCAGGAAGGTGGGCAGGAAAGTCCTGGCCCCTCCCAGGGGACTAATCAGCTCAGTCATCAGGCCCTGGCCCGACAGAGGACGGTTAGGAAGAGGCTTCCCCAGGCCGGGTAGCTGGGGCTGTGCCAATCTGATCTGTGGTGGGGCCCACGGGACCCAGGGACGGGTGGGCACAGAGACACCAGTCACAGGGCCTGAGCTGTCTCCATGGGGCTCAGTCTGGGCCTCAAAATGACACCCTCCTGAGAAAGCCCAAAGACTAGGGTCCTGGAGGATAAAGGAGGGGAGACAGTGTGCCCGGCAGGAACCAGGGAGGGCTTCCTGGAGGCGTTGGCACTGGCTCTAATCCCTGCCCATTTGGGGACAAAATTCTTTGCAGCCAAGATGCTTGGGGTCTGACCTAGCCCTGCTGAGTCGTCCACTTGCTGCCACGTGACAGTGTCCACATGGGGACAGAGGGAGGTGACAGGTCCTTCCTGCCTCCCTGCAGAAGGAGGGAGCTCCCCAGGCCACACAGCAGACAGCAGAGATGTGGGCTCTCAGGGCATTTTTCCAGGGATGGCACCCCAAGGGCAGGCCAGCTGTGCAGCTACGGGAATCCAGGCTCTCTGCCACAGGTTTTAGGTTTGCTGGGGGATGGAGTCCTGTCAGGCTTTTGACAATGATCCTGGACTCCTCCAGTGAGGGGACAGGCCTTCCCAGGCCGGGACAGGCCGCAGCAGCAGGGCCTGTCCTCCACACAGGCGGCCTCAGACTCGGACAGGAAGCAGGTTTCCATCAGGCGACTCCAGGGCCACAAGACCCCCTCCAGGCCCCTTCCGGCCGTGTCTGCACCCAGAAGCTGGGGCCCTGCCTGCTCCAGCCCCTCTCCGGACAGAGGAAAGTCCCCTCAGACCCTCTTCCTGGCCGGGGTGTGGTCAGAAGGCAGGCAGGAAGAGAGCCTGAGAACGCCTTCCCAGTTGGGCTCCCTGGACCCAGTCTGTATCAAGAGCCACTCAGGGCCACCCCCTCCTTTGCTGCCAGCCAGGACGTGAGGGCCTGGTGCGTGGACGGAGGTGCTCTGGGCTTTCTGCTCCCTCCTCGTGGCTAGACAGAGAGACTTGGACCAGGGATCTAGGGCGTGGGTGACCTGGAGTCACATCACTGCTCACACCCTGCAGCCTGGATGGTCCAAGCCATTCGGTTTGGGTGGGAAAGTCCCTGCAGTGGAACAAGGCAAGGACTGGCATTGGGGGCAGGCCTGCTTCCCTCCCACCCAGCCGCGCCTACGCTGGAGGCCTTGGGCTCACTCTGCAGGGGTCCCTGTGCAGAGAAGAGCCAGACTCACGGAGAGACTCAAAAAAAATGAAAAAGTCATTACCTGCCTTTTAAACAATAGACGCTGCCAGTTACGTAACCTTCCCAGACCAGGGTGAGCCCCAGGCCACTGCTCTGAGAGCAAACACTATCCACAGCCTGCCCCCTCCCCTGCCAAAGACACCCCCAAACCAGGGGCACAAGAGCCCCCTGGGGATGTCCGCTTAGGACATGAGGTCCTGCAGCCCCCACCTCCACGACAGTTCAAATGAACTGGCCAGAGGAGCGGCTACCAAGCATTTGGTGTTGGCGTGAGGGTGCTGGCCGCCCTCAGGCTCCCAGGCCTCCAGGGCCCCCGAGGCCACCCCCAGGGCCCATCAACCTTGTGCTTCCCTCCTGACCCAGCTCCTTGCCTTAAACAAGTCAAGCCGCCTGCATGCCCTGGCCGTCTCTTGTCCGCTGGCCACGTGGGGGTCAGGGTGGAGAGGGGGACAGGCAGGGACAGGCGGGACAGCGAGGCAGAGAAGGGAAGGGCTTCACAGAGACAGGGAACTCAGAAGAGATGACGGGAGAAGGGCAGGCCATGCCCCGGGGAGGGGTCAGCCCCCGCGCAGGTGTCTCGGCAGGAGGACGTGGCGCGGATCCAGGGCTGGCAGGCGGAGACTGGCGCACACGCCTGGGCGGCTGGCTCAGCACAGCCCCCACTGAAGCTCACCACTGCCACCCGCACCCAGCGCTGGTCCCGGAGCGGGCAGACCAGGGGGCCTCCAGAGTCACCCTGGAGGACGCAAGAAGAGCAGACAGGTCCAGGGTGTGCTCGGGCCGAGGCTGACTTCGGGGAGCACAGGGACCGAGAGGGGCTGGGTGCAGGGCTGGGGAGGGGGCACACAGGCAAGCTCTCTGGGGCTCCAGGCGGCCAGGTGGGGGCTCCATCCTTGATCTGTCCTGTTGGCAGCCCTGCAGAGCAGCTCTATCTGTCTCTTTTTTGTTTTTTTTGAGGCCTCTGAGGCTCAGAGAGGTTAAGCAACTTGCTAAAGGTCACACAGCTAGGTTACAGCATCGCTGAGATTCAGTCACTTTATTATTATTCCAAGCCTGGATGCTTCCCCTGATGCACGCCACCTCCCTTACAAGTCGCGTGGCCTCTTTGAGCCTGGATTCCGACCCTCTGAGTCTTTGTAGCACCCGCTCACCTCCCTACGGCAGCCGGAGCCCGAGTTCTCTGGCTATTTATTGTCAAGTTGACTCCAGATTCATTCTTATAACAAGCATCCATTGAGATCCGGCTCCACCAGATACCATTCCACCTCGAGGGTGAGACAAAGTCCTCCACCCCGTGGAGCAAAATGGTGATGTGTCTCTCCTGCCCTGAGTCCAGGACCCAGCCTGACTCTCAGGGTCACTTAGGGCAAAAGGGGACCTGGGGAGCCTGGCTAAGCACGAAACAGGCGTGTCACAGACTCCCTGTGAATGGGACTCTGCTTCCTCACCCCACTGTGCTTAGCAGGAAACAGGCCCGGAGGGGTCCAGTGGCTCCCTGGGCCCCGTGGAGGACTGGGGCAGGAGCACCAACAGGGGGCCTGACCTCGCAGAAGCCCTTCTGGCCCTGGAAGTGGCCAGCACACAGCATCTCCTTAGCGACGGGCTCTGGGCGGGAGAGCCTGCAGCAGCTCTTCGGGCTGACAATGTGTACGTCCACCTCTTGTAGCCTGCGGGCTCCGGCAGGGCCACTGCAGGAGACTGGGCATCAGGGATGGAGGAGGGGCCCGCAGGGAGTGGGGCCGTGCCCCCCTCGGGGGTGAGCCCCGCCCTGCATGGTGAGGCAGATGCCTGACCCAAGTGGGCAGCGAGGTGAGCTGGAGGTGGGACGAGGTGCTCAGGGGCAGGGACGCGCAGAGAGGCTGTGAGTGACCTGTCACCCCTGCACGCGGCCTGCTCCACCTCGGGGCCGCCCCCTCCGCCCCCGCCCCTCGCCCCTCACCCACCATCCTGCCTGATGTCCCCCCAGCTGGTCACCCAGCAGAGGATGCCCAGTGGGAAGGAGGAACCCGCCAAGGCCAGCGGGATGGGACTGATGGTTTGGGAGAAGGGCACTGCCGAGCCAGCTTCAGCAGGCATGTTCCCACTGAAGGAGGGGTGTTGGATGACGCAGATTACGGCCTCGGAGACAGCCTGGGGGGCTGGTGTGCAGGACAGATGCTCCCAGCCGGATGGTCAGGTCCTGCCGGCTCACAGAGCTGTGGGGGAAGCGGGGGACATGATGGGCTGTGAGGACAGAGAGTCTGCTGGCGTCGGCGCCATCAGAACTGGCTTCTGGGGGTGAGGGCCAAGAGCTTGGGGGCTTCATTCAGACCCTCTCTGCTCAGCCCTCGCCCACGGGGCTGGCCACATCTGGGCGGGGACAAAGACTCCAGGGTCCGCTCCAGCCGTGGGGTTATCTTTGTACAGAGCCCTGCATGAGGCGGGGCCTTGCTGCCGGGGGGCAGAAAGGACTGGATCCCACTGTTCCCAGGCCAGGCGGAGATCGAGGCAAGGGGTGCTGTTATAGCCACGCTTTCCGGGAAACAGACTCACTCAGAAGGACAATGCAGATAGTGGAGTGCAGTTTATTACGCCGGCGGGCCCAAGGCAGAGTCTCTTCTTAGCCAAGGACCCCGTCTAGCATTTGTGAAAATCTTTGATACCTCATGCGTACGTGTCTAAACCCACCACCTACCCCATGTGTACGTGTCTAAACAGTCAATAGTCAATAAGCCCGCAGTTACATTCCAACCAGTTAATAATCGATAAGCCTGTGATTACATCCTGATAGATACGAAAAAAGTTTATGACCTGTCCGGAGACAGGGGTGATTACGGTATGCTTCCTCTTAGGCAATGAGTAGCCCAGATGTGATCTTCAAGATTCCCCTGTCTGGAGGAGGTCTTATCCTTCCATTGTCGTCCCCACAGGCACTAAGCAGAGAGTTCAGAGTCCGCTGGAGAGGCAGCCGAGCACGGCCAGCACGGACAGGCCTGAGATGGAATCCAGGCCCTATGAATTCCTTCTTCATTCTAAAAAGAGAGGGTGGGAATTGCCAAGTGGCAGATTATTGGTACCAAAGGAGCTGGCACACACTCTGGTAAGCCAGACACACCAAGCGACCCACCTAGGCCATGCTGCCTGCTCACAGGTTAATGCTGCCTCTTGGATATTCAGACAAAAACCTCCGGGTATTCAACTGAAAGGCACACTGCCCCTTGAACACCTGGGAGTGGACTTCACTGAAATAAAACCTCACCGACACTACAGTTACCTGCTAGTCATGGTATGTGCATTCTTGAGATGGGTAAAAGCTTTTCCTACCTGGACTAAAAGAAAATCAAAAGTATCCCGGTGCCTGATTAGGGAAATGGTTCCTAGATTTAGATTTCCTATCAGCATTGGATCAGGCAATGGCCCGGCTTTTGTAGCTGATTTAATATAACAAGTAAACAAAACTTTAAACTGCACTTCACTATCTGCATTGTCCTTCTGAGTGAGTCTGTTTCCCGGAAAGCGTGGCTATAACAGTGCGGCAGAGGCTGAGGCTGGCAGTGGGCAGCAGACAGGCTCTGTGCCAGGAGCCAGGCAGGCAGGCGGCCGGCTGAAGCTCAGGGGCTCCAGGTGCAGCTGGGGAGGCTGTTCTCTGTGGGGCGGGGGGTGGCGGATGGCCCCCTCCCAGTGTTTGAGGACAGCTGAGCTGAGCCCTCGGGCAGGTAGGACACTGACCTGAGACAGGTCAGGACGGGGTCCCCTGAGGAGAGAGCAGTGTGCAAAAGCTCACACGGGCAGGAATTCTTTTTTTATACATACACTCAGTTTTGTTTATGTGGCTGCACTGGCTCCTAGTTGCAGCGTGTGGATCTAGTCCCCTGACCAGGGACAGAACCTGGGGTAACAGGGGCAGAGGCATCGCGCAGCCCCAGCAAGAGGGAAGCGGGACTCACCTGCAGACGCAGTGGGCGGCGGTCAGCACCCACCGGAGGCTGATGAGGCTGCCCCCGCAGACGTGGCGGTCCTGATCTCTCAGGCTGACCTGCCAGAGCCACTGCAGGGGGCGACCCCAGGGCCCCCGATGACGCAGGCCTCTGGGACGAAGCCGCCCGCTGGTCGAGAGGTGGGTGAGAACGGTCACGGTCACGATCACAGTCAGCCCAGCAGCCCCCAGGTGGCCCCTCTGCAATAACAGGGCCCAGGGCGGGGCCCGAGGTGGCTCCCCTCTGAAACTTTCCAGGGTGAAGGGCCTGCTTGGTACCTCAGTTTGTGTCACTAAACTTTTCACCTAATTTTACTCAATTCAGACGCAAGTGGCCCCGTGGGTGTTGAGTGGCTCCCAGGCTGGAGACCGGAGAGGCCTCAGTCCCCCTGTTGGGAAGAGAGGAGGGTCTCCTGGGTGCTGTCCTGAGGTTTCGGAGGGAAGGCCTGGGGGTGAGGATGGCTCCACCCTGTTCTGCGTCTCTGTCTGCTCCTGAGCTGGCTGAGCGGCCTCGGGGAAGGACTTCGAAAGTTATAAAAGCAGCAGACCTGAGGATTCTCACACAGACCCACCAGGCACAGGTGACAGCCTTCAAGCACCGGTGGGTGTGGGGGAGAAGGGCTAGGTAAGGACTTTGGGCAGGTCACATACACACTGTTATCTTTATTTTTTTATTTTATTTTTTTAAAGAATTTTATTTATTTCTGGTTGCACTGGATCTTCGTTGCTGTGCAAGGGCTTTCTCTAGTTGTGGTGCTCAGGCTTCTCACTGTTGTGGCTTCTCTTGTTGCAGAGCTCAGGCTCTGAAGTGCGGGCTCAGTAGTTGTGGCACCCAGTCTTAGTTGCTCCGAGGCATGTGGAATCTTCCTGGACCAGGAATCGAACCTGTGTCCCCTGCATTGGCAGGCAGGTTCTTTTCCACTGTGCCACCAGGGAAGTCCACACACTGCTATCTTTAAAGTGGATAACCAACAAAGACCTCCCGTACAGCGCAGGGAACTCCCCTCAATGTTACGTGCCAGCCTGACTGGAAGGGGGGCTTGGGGAAGGACGGATGCACATGTATGTGTGGCTGAGTCCCCTCAGTGTTCACCTGAAACTATCACAACATTGTTAATTGGCTACACCCCAATACAACATGCTTTTTGGTGTTAAAAAAAATAAAATTGGAAAAAGAAAAAAAAAACTGCTGGCTTGGA
The DNA here is from genome assembly GCF_910594005.1 of Cervus elaphus. Classification (NCBI taxonomy): domain Eukaryota; kingdom Metazoa; phylum Chordata; class Mammalia; order Artiodactyla; family Cervidae; genus Cervus; species Cervus elaphus. Next base: position 15,826,214 of record NC_057824.1, read on the forward strand.
AGTGACCCCACACATATCTCCCGGAGGTGGAGCCGGGAAGAAAAGCTAGATGATGTGAGGGCCCAGGATGGACCGCAAAGTGAGCGGGATGCGTGTGGCCGGAGCCCTGCCTCCCTGCTGGGGAACACCCAGCCCCGAGGAGACGCAGCCTGCCCCCAGGGCCGAGGCCTGGGCTCTAGGGCAGCAGGATGCCTGCCTGGGCTCTCACCTCTGTCTCCCAGGAAGGAAGGCACCAGGAGCACCAGACGGAGCCACCCCTGCGGGTGGAGGCAGGGGGACTGAGCACCAGCACCTGGGAGGGCAGGCACAGCCCCGACCTCTCCCAGGGCCACCACCCAGAGTGCTGCCCAGGGCCGGGGCGCCTCTGCTCGCGACCCCCTGCCAGAAAGACCATGGGTGCTGGAGACCCCAGCCCAGAGACCGCTTCGTCCCAGGTACCCGCTGTGGGGCCACAGCACCACAGTCCCAGGAGGCCTGGGCGGGCCGGGAAGGTGGGGGCCTGCGCCCCTCGCCTGCCTGAGATCCCCTGCCGAAGGCTGGCAGCAGCTCCAGCTCCTCCTGCCCTGGCGCCATCCGACACGGGCTTCGGGAAGCGGGGTCCAGAAGCCGGCAGCGGCCAGGATTGATCCTGGACAAGCCCAGAAACACGCTTCGCTCCCTCCCTGCCAGGCCGGGCTGTAGACAAGAAACGTGCCCCTCACCCCCCTGCCCGCTGCCGCAAGGGCCCTGCGGCAGGCTGAAATTCAGGAGGATCCCAGGCGTGCAGGGTAGAAACGCGTGACCTTAAAGGTCTGCCTGGTCCGGGTGCCAAGCAAACCGGAGGAGGAGGGCACTTTCCGGGAGCGCCCGGCCCAGGAGCTGCGTCCCTCCCTCATCTCTGGACGCCTCGGCCGTCGCTGCCCTGCCCGCACCTGCCGTTGTGACCCTTCAGCCAAGAGGACAGTGGGCAAGACGGCAAAGGGGAGGGGCCCATCCCTGGGACCGGCCACCTCCCACCCCTGCCAAGGGGGAGAGAGGAGGTGCAGGCTGAGGACCACGTCTGCCAGGGCCCACAGCTCCTCCGGGGGACCGTGGGACCTGCTCTGGGCACCCCAGGAAAGCTCACCGAGTGGTCTTGCTCCCACCCTGCCCCCACTCCTGTCTTGGGGTCCAAGCGTCGCCTCCGTTGAGACGGCTCCCTGGTGCTTTGCTCACCTACAGGCAGCTGGGACTGGTTCCCACCCAGAGACAGACCCTGCGGGAGCCAGTCCCTCATTGAGTGGTCCCCAGGGGAGCAAACATCTCCCCAGAGAAGAGACAGTCATGTCACACCTGGGTCACACTCACGTGGCAGCTGGCTAATTCAGAGAACAGAACCTGCCTCACAGGAGAAGGGGGTGGGTGGATGGGTGTCCGGGCGTGGGTGTGACACCAAGTCAAAATCATTTGACTTGGATAAACTCCCTTTGGAACCACGCACAGTGTCATGTGGTGAATTCTGGGACAGGCGGACCGAGCTGGGGGCTGTGGCTTCAAGGCAGAGCCTACGCTGAGATCCCTGCTGTTCTCTGCCACGTCAGGGAGGGCACTGGTCCCAGCCCAGCCCTCTGCCCTCAGGGCTCAGGACACCTCCCCCGGAGAAGCCACGCCGTCCTTGTCAGTCCCAGCCCCGGCCCTGGTCACTCCTCGTGGCCTTCAATCGGGTGGAGGCCTGGGGCCCTCTCCCTTGCCCCCCACCAACACCAGCATCTCCCTGCTGCCTCCTGCAGGGTCAGGGGAGCCCTGACACAGAATAGAAGGTCAAGGGCGGGGCCGAAGCAGCGACTCTGGGAAGAAGAGGAGGTCAGGTCCTCTGGGCTGATCTAGGTTGAGGCCAGGGGACAGAGTCAGGGGAAACTCAGGATTTGCTGCTAGGTGCTCCAGGGTGCTAGGTCCCCAGAATGTCACACCGGGCCCAGCCAGAGCCCCAGCTGGGCACCCCCTGCAACTGCTGGGAGCCTCTCACCCTGCAGACAGGAGGCCGCAGGGTCACCCTGAGGCAGGAGGGGTGGCTGGGGGTGCAGCCACGGCAGAGTGGGCAGGACCGGGTGGGTCTCTTGCAGCAGGAGACAGGAAACAGATTAGCAAGTGCCCGGCCTGGCACCTGGGAGGGAGGCTTATCACAGAAGGAGCACCAGCATTTGGCGTCCCAGGAAGGGAGGTGTTTCCTTTCCTTAATTCTGACCAATGCGCCCTTTTCTTTAATAGTTAGAGCAGGTGCACAATGTGGGTTTGATGGCCACCAACAGGCTGAGAGTTAAGTTAGCATAAGATCGGAGCTCAATCTTGTATAAGATGGAACGACTTCCCCAGACCCCAATAAGTGAATACTTCTTCCATCCTGGGTCAACAGAATGTGTTCCACTTGAGGATTTGGTTGTAAATCCTACAGCACCTAACAACCAACCGTTGGTTCACTTTTTTAAGCGTCAAAGAGTTGAATGATCACTTATTATTCCCACAGCCTGTCATCAAGACATACAGATCAGCTTGTCCTGCTGACACCTAGGGTGATCACCACTTAGTTCCATTGACCTTGGACCCAATTTCACCGATCAGGCTCCTGTCATTGCTGCTACAAAAACGTGTAGGTCCTCCAATCGGCACAGAGTCTAAATGATCAGCTATCTGCCCAGTTTGTTATTAAGGACTAGGAGTCAGTTGTGTTCAGTTTGAGATAAAGCCAGTTAAAACTAATTAGGACCCCGAACACTGTACTGGGCCCCAAACTTCATCCTCAGAGCCCTGGGTCCCACAGGGAGAGGGGCAGGATCCACTCTGGACAGACACCTCATTCTGTTCAGGAAAGGCTGGCTCTTCACATGGGTCCTGAGGGGCCAGGCTGCAGGGTCAGCTGGAGGCTGAGCAGCGTGAAGACAGGGACCTGGACACCCCTCCCGCTGGGCACCCCCAGGGCTCTCTCCACAGACCCCAGGCCCCTTCCTCCTCCAGCATCACCTGGATGCACCTCTGAACCCCAGAGTCCAAGGGGGCCCATGGGACTCATCCTGTAAGAAATAGCTGGTGTCGTGAGCGATGCCGATGGGGACCCCATTCTCCTGGTGCGGGTGTCAGGTGGGGAGGGGTGGGGAGGGACGTGTGGACTGAGGCCAAGGGTCTCAGAGAAGCAGGCAACAGATGGTGGTGGTGGGAGGAGGAGAAGCCGAGGACGCCTGCCCCAGAAGGCGGGCCCACCCTGCTTCCCTCCGATTGTGCCCAGGGAGCCCGCCCAGAGATCCCCCACCCCAACCCCGGTCAGGTCAAACACACACACAGCCTGGAAGCAGCTCTGCACAGTTTAATGAGGCTCACGACACAGACAGCTGACTGCCGGCATCTCCCTTCCACACGGTGCCCCCTCTGGAGCCCCTGCCTGCTCCCCAGGACCACCAGGGGCCCCTGAGCAAAGAAGATTGGGAGTCTTCAGGCCTAGGGCCCTGGGGACAGTGGGACGTACTGGAGGATCCAGGACATGTAGCTGGTCACCTGGGTGTACACCCCAGGGAAGTCGGGGAGTGCACACTTGTGGCCCCAGCTGACAACTCCCACCTGGACCCAGGAGCATTTCCAGAGGCACACCAGGGACCCCCGGAGTCACCCTGTGGGAAAACACCACTCAGTAAACACTTCCCACTCCCCCAGGCAGTGGGGTTGGCGGGCATATTAGGGGGTTGGGGGCATATTAGAGGGTGAGTCTGGGGTCCCACCTGGCAGGAGTCCTGGCCCTCGCTCCCGGCACACAGCATGTCATCTTTGATTGGCTTGGTGGCGTTTGCAAGTTTCCGATAGTGTAGGTTACAAACCTGATTCCCCACGACGGGCACCTCCACCTCCTGCAGATGGTAGGGCGGGGGCAGGGGCTCTGCGGGGAGAGGCTGGGTGAGCTCCGTGCTGGGGAGGGGCTCCCCTCGGTCTGCGGAGGCCCTGGGGTCCAGACCCAGTGCCCCTGGCCTTGGACTCAGTGTCCCCACAGCCATGAATCTGGGGTCTGATCACATGACTCTAAAACTTCTAGATGCCCATCCCCCTGCAACATGGAGGAACCCTGAGATCTTGGCGGGTTGCCCACGCTCAGTGACCCAGACCTCCTCCCTGATGACCGCCTTGGGTGCCCAGGCTGAGGGGGTCAGAGCCCAGGACGGCTGGGGCAGAGTCTGACCAGAACTCAGAGCCAGTGGCCCACCCCTGAGGTTGTTCCAGAAGGTTCCCGTCCAGAACCACGCAGGACACCCCCCCCGCCGAGATCCAAAGGTCTGTGGGGTGAGCCACTCTCCCTGAAGACCCAGCCTCCCCAGTTCCTCATCCTTCGCCTCAAGTCTCCCCAAACCTACAGTGAACCGTGACGCTGCCCCAGCACATCTTCCCCTCGGGGACCCTCAGCGAGGCAGGCGGGAGGGAGACCACCTGGACGTGATGGGAGAGGCTCACGGGGGCCTGCAGCCTCAGCAGAGCGATGTCCGCACCCCCCTCAGCAGAGAGGATTTGGTTGTAATTGGGGTGTTGGACAATCTTGGACACTTTGGTCAGCTTGTCATGGTCATAGAGTCTCAGCTGCCCGACTTGGACCCTGATGGCAGAAGCCTGCAGGCTTTTCCTGGGGAGAGGGACCAGGAGCCACTCAGAGGAGGCTGGGGACCCCCAGAGTTGGGGAGGGGCCCCTGGACACCCACACACACCTCCCCTAGCCCCCTCTGCTCCCCACCCTCCTTGCAGCCAGCCACAGAGACAGGGGCACAGAATATTCATCATTCAACACAGTGGGCAGCAGTCAGCACCCACTGGGGGTGAATGAGCGACCCCCCACAAAAGTGTATCCACCGGCCAACTGTCCTATTGTAGAACCTCAGGCTTACCTGCCACGGGTAGCTCCTGGCCGAGACATCGCAGCCCCCCATGGTGCCCACCAGCCCACGTCCTGAGCTGGGGCCTGGGAAGCAAGGTAAGGGGCCATCAGGGACCCAGACGATGACCTTCCCTGGCAAAGCTGTTCAGAAGCAGGGAGGCCCCCCCCCGCCAAGATGGGCTGACCCTGGGAGCAGAGACGGGCCCTGGGATCCTCAGGACCCCTCAGGGCACTGCATGGGGTGCGGACTCACCCGGGGTCACAGGCACGGAGCGCCCCAGGCAGGGGAGGGTCTTGACCAGCAGCCACAGCATCGGCAGGCGGTCTTGAGGGGCAGCTGGACCCCCAGCACCAGCTTCGGGAAGGGCAGCCTGAGGCTCCCACTGGTCTGGACGGGAGGGTGGCCTCCTCCAAGCTGCTTCCATGTCTCTGCCCCGGGTGCCCCCAGGGCCCCATTTATTCCCCTCACACAGGAAGTGGGCACAGGGCTGTGTGCTGCGGCCAGGTCAGTCCTCTCCCTGTGGGGACCGAGGACCAGGGGACAGTTCAACTCAGCTTCCTCCGGCAGGGGTTGGAAGCGGGGGGCCCGGGCAGGGGAAGAAGTGAGGGCCCGGGGCCCCCTGCCCGAGTGGGTCCCGTTGGGAGGGACACTCGGTGGGCAGAGAGGCGGGAGGGAGGGGAGCGAGGGGTGCTGACCGGCCGCCGCCCCAGGGGGGTCCTGAATCGGAGGCGGGGTGTGAGGCCCTGCTCTTCTGGGTACCGGCCACCCCCGGGACCCAGGGCTGCTCCCCAGCCTGGAGCCCAGCGCCTGGGCTGACGACCCTCCTGACATCTCTCCCAGACCCTGAGGACTCACAGTTACTGATGCCCACGGAGGCTCCGGACCCAGGGCAAAGGAGCGTTCCAGCACTGAGTGTGCGGGCTGGGCGCCCACGGGAGCGCTGAGGACCCGGGCATCTCCGGGGTTGTGTGGTCTCAGTGCTGCCCTGACCACAGCCTCTGAGGGCAGGACGGGCCTGGCGGTCGGCTCAGGGCCTGTTTGTTCTCAGGTTTGAGGTCGGGAAAGGATCAGAGGATGAGAGATGAGGGTTTCCCTGGGCCCCTCCCTGGTCCCAGTTCCCAGCCCCTTGGGAGCTGGCACCCCTCTGCCTGGACCCACTTGCGAGGTGTCTTCTAGGAGAGCCTGGGGTCCAGAGGGACCCCTGTGTGTGGGGAGGTGCGTGCATTTGAGACAAGTCAGCCAGACTCAGGAGAGCTGGAGGTGTTTATTCCAATTCCCCAGGGAGCCCGGGTCCCCTGCATTCATGTGTTAAAGCCCCGGCCCCCATTCCTCAGGATGTGACTGTATTTGGAGAGGGGGTCGTTAGAGAAGTCACTGGGGGACGGTCTAATCAACATGGCCAGTGTCCTTTGGAGAAGGACACAGACACACATGGGGAGACCTCGCAGGACCCGGGGAGAAGGTGCCGTGTGCAAGCCAAGCACAGGGGTCCCCGGAGGGCCAGCCTTGCCCCAGCAGGTCTCCACGTCCAGCGCCAGGACAGGGAGGAGACACACTCCCACCCAGTCTTCGGGGCTTTGCTCTGTAGACTAGTTTCCACCCCCCCAATCCGCACCACTTCCCATCAGCCCACAGGGAAGAGGACCAGGGAGGCTGGGGTCATGCTGAGCTGCGGCCTCTCAATGGAGCTGCGATGCTCTGAAGGCTTGGAGCTCCTGTCAATGTTCTGCTCTGTGCAGGATTCACAGATGGTGCCCGTGTCACCCGGGGATGGGGGCCTTCAGGACCAGGCCCCAGGCCCCAGGCCCCCGGGGAACGTCGTGTCTAAGGCCTGCTGGGCCACCTGTGGCCCCTGCACAGTGTCGCAAGAAGAGATTAGGTGATGGGCCTGTGGGCATTACCCAACCCCTATCTCTGCACCCAGGGCCCTGACCCAGCCCGGGTTGCCTCACAGCTGAGCCCAGGAGCCCCGGGCCTGGGAGGAGGGAGAGGCTGGGCTCTGGCCTGCAGGCTCTCTTCTGCTCACACAGGTCTTCAGCAGGGAGGGCTGGGGGAGGGCAGCAAGGCCTAGGGCTGGGGGAGTGCTGGGTTCGTTTCAGACGTACAGTGCAGTGACTCAGTTACACACATACACACGTATTCTTTTCTGTATTCTTCATTACACAGTATTAAAAGACATTGAATATAATTCCCTCTGCTATACAGAAGATCCTTATTGGCTGTCTATACATAGTAAAGTGGATCTGTTAATCCCAAACTCATAACTGATCCCTCCCTTCTCTTGTCCTCTGTGGTCACCATAAGTTTGTTTTCCATGTCTGTGAGTGTGTCTGTTTTATAAATAAGTTCATTTGAATCATACTTTAGATTCCACATAAAAGTGATATCATATGGTATTTGTCTTTTTCTAACTTATGTCACTTAGTATGATATCTCTATATCCATTTATGTTGCTGCAAATGGCATTATTTTATTCTTTTTCATGCTTGAGTAATATTCCATCATATATATGTACCACATCTTTATCCATTCATCTGTTCATGGACATTTAGTTTGCTTCCAGGCCTTCGCTATTGTGTTAGTGCTGCTATGAACATTGGGGGTGTATGTATCTTTTCAAATTAGAATTTTGTCTGGACATATGCCCAGGAGTGGGGTTACTGGGTCATATGGTAGCTCTGGGGCTTCCCAGGTGGCTTAGTGGTAAAGAACCCACGTACTGTTGGCAGGAGACACAAGGGATGTGGGTTCAATCCCTGGGCTGGGAAGATCCCCTGGACAAGGGCATGGCAACCCACTCCACTATTCTTGCCTGGAGAATCCCATGGACCGAGGAGCCTGGCAGGCTGCAGTCCATGGGGTCGCAAAGAGTAGGACCTGACTGAGTGACCTAGCACACGTGCATGCATGGTAGCTCTGTTTTTAGTTTTTTAAGGAACCTCCATACTGTCTTCCACAGTTGCTGACCAGCTTACATTCCCGCCGACTACAGGAGGCTCCCCTTCCCTTCAGAGCCTCCCCAGCACGCGCTATTGTAGACTCCGTCGTGATGGCCACCGACCAGGCGTCTCTGCCCTGAACATGCTGCACACGCTGCCGAGGAGCCCGCCTCCCTGTCTGAAGCCCACAGGCCTCGGTGTTTCCAGTGGGTGACCCTGCGTCTCACGCCCCGTCTGCGGTGACACCAGCATCGCCGCCTCCCGCGTCTGCCTGCCCGCCTGGGTGGCGAGAGGGGCCCCCCGACACAGTCATTCGTCTCAAGCAGAAGGGCTTTCGGGTCGTGTCCAGATTCTGCCAACATGAACATAAACAGTGTTGTCATTTGAATCAATTGCTGGCGGGCTCTTTTGCCACCTCCCCTCCCTACCCTGAGGGACAAGGGCAGCGGCCTGGCTCCTGAGCCAGGACCTGACATTAGCCCGAGAGCCTCTGCTCCCTGCTTCTGCCACCTCCAGGCACCGTCTCCTCGGTCTCCGCCCATCTGGGGTGCAAAAGGCCCCTTCTAGATGCTCTCAAAAGGGCTTCCATGGGACTTGGCGGGGACCAGCTTTCAAATGCTTGCCTTCCATCTCTTATTCTGTAACCCGCCCCCTCGGTACTTGTGGTCTGTCTCTCGGGCTGAGGTTCGCGGCCTGTTCACAGCAGCACATGGCAGTCCGTGGCCTGGGTTTGGCGCCCCCATTTCCCATCGCTCCCCCTCCTCACCTGGTCCTCAACCTGAAAGCACCTCAAACCCCTGTTCTCCAGCATAAATCCCATCCAGACAATAGGAAGCAGCTCAAAACTTGGCTCTCGTCAAACACTCCCGGTGAGACCAGGGGCGCGCGATTGTCTTCCTCTCCATCCTCGAGGACGGAGCCCCGCGTCAGCCACACTATCCACAGGTGGAGACTCGTCCCAGCAGAAAGCCTCACGCCTGGCCCTGCCGTCAGGGCAGCTTCACAGCAGGACCAATGTCAGGCAAGTCCACCCACCGACGGCTCCCTAGTCCCTCCGTAGGGATGTCACAGAACCGTATGTTCTCCTGACTCCAGAAGAGCGTCGGCAGAGAAGCTCCTGAGCCCACGGTGGGGAGCCTCTCCACACCTGTGTCTCCAGCCCTTGTGCCCTCCCCGCCAGGATTCCCTCCCCTTCCACAGGGAGCCTCCCCTGAATCCTCATCTCAGGGCAGAACTGAAGCCAAAACAGCAGGTGGCACCCCCAGGGGTGGGCTGGGCAGGTGGAGGGGATCCTGACTGTGTCTAACAGTCTGAGGAGTCACAGCTCATTTGAAAAATCAGTAGTTGTATCAGATGATCCCACAGTAACTGCAGATGCAAGTTGACAGGCAAGTAATCTTTCAGAGTGGTGAAGAAAACAATTTAGAAGCAAGCAAACAGCCGTTTGAGGAAGAGGGCAACACAAGCATATTCTCAGAAACACCACATCCCAGACCTTTGAATCAATTACAGTAAAGCTCAATAAAAGGCAAATGTCCCAAGAGATACACTCAGCAAAGGAAATCAAATCTCATCATCAAGCCCACTTTTATCTTTTAAAAAGAGATGCCTTCAAAGAGAAAGATGAGATAGGCAGCCACAATGACCCAGAATTAACAGTCTAGATGCTGTCCAGATGACAGATTTGGGGGACGTGAGATAGGAGATGAACGGCCGATCAACATCTTCTCTTATTGGGGTTACACACAGAGGTCTGTTCTAGAAGAAGAAGGGGAGAAGGCAGAGAAATGCTGGAACAACGTAAATTAGTAAGTTAAGGAGGTAGAAGCCAGTCTGAGGACATCAGTGATTATATGATATCAAGGTGACGACGGTGAGCTCACCAGTTTACACAGCAGCACTGAAGGAGGCCATCAGAAATACCCTGGACACAGGCTACTCACGAGAGAAGCGACCATGGAGAGTAAAGGTCGGAAAAGATACTACAGGCAAACTCCTGCCAAAGGGGAGCACAGCCACAGACAGAACATCAGGGACACATTGGATCTCATCAAAACTGAAAACCTATGTTCCTCAAAAAACACTCCTAAGAAAATGGGGCAAGGAGTCCCAGGGAGAAAATAATTGCAAAGCATAAAATACTTGTATCCAGAACAGATAAAGAATTCCCCAGATACCGTCGTGAGAAACAAAAATGTGTTGAGTCCTGCCCCAAAGCCACAGGTTCAAGGCCTTGTCCCAAGGCCACAGAAGCGGAGCCCAGAGCCAAGGTCACCTCCGAAGCTGACTGAACCCCTTTGTAACCATTGCCAAAAGCCGCCCCGATCATCACCAGCAGATTTCTTCACCCCAAATTAGGCAAAGATGCCCACCCCAGTAGTCACCCTACAGTGCCCTAAAATAAAAAGTGTTAGTCGCTCATCTGTGTCTGACTCTTTGTGACCCCATGGACTGCAGCCTGCCAGGCTCCTCTGTCCATGGGATTCTCCAGGCAAGAACACTGAGTGGGTTACCATGTCCTTCTCCAGGGGATCTTCCCGACCCAGGGATCGAACCCGGGTCTCCTTCATTGCAGGCAGATTCTTTACCACCTGAACTTAACCAATCACCTACTGCCAACCTTCCAGCAGGAATTTTCTTTGTCCCCATGAAAACTGTTGACTCTCCCTGGCCTGTGAGGAGGTCGGCCTGCTGTGGTCACAGGACCTGCATTATCTCTGCTTTTTGTTCTTAATGAGCTCCCTCCCTACTACAGTACTCTGTGTCTGGAAATTGTCTTCCAACCGGCGGTCGGACAGCCCCAACAAAGCCCAAGTAGAGAAAGTGTTTACAAGAGAAGCTAGGAGGGTGCCAAGGAAGCACATGAAAATGCACAGCAGACTGAGTCGTTAGCAAAATGCAGGTTAAAGTAAGCGCTAACCTGTTAAAATGGCATTTTAAGGCCAATGACAAAGCCAAGGGCTACAGAGGATGAAGCAAAACGCAGGCTTTCCGAGAAGAAGAGAAATGGATACACATTCCCACGAAAACCGTGTAAAAGATTGGCATGATACATCATCACCAGAAGCCTGAAACAGCACCAATGTCCTGAGCAGGTAAATTCAGGTTGAAAAAAAAAATTAGGAAAGAAAGTTCAAAAAAAAAATAAACAGGTAGGTGACTTCCCTGGTGGTCCAGTGACTAAGACTCCAAGGTGCTAAAGCAGGGGGCTCAGGTTCGATCCCTGGTCAAGGGACTAAGATCCCGCATGCGGTGCAGCCAATACATTAATTAATTAAATAAGATGGAAACAAACAGCGGTTCATTCACACGGCGGAGAGTGTTGGACGATGGATGCAACCCGGAGGCCAGAGGCTGCAGCTGAGAGCCGGGGGGGAGGGGGCAGCCATAAAGGGCACGCGGGGAGTTTTGGAGGTGCTGGGATGGCCAAGGGTGGCCCGGCCAAGCCCCCCGCTGAGGACCACAGTCCAGGAGGGCTGTATCAGAGGGGGTGCAGCTCCTGGCCTTGGGGGCCAGCATCACGGTCCTTTTCCCTCTGGGAACCACCTGCTCCCGATGGTGGTGGTCTGTCCAGCCTCGTCTGAGGCTGCCCACCATGGTGTTAGGCCCTCCGCAGTCTCGTGGGGTCTTTCCCTGGGGTTTCAAGGTGCCCACAGGAGCCATCTAAGCTGAGGAGGGCCTCACTCTGCCCGTTGGGGTGCCGTGCGCTCACTTCATGGAGGGGGCAGCTCCCGACCCCACATACCCCGCTCCGTCTCAGCCCTGACCCCTCAGCACGCCCTGAGCCTCAGGCCTCGAGCTCCCAGGACACATGCTGGGTGCTTCCTGCCGCCAGGACCCAGGCCTGGACACGGTGTGTGGGGTGGGCAGCCTAGTGTCTCCAGGGGGGCCTCGCCGGGGCTGGGGGCCCACTCGCTGCCAGACCCCAGGCTTGTAGATGCTACGGAAAGGGGCAGGATGCATGTGTTCCCAGGCGCCTCCAGGCCCCAGGTGGGAGTGACTTTCCAGGCTGAGTATCGACCTCAGGGAAAGAAAGGGGGATGGTCGGAAGGGCTCATTGGGTGGCCAGTCCCTGGGGTGACCTTCCGCAGGTGCTGGCAGCTCTGATTTCACCCGTGTCCCTGAAATGCACAGGGTGGGGCGGAGTCAGGGTCACCCCTTCACTTACTGGGTTAAAGCCCCTCCTACACGCTCCAGAGACCCCTCCTGGGGGTGAGAGTTCTGAACCAACATCACGGGAGGTGGGGGGTTGGTGTGTGATCAGAACAAAGTCACTGCCCTGCACTCACTGGAAAGGGACGCACCCAGGGGCAAGGTTAACCCTCCCCCACAAGCTCCCAGAAAGCTTCCCGGGAAATGCCCCCACCCCCAGACGTGGCAACCCAGCCTGGTGCCAGAGTCCAGGGACCCCTCCTGGGGAGGGTCCCCTGCACCACTCCATCCAGCAACCACAATGCGTCCACGCAGCAATCCCAAACCACAGCCAGGGGCTGGCTTTTCGGAGTTTAATGGGAAATAGAGGGTGACCAGGAGGCCAGGGGCCACCCCACTGCCGGGAGACAGCAGCATACAGGCCTTCTTGCTGTCTCTCCCTCCCAGACGGGGGACCAGCGTGTCTCAGAGGGGAGGGGGAGGGGGGTTGGGAGGACAAGGCTGGCCCCGGGGAAGAAGCAGGGTGTTGTCCGGGAGGGTTAGCAGTCTTCTCATCGTGCAGACCCCACCCCCGCCCTGTCTAGGGTCTGGGGGGCGGGACGTACTGGCGTATCCAGGATACGTAGCTGGTCACCCGGGTGTACACCCCAGGGAAGTCACGATGGCCACAGACGTCGCCCCAGCTGACAACTCCCACCTGGACCCAGGTGCGGTTCCAGCTGCACACCAGGGGGCCCCCGGAGTCACCCTGCGGGAGAGGCGGCACTCAGTGCCCTGCACTGGACCCTCGTGGGCGAGGAGGGGCGGGAGAACGGGGTGGGCCTGGGTCCCACCTGGCAGGAGTCCCGGCCCTCGCTGCCTGCACACAGCATGTCGTCCTTGATGATCTGATGGGCGGTGTCTGTGGAGGAGTTCTGATAGTGCCGGTTACAAACCTCATTCCCCACGATGGGCACCTCCGCCTCCTGCAGGTGGTGGGGCGGGCCCAGTGGCCCTGTCGGGGGTCGGGGGCCGGGTGAGGGCAGGCACTCACTCTGCTCCACAATGGGGTATCAGCGGTGGGCTCCAGGCTCCCACTGCCAACCCTGACCCTGGGTCCAGACCCAGCACCCCGGGGCCCTGGGGCTCAACTTCCCCACGGCCACTAAACCCAGCCAGCTCCAGGACGCAGGGCTCCAGAAGCCTAAGGACAGGATGACCCAGGACAGCATTCTCCCGGGAATTCTTTCTCCCTGGAGAAGGGACGTATCAAGGACTTGTCCTGACAAAGTGCTCTGAGCCACATGGGTTCAAGTTTCCACCTTCTGACATCTGAGACCACGGCAGACCCCAGCTTCTTTTTTTCTGCTTGTTTGATTATTTTTTATTGGGGAATCGTTAATTTACAATGTTGTATCAGTTTAGGTGCACAGCAAAGTGATTCGGTTTCGTACATATACATAGATAGTTATACATATACAAAGACACTCTTTATTAGGCTCTTTTCCTGTGGAGGTCATTACAGAGTATTGACTAGAGTTCCCTGTGCTATACAGAAGGTTCTCATTAGTTATCTTTTATATATAGTAGTGGGTTTTATCCCTCCCCAGCCCTTTCTCTCCTGGTAACCATGTTTCTTTTCTGTATCTGTGACTATTCCTGTTTTGTAAATAGGTTCACTTGTACAATTTTTTAATATTCCACATATAAGCAATATCACAGGATATTTGTCTTTTTCTGTCCTGACTTCACTCAGTATGATGGTCTCTAGGTCCATCCATGTCACTGCACGTGACATTATGTTGTTCTTTTTTATGGCTGAGTAATATTCCATGGTATACATGTACCATATCTTCTTTATCCGCTCATCTGTTGATGTTCATCTAGATTGTCTCTGTGTCTTGGCTATTGTGAACAGTGCTGCCGTGAATGTCAGGGCACAGGTATCTTTTTGAATTTTGGCTTTCTTCAGGTACATGCCCAGGAGTAGGCCCTAGCTTATTGATCCCAGGACAGTCAAGGTCCACCCCAGTGGTCATGGTGAGGACCCCATGAGAACCATGGGAGTAATTGCTGGGACCTGGCAGATAATAAAGGCCCTGAGTCCCCAGTATCCACAAACCTGCCCATCTGAGACCCAGGCCTCACGCACATTCAGCTCAAAGGGGAATCCCCTATGAAAGACCAAACATAGAATTAGTAAATGACCCAGAAATTCCATCCCTAATCTAGACCCACAAGAATTGAAAATAGATGCTCTAATAGGTGCTGGCAGCTGCAGGCTCATAGCAGCTTGACTCACAGGAGCCAAAAACTGGCAAACACTCAGGTATCCATCAGCTGGTAAACAGAGACACAGAATGTGGTTCATCCACACAGTGGAATATTTAGTTCAGTTCAGTCTCTCAGTCGTGTCCGACTCTTTGCTACCCCATGAATCGCAGCACGCCAGGCCTCCCTGTCCATCAGCAACTCCCGGAGTTTACTCAAACTCATGTCCATTGAGTCGGTGATGCCATCCAGCCATCTCATCCTCTGTCGTCCCCTTCTCCTCCTGCCCCCAATCCCTCCCAGCATCAGGGTCTTTTCCAATGAGTCAACTCTTCACATCAGGTGGCCAAAGTATTGGAGTTTCAGCTTCATCAGTGCTTCCAATGAACACCCAGGACTGATCTCCTTTAGGATGGACAGGTTGATCTCCTTGCAGTCCAAGGGACTCTCAAGAGTCTTCTCCAACACCACAGTTCAAAAGCATCAATTCTTCGGCACTCAGCTTTCTTCACCGTCCAACTCTCACATCCGTACATGACCACTGGAAAACCCATAGCCTTGACTAGACGGACCTTTGTTGGCAAAGTAATGTCTCTGCTTTTTAATATGCTGTCTAGGTTGGTCATAACTTTCCTTCCAAGCAGTAAGTGTTTTTTAACTTCATGGCTGCAATCACCATCTGCAGTGATTTTGGAGCCCAAAAATATAAAGTCTGACACTGTTTCCCCATCTATTTGCCATGAAGTGATGGGACCAGGTGCCATGATCTTAGTTTTCTGAATGTTTTCTTAGTTTTCGCAGAGAGTCAAACATGACTCAAGCAACTGAGCATACACCCATGCAAACCAATCCACTCCAGAAAGTTCTAAGTTGGGAATGTGCCTAACACATCTGAGGAAGAGAAAGGAGGCCAGGGTGACTGGTGTGTAAAGAGTGTGGAGGTGAGTAATAGGAGTTGGCATCAGTGAGGTAAAGAGTGAATATTCTTCCTTCCTTCCTCTCTCCCTCCCTCCTTCCTTCTCTCCCCTTTCTTCCTTCCATCCTCCCTTCTTTTCTCCTTCCTCAAAGCCTCAATTTATTCATTAATTCATGCATTAACCTACTCATTTCATTGAGCATATGTTTATTGTTGAATAAATGTCTCTGTGATAAACCTTATTTTAAACTCTGAGACATTCAGCAGTGAATGAAATAAACTTCTTGCTTTCATGGGTTTACTTTTTTGGGAGGTGGGGCATACAAATTAAACATAAATATTTAATATGTCAGATGTATGTAGAGAAAAATAAATCATAACAAGAGGATAGCGTGTGGGTGAGGTTATGTAATTACATAGTGAAAATCTTGAGGTCTCTTTGTTAACATATTTAATATGGCCATATATGTATATAGATCAGCCTGTTGTAGTTATATTGAATAATACTTGTAAGGAGTGGAATATCACTCAGCCATAAAAAAGGAATGAAGCGCTGAGACGCACTACAATGTGGATAAGCCTTGAAAACATGAAAACATGTCTGGCTTAATGAGATGAGCCAGACACAAAAGACCATACATTATATGATTTTATTTACATGAAGCTTCCAGAACAGGCAAATCCATAGAGACAGACAGCTGGTGGTGGCAGCAGAGGCTGGGGGAGGGGAGCCAGTGCTTGAGGGGGATGGAGCTTCCGTGTGGGGGGACGTTCTGGTGACCAACAGTGGTGATGGTTGTACAACCACATGAATGTACTTCGTGTACAGTTAAAAGTGGTTAAGATGGCAAAACTTTGTGAGTTATGTGCTGTGCTTAGTCACTCAGTTGTTTCTGACTCTTTATGACCCCATGAACTGTAGCCCGCCAGGCTCCTCTGTCCATGGGATTTCCCAGGCAAGAGTACTGAAGTGGGTTGCCATTCCCTCCTCCAGGGGATCTTCCCAAGCCAGGGATTGAACCCAGGTCTCCCACATTGCAGGTGGATTCTTTACCGACTGAGCCACCCAGGAAGCCCAAGAATACTGGACTGGGTAGCCATTCCCTTCTCCAGGAGATCTTCCCAACCCAGGAATTGAACTGGAATCTCCTGCATTGCAGGTGGATTCTTTACCAGCTGAGCTACCAGGGAAGCCCTTGTTAGGTATATTTCACCCCACTAAAACAAGGAGGGGATTCCCCCACATCACAGAGAATAAAGCATTTCTGTGCACGCCCACTGGGTCTCCCAGAACCTTACCTCTGAGTCTGATGTCACCCCAGCCAGTCACCCAGCACATCTTCCTCTCGGGGACTCTCAGCGAGGCAGGTGGGAGGGAGACCACCCGGACGTGCGGGGAGAGGGTCATGGGGGACTCCAGTCTCAGCAGGGCGATGTCTGCGCCCCCCTTGGCAGACAGGAGGTGGTCGTAATCGGGGTGTGGGATGAGCTCAGTCACCTTCATCAGCCGGTCTGGGTCATAGAGCCTCAGCTGCCCGACTTGCACCCTGAAGGCAGAAGCCTGCGGGCTTTCCCTGAGGGAGAGGGGCCAGGAGCCACTCAGAGGCGCCGGGCTGGGGCAGGGCCGGGCTCGTCTTCCAGCAGGAACCGGGTTGGCTGCTGGCAGAGCCATGGCTTTCTGTGCAGCCCAGTGCCCGGCCCCCAGCCCACACCCACACCCCCCGTGCCCCCGCCCCCGCTCCCCTCCCCAGCCACGGGGGCGGTGGGCGGAGTGACCCACCGTCTAGTGCAGTGGGCCGCGGTGAGCACCCACTGGGGGTGGATGAGGGAGCCCCCACACACGTGCTCCCACTGCTCACGCTCCTTGCTGTGCCATTGGAGGCTGGCCTGCCACGGCCACCGGCCGGGGGGGGCGTCGTGCACCCCCACTGTGCCATGCTGCTCCCTCCCCAGGTTGGGATCTGGGAAGCCGAGGAAGGGTGCCATCAGGGACCCCTGCCTGGCCGCACACACTCAGTCCCTCCCGGGGCCGACTGACCAGTCCGCTCTGCACCGGTACGGGGGTGTCTGGGCGGCCGGGGCAGGGGACAGGGAGTCAGGACTCACCCAGGGACACAGGCACAGAGCCCCCGGGGCCCAGGAGGGTCAGGAAGAGCAGCCACAGCATCTGCGGGGAGGGCAGGGCCCCGGTGAGGCGTCCAGGGCCAGGACCCGGGGGGAGGACGGACAAGCGGGCCGAGTGGGGGGCTTCCTCACGGGGGCACACCTCTCACTCCCCTCCAGCCCCTCCGAGCCCCTCCGAGCCCCTTTACCCCCCAGGTGGGGGTCCAGGGAGCTGTGAAGCGCCTCCTTTCTCAGGGCCCGTGGGGACCGAGGTCGGTGAGTCAATCAACAGTCATTGAGGAGCTCCTGCCCCACCCTTGCTGGTAACATCCACACTTTGCTGCACATGCATGCTGTCCTGTCCGACTCCATGCGACCCCAGGGATTGTAGCCTGCAGGGCTCCTCTGTCCGTGGGATTCTCCAGGCAAGAATACGGGAGTGGGTTGCCATGTCCTCCTCCAGGGGATCTTCCCAACCCCAGGATTGAACCCCCGCCTCTTTTGTCTCCTGCATTGGCAGGAGGGATCTTTACCACTAGCACCACCTGGGAAGCCCGACATCCAAAATCTCAGCTGCCAACCCACAACCAGGCCGGCGGAAACAGGCCCAGAAGAACATGAAGAGGATGCAGGTTTGCTGGAAGAAGTCCTGGAGCACCGGCCCGGGCTGGCGGGATGAGGGGCAGCATTCGCCAGTGGCCGGGCGGTGTGAGCTGCGGGGCAGCCCCTGAGGCCGCTGTGCTCGGCGAGGCAGCTGGAGCAGGCCACCATCCGCCTGGGGCACAGCTGGCCGCCACCCTCACCACCACCAGCGGAGGGACACGGTACCCTGTCTGCTCTGAGGCTGGGGATCTCGGAAGCTATCGCTGAGACAGTGGGACCTGCTGGGCCGTGGAAGGCAGGCGAATGGAGCCAGGCTGGGTGCAGGGCGATACAGGGCTGACCACTGCCTGCAAGGAGGCTCAGGGCATGCACAGCCCTTGTGGGGACAAGATGCCAGGCCTTACACCGCCCTAGATTAGCGGGGGGGCGGGCGATGGGAGTGAGGCAGCCACAAAGGAGCTGCCCGCCCCCCAGACACCCGTCAGCAAGTGCTACCCAGGAGGGGGACGTGGCGGCCCACCCTGTCCAGCACCGTCCACTGTGTGTGGGGACAGCGGCCGTAGGACAGGGGAGAGCGAGGCTCAGGGTCCAGCCCACAGCCACTGCGGCCATGCCGGGGGCCAGCAGGGCCCCCTACTGTCCACTAGACCCCCTTCGGCGATGACCCGCAGACTCACCCCATCCCTGAGGTGTCTGAGCTCCGTCTGGCCACATGGACGTGTGGGCCGGGGTTGCAGTCCCGTGC
The DNA here is from genome assembly GCF_910594005.1 of Cervus elaphus. Taxonomy (NCBI): domain Eukaryota; kingdom Metazoa; phylum Chordata; class Mammalia; order Artiodactyla; family Cervidae; genus Cervus; species Cervus elaphus. The sequence goes on from NC_057824.1 coordinate 15,844,784, forward strand.
CGTCACAACTTGGGGTGGGGGGCCAGGGGCGCGCTCTGCATGTCCCCTGCCCTCCATTGTGATGCAACAGTCCTCCTCCCGGCGGTCAGTGTCACTGTCCTACCAACAGGATGCCCCTCCTTCTTGCCCAGGGGCCCTGGACACAAAGCCCAGCACAGCCAGGCATCAACCACGACTTTGCTTTCAACAGCCGTAGACAGTGAGACCCTTTGAGGGGCCGTGACCCTTGACCCTGCAGAGTGCAGACCTGTGGGCTCCAGAAGCACCAGTCCCCACTGAGCATGACAGTGGGCAAGCCCCGCTCCGCTTGCGCCCTCTCACACCCCGCCTGGCCCCCACACTCCCCTGGGGAAACCCTGCTTCCCTCCATGGGCTCTGCTCCCTCATGACCCCACTCCCCTCGTGAGCCCTGCTCCCCCCGCCCCTGTGGCCCCCCACTCCCTCCATGGCCCCTGCACCCTGATTCCACACTTGGAGACACAGCTACAGAGAAGGCCTGCAATTCTGCCCGGGCTTCACCTGGAGGACAGCCCACCCCATGACGTGTCACTGCCTAGCTGGGCCACCAGTCAGCGGTTCCCAGGGGTGCCCAGCGGGCGCCTGGCCGTGGGCCTCTCTCTCGCCTCCTAAGCTCAGAGTGGGTCTGGGCGCTGACGCCCCGAGACAGGATTCAGACACCTGAGCTCTCAGATAGTGGTGCCAGCTGAGTTCCTGCAAAACCACCGGTGGACGTGCCTCCATCGCCATAGAAAGAAACCTCTGGCCCTTCCAGGAGCAGAAGCACCGATGTGGGCCTCTGTCCACAGGGCTGGTTGCTCCCTGGGAGAATTGTGCCATCAGGGCTGGTGGCGGTGCCCGTTGCTGGGAGGTTAAACCAGCCCTGTTGAGAACGCCCGCCCCTCCCGCCGTGACCACTTTTCCACCAGTCGTCTGGCCAGCTGGGCAGCAGCCAGTGCACTCCGCTCCCAACGAAGAACGGCAGGGCGCCGCCCGCTGCTACTTTGAAGGCAGTGTCACCCACCCCCCAGCTTGGGACCCCTAAGTTTTCGACTGATACCCCCCTATCCCTCCAGATCAGACTGGAGCTGGGTGGTCCCTTGATCCAGTGGTGGGTATCCTTGTAAGGAGAGGTGAGGATGCTGGGAGACACATGGAGGAGACAGCCGTGGAGGTGACAGAGACAGAGACGGGGGAACGCAGCCACCACCAAGGACGCAGGTGACCCTGGATGCCGGGTGGCCCTCCTGGAGCCCCCAGGACACCCTGAGCTGGACCCCCAGCCCACGCCTTCTGGTGCTGTAAGCCCCCACCTCCCCTACCCTTGGCAGCCCACCAGGAAGAGCCCACCCAGCAGCTACTTGGCCACAGCCTCAGGCAGGGACACCTAGAGCCGGCGCTCCTGGGTTCAATGAGCTGCATAGAGAAGAGGCAGGGCGGCCGTGACCCTGGCCCCACCTGAGGGCACAGTCCGGCTGCTCCCTGAGCAGGAGGGTCTCAGAGCAGGGGCTGGCGGAGGACGCAGCTGAATGAAGAGTGGGCGTCGGGGAAGGAGCAGTGAGGGCCCTCCTCAAACACCCGGGAGGGTCCGATGTCGGCAGGGCCGCCAGCACCCTGGCTCCCGGGGCTGAGGGGCTGAGGTGCTGCAGTGGTGGCCCTGGCACAGGCAGGAGGTCACTGCAGGAAAAGCTGGGGTCACGGCAGTGCCCCTACAACTCACCGCCCCACCTGGAGCCAGGTTCCCCTCTGGTCACAGCACCGCACTCGGTGAGCTCAGGTCTCCAGGGACCCAGCACTCCCTCTGAGGGCAGAGTCACCAGCATCCTTCCTGCTCCTCCAGGGGGCCCAGAACCCCAGGAGATGCTCAGGTCTCTACAGAGGACAACCCAGATCCAAAGTGGCCAGGGCGCCATCAGGGGGAGAGAGTCTGCACACAGGAGGGGAGGGGTCCTACAGGCCCTGGGCACAATCTCTGGGTGAGCCAGGGGCCTCCTCCCGACCCCCCACCGTCCATCCACCCACGGCAGTGGGTGTAGGTGTGGAGCTGGTCCCCAGGGCCCAACTGACAGGAAGCATCACAGAGGTGACAGCCAGGAGCCCTGGGCCCCCAGGGCTGAGACTTCCCGACCCCCCAGCCCAGATCAGGTGAAATGAGCTGGAGCAGAGCCAGGGAGAGAGGGGGGGCCACCGCTTCCAAAAAGAACCCGGAGGAAGGACACTGGGGGCAAAGACAGGGTCTGAACATGGCCATCGGATCTGCCAGAACCAGAAACAAGAGGTTTGAGGTTCATGGGGAAAAGCCTCCTGACTATTATTGGAAGATAATGTGATTTTCTTCCCGGAAAAGCCAAAAGCTTCAACTGAAGAGGTTTTTAAATTAAGTTTCTTAAAGTGTTGAGATGGAAGATAAATATTTTAAACACAAATAAGTAGAGAAAGAAAGTCGTCCCTGCCTCCCAGGGATGACTGGGGGAGGGTCCAGTCTAGAGCCGCATCGGCGCCCCCACCCACTCTGATAGCTACACGAGCAATGTTCGTGTGTCTGTGATGACTGCAAAACTCTCCTGAGAAGGGGGACAAAATGCCATTTGAGGTGGCTGTCATCAAATATCAACCCTTCAAAACCCCACCATGATGTGAACTGCAGGTAAATCTGGTCATTTTCCCAAGTGTGTCTGGAGGGAAATTTAGGGGAGGGCGGCTATGGCACAGGGCAGGGGGCAGCCGGCATGTAATGTTGTCACCATGAGGATGGAGCTCCAAACACACATCAGAGGGCCCGCTGGCTTTCAGCGCTCACCCCCTAAACCCCGGCCACAAGGACGGCCAAGCAGCCGCAAGTAACTGGCATCAACTCGGAGGCAAAGAAAGAGGCTACAGTGTCGTGTCCGTGTCTGATAGGCAAGTGTTTGGACACTGGACGCAGGAGACAGAGGGAGGCAGGAAAGGCGGAGGGAGAAGATGTGCTGACTCACCAGGCTGCTGGAGGTCAAGTGCACAGACCAACCAGCAACATTCTTCGCCATTACAAGTGTCCACAAGACCATGCATGCAGAGGTGGAGTTGCATAACCTAAATCTCTTTTCTCCTCTCGAGTCCCTGGTCACCCTCCTCCTCTCTCCTGCTGGCCTGGGCACCACTGTGTGGCCACAAGGAGTAACAGCAGGCCCATCATTTAAAGCATCTTCAGTTCAGTGCAGTTCAGTTGCTCAGTCATATCCAACTCTTTGCGACCCCGTGGACTGCAGCACGCCAGGCCTCCCTGTCCATCACCAAATCCCGGAGCTTGCTCAAACTCATGTCTATCAAGTTGGTGATGCCATCCAACCATCTCATCCTCTATTGTCCCCTTCTCCTCCTGCCCCCACTCTTTCCCAGCATCAGGGTCTTTTCAAATGAGTCAGTTCTTTGCATCAGGCGGCCAAAGTATTGGAGTTTCAACTTCATCATCAATCCGTCGGATGACTATTCAGAACTGATCTCCTTTAGGATGGACTGGTTTGATCTCCTTGCAGTCCAAGGGATTCTCAAGAGTCTTCTCTAACACCACAGTTCAAAAGCATCAATTCTTTGGTACTCAGCCTTCTTTACGGTCCAACTCTCACATCCATACATGACTACTGGAAAAACCATAGCTTTGACTAGATGGACCTTTGTTGGCAAAGTAATGTCTCTGCTTTTTAATACGCTGTCTAGGTTTGTCACAGCTTTTCTTCCCAGGAGCAAGCATCTTTTAATTTCATGGCTGCAGTTACCATCTGCAGTGATTTTGGAGCCCAAGGAAATAAAATCTCTCACTGTTTTCATTGTTTCCCCATCTATTTGCCATGAAGTGATGGGACCGGATGCCATGATCTTAGCTTTTTGAATGTTGAGTTTTAAGCCAGCTTTTTCACTCTCCTCTTTCACTTTCATCAAGAGTCTCTTTAGCTCCTCTTAGCTTTCTGCCAAAAGGGTGGTGTCATCTGCATATCTGAAGTTATTCATATTTCTCCCGGCAGTCTTGATTCTAGCTCATGCTTCATCCAGCCCAGCATTCTGCATGATGTACTCTATATATAAGTTAAATAAAAATAAACAAATAAATTTAAAAAAAAAGTTAAATAAGCAGGGTGACAATAGACAACCTTGACGTACTCCTTTCCCAATTTGGAACCAGTCCATTTTTCCATCTCTGGTTCTAACTGTTGCTTCTTGACCTGCACACAGATTTCTCCTGAGGCAGGTCAGGTGGTCTGTTATTCCCATCTCTTTAAGAATTTTCCACAGTTTGTTGTGATCCACACAGTCAAAGTCTTTACCAGAGTCAATGAAGCAGATGTTTTTCTGGAATTCTCTTGCTTTTTCAATAATCCAACGGATGTTGGCAATTTGATCTCTGGTTCCCCTGCTTTTTCTAAACCCAGTTTGAACATCTGGAAGTTCACGGTTCACATACTGTTGAAGCCTGGCTTGGAGAATTGGCAGCAATGGTGGTCAGGGCCCCGTGATCTCTGCGGAAGCTTGTTTCCTTGTCCCCCCACCACAACCCACCTGCTGGCATCACTCTGAGCTCAGGGCCCAGTGCCCTGGGAGGGGTCTCCACAGCTCAGCGTTAAGCCCAGCCCCTGTCCAGCCATTTCCCCCAGAGCACCAGGGGTCCCGGGAGTCCTGAGGGGCAGGGCCACGTCTCCTATTTGTCTCTGGCCCCCTGGGGCCGTGGTGGGCAGGGGCCAGGGATGGAGTGGACACAGTTTGCAACCCCCAGACACCAATGGAAAAGTGCCCAGGGGAGGGCGCCTGGCAGGATGCAAAGGCAAGGAGCAAAGACCTCTGTTTCTGGGGTCCCAACCCTCCCCCATCTCTGCTCCACGTTTTGTCTTTAAATTTGTTCAAATGTTTAACTAAGATCCAGATTAAAAACAAAAACCATAGCACCGTACAGGAACAGAAAGCATTGTTACTCGTCATAAACAGAACTGCAACACAAACTCTCCTGCTCACACACCCTCCCTGCAAGTCTGAGGCCCATCAGGACCCAGAACCTTGGCGGGGGGGCGCTCATCAGGTCCTGCCTGGAGGCCTCACCCCCAAGGGCCCGGCTACATCTGGGCGGTTTCCCCTGTTTCCCCTGATCTCGTTCCTCTGCTGTGAATCACTGGCCTCTGGTCTTCCTTAGACAACCAGCTTTTCAGGTTTGGTTGTTTGTCTCATTGGTTTGGCGCTTGTGCTCTGCCCAGATGCCCATGGACCTCCACGCCTGCTCCGGCCTGGTCCATGTGTGGTGGTGACCTGCCGTCCTGACCCGTCTGGACTGAGGGGTTACCAGAAGGCGAGATTTCAGGACATTATCACCATGATTATTGTAAAGCACACATAAACTATGAAAGTGCTGTTGTAACCATTTAAAGTGAAGGATTCGGTGGCATTTAGTACATTCACAATGGTATTCGACTCCCACCTCTTTTTGATTCCAGAACATTTCCAAGGCACGAAAGGAAACCCATCCTCATGAAGGCACAACTCCCCATTCCTCCCCTCACCGTCCCCGGCCCGGGTGACCACCCATCCACTTTCCGTCTGCCCGTGGCCTGCCTTATTCTGAACATCTCATATGGGTGGAGACTCGTCTGGCCTCCCTCGCTCGCTCAGCACGTTGCCAGTGTGTCCGCGTGGTGTGGGGTGTGGGCCGGACACCATGCCGTCTGGACAGAAGGGTCTGCTGACCCGTCTTCCCCTGAGGAGCCTGTGGGTTGCTCCTGTTCCTTGCCTGCCGTGATCAGGGATGCTGTGGACACACGTGGATGGGTTTCAGTGTGAATGCCTGGATTCAGTTCTTCTGCATGTTCGCCTAAGGTGGGGGGGGGGGGTGCTGGGTCACATAGCAAGGAGCTTCCCATGTTAAACCCAACCTGCAGGGGTGGGCTGCCCCCTTATCACCTGACCTTATAGCCACCCTCTCCCCGCTGCTCTGGCTCCTTGACAAGCGGCCTCCACCATCCAGCTCCAGTCCTCTACAGGCTCCACTGCTCGAGCCCCACAAGCCCTGCCAGGCGGAGAGCTGCGGACAAGGCCTGGGCCGTGAGCCTGGCAGAGGCCCTGGATATGGGTGGTGGGCTGCACAGGGAAGGAGGCGGGCTGCCCTCCCTGCCCCAGGGCTCTGGCACCGGCCCTTTGAGACTGTCCCCCTGCTCGAGGACAGGCTTCCAGGGACAGAGACCCTGGGCAGCTTCAGGGACACACACTCTTGGTCCTGAGCGCCACTGGGGCCTGGAGTCCAGGACGTGGAGTCTGAGCTCCAGGAAGCTGGGAGGGATGTGTCACAGTGGCCTCGGAGCTTGCTGGTGTTGGCTGTAAGCACATCACTCAGAGTGCGGACAGAGAACACGCGCCCACAGAGAGTTCCCAGGCTCAAGGAGCCTGCATTAAGGACACATCAAATTACAGGATGAAGAAGAGATGCCAGTTGCTTGTAGAATCCCTCAGTTTAAAGCCAAGAGAAAGGCTTGACTTTGAGCCGCTGTGGTTACTTCAACACCTCTCCACATCCTGGTATCCTTGTTCTCTCCCATCCCCAGCCCACTTTAACAAGAAAGGACAGGTGAGGCCAGAATCTGGGCAGGTTCAGGTCAGGTAAGGCCATCAGGCTTCAAACTCAGAGCGTGGTTGAGTTTGCACTGTTCTTTCTTTAGGTGCAAGGCACAGGGACACCCCTTATCCAGCTGTGTAGGAAGCCTCTTTTCAGCAGCTGCTGAGTGTGCAAACACAAGGCTGGTCTAGTCTGGCCGCGCAATGCGGCGGGCCGGGGTCGAACCTGCCTTACCTGCCGCGGCGGCTGCCGAGCTGGGGCGGCGGCGGCGCTTTGCTGCCACCTGGCGGCCGAGCTCTGGGCGAGGCGCCGCGGTCACATCGCCGCCCGCCGAGCTGGGTGAGCGCCGCCGGTCTCCCGCCTGGCACCCTGAAAGCTCCTCCCCCAAGCTGGGCGCAGGTTGCGGGGGAGGGCCCCCGAATCGAGGGCTGTAGATCCTGCGGGGTCGGCCTTCTGGCGCTGGGAGAGGACCGCGAGGGGGCTGGGACTTAGAGCAGGCTGGAGGGGACTCAGGAGGGGAAGGCCTGGCTGCGGTGCTGGGGGAGGGGAAGGGAGGGGCGCAGGGGTGCAGCAGCGGCCCGGGCCTCAGCCTCGCCCTTGAGGCAGAACTGGCTGAGTGCGGGGAGGGGAGGGCCGAATGCAGGGGACTTGACATGGCCAGCGACTCTGGGGTCCTCGGAATGCCTACTGAGATGTGGGGGGCTGAGTCTGATAGGGTGCCAGGGGGAGACGCTGAATCACGGCTCATGCGGAGGGGAGGGCTCTGAAAACGTTCGCAGGCGTGCCACCTGCATGTCGTGGGAGCCCGGACCCTCCGGGGCGTGCCCAGCTCACCCCTGAGCACCCTTTCTCTCTCACTGCCTTGTACTAGCAAACATGTTCTCCCATCTTAAGATAAAAACCAACCGATCCTTTCTTAGCCCCGGGCTCAATGACCAGGCAGGAGTGAATGAACCTATGACCAGGTGGGAAGGTACCCCCACCCCACGTCCTCTGACTGTTTCATGTGGGTTGAGAGCCAGGCTTTGTTGGGGCCACGTTCTTTCTCCACTGAGAGCGATGTCCAGCTGCCCCAGGTGACATTATCCTCCACTTGCAGAAAGGCTCATGACAATCAAATATTTCTCACATTGGTGGCTCAGCTCTCTGTAGGACACATGGGAGCATAAATAAAGACCCACCCTTTCCCAGTCCGTGGGCACCCATCCTATGCCTCCCCAGCACGCTTTGCAACCCACAGATACCCCCAGAGTGGGAAGTCCAGAAGTTTGGTTCTCTGAGGACAGTTCCCAAGCTCAGGGAGACAGATGCAGTCCTTGCAAGCCCTGGACCTTCCCACCTTCTAGATTTTTCCATGGCAATTGAACCAAAAACGTTTTATGTATCCACAGAAAACGTTTTATGTAACCACCATCTCACACAAGGCTTCTCCATATTCCAGCCAATGCTCCTTAATTTGCATCTCTTTAGTGACTAGTGGCGTTGAGCATCTTTTCACGTGCTTATCGGCCATTTGTATGTCTTCTTTGGAGAAAAGTCTTTTCAGACCCTTTGTCCAATTTTGAACTGGGTTTGTTCTGTTAATGTTGAGTTGTAGGCATTCTTTATATATTTTAAATGCTAACCCCTTATCAGATATGTAATCTGTGTTTTCTCCTATTCTATGGGTCACCATTTCACCCTGGTAATAATGTCCTCTGATGCACAATCTTGACGTTTGAATCATTTATTTTTCCCTTTTTAGCTGCCTGTGCTTTTGGTGTCACATCCAAGAAATAATTGCCAAATCCAGTCTCATGAAGATTTTTCCGCCTTCTTGTAAGAGTTTTATAGTTTGAGCTCTTCTGTTTAGGTTTTTGAGTTGGTTCTGTATGTGGTGTGAGGTAGGGGTCCAATTTCATCCTGTTGCATGTGGATTTTCTTCCTTTTTAACTCAGCCCCTGGAGCAGCAGCCCCTGCACATAGACCTCCCTCGGTCTGACCCCCAACAGCCACCTGAGGGAGCTAGAGGTGCTACCCCTACTCTAGGCAGCTGCCAATCACACCTACTACCCCTTCCCCCCACAGTGGGCACATGACCAGGCACAGTCCACCAGGGTCCTCCCCCAGCAATGGCCACCACTTTTCACTGGCAAATGTTACTGGTCTGGGTGGGTGACTTCCCCCTGCAGCCCTGTGCAAACCTCCAGGTACCCTCACAAGAAAGATGGTGCTGGCACTGAGCCCATGCTCCTGGGGTTCTTAAAACTAGCTCAGTGGTCAAGTACTGCATTGCAGGCCCACGTGGGAGACTTGTTAAAATGCACACTTCTACTCAGAGCCAGCGAACCGAGTCTGGGGACCCAGAGAACAGATGTCTCAGATAAGCCCCTGATCCTGGCATTTGCCACAGTGAAGAGACAGGGGAGGCAGTGTCCCAGAACAGGCCCACGCTGGGTCACTGTGGGGACACAGGAGCAGGCAACCCCTTTGGACTTCAGAGCCTGAGAGAGACCTGGAATGCTCACCTGCTGCTCAAGGGGTCTGGGCCCTCTGGTCTTCATTACCTGGGACCCCAGGCACTATAACCAGGCCCTCTGGGCCACGGCTGACCCAGAGGTACCCTAGGCAGACTACCTCCCCAGTCCAGCGGAGCTACCAGACCCAGGAGAGGCCCCCACCCCAACCCCATCCCCGGCCCGGGGCCTTCTCAAGTCGGGTGACCATCCTCACTGCGCTGAACACCTGCTGAGAGCTCTGGGCCAGACGTGGGCCTTGGGACACCAGCCTTGGCCGGGGCGGGGGCCGGGGGACGGGGGGCGGTCTGCCATGGAGACCAACAGTCTCAGTACAGTGCCAAATAGGGGGCTGCCGGGGGTGGGGTTGGGGAGGATGGAAGGAAACGGAGGAAGGAGGCGACCCAGGGCGAAGGCGTGAATGAATGCAAGCCGGGGTCACCTCCCGTCACTTGAACCCAAAGCGCCCACGGGAGGAGCGGGCTGAACTTAGAACGCTCCCTCTTTCCCACCCTGGGCCAGGGGACGGGGGTCGGGGGCCGCCCGACGGGGAGGCGCCCAGCATGGCCGGGAAGGACGGACGTTCGCGCAAGGGTTCGGAGCGGACCTGAGACTCCGGCCGCAGGGGCCCGGCGCTGCCCCTGCTCCTCCCCCACCCGCCCGGACCCCCTGCGCCCCTCCCCCCAGGCCAACCCCAGGGTTAGGGAGCGTCTACATTTCTCCTCCCGTCGGTCGGGCCCGCACTTGGTCTTGTGTACGGGGCTTGCTCATTGGGCACATTAGATGGATGCCCCGCCCAGGGCCCCGAGATGGCCAATTGCAAGGGGTTTCACAGCGTGCCGTAGGAGAGGGATTGTCACCGTGCTGCGACGCTTGGGGATCCCTAGGCCTCAGTGGTCGTTGCTCCTCCGCCCCGGGCCCTAGCCTCAAGGAGACCTCCGGGACCGCTGCCCGGGGAGGTGCCCGCGGGGCATCCGGAGAGCCCCGGGAGATCTCGACCGCCCTGCTTTCCCGCCGCTCGCCGGCCCGTCCTCGCGAGGAACAGTGCCCCGCGAAGGGGAGTTTGCAGACGCTCCCTCACACCCGGGACGCGGCCCCTTTAAGGACGCAGGTGTCCATGGTGCCGCCTGACTGAAAAGCCGCCCCCGGCCCGGGCTCCCGAGCCGGGCCCGGGGCACGGGCGCGCGGCGGAGGGACGCGGGCGGCGGGCGGCGATCGGTGGCGCGGGCGGCGCGGGGCTGGCGGCGGCGGCGGCGCAGTGCGAGGCAGGCGCGCGGCGGGCAGGCTCTGCAGGCCCCGCCCCGCCCCGCCCGCGCCGGGGTCCTCGAGCGCTCGGGCTGCGCGCGGAGCGGGCTCGGGAGGGAAGTCCCGAGACAAAGGGAGCGCCGCCGCCGCCGCCGCCGCCTAGTACGCCTCGCTCGCCGGGCCGGGCCGCCCGAGGTGAGCGCCGCGGGGCGGGCGCGGGGGCCCGGGCCTCCGCCGCCGGTGGGCCCGGCCGGGCCGGCGCCCTCCACTCGCGGCCCGGCCCGTTCCCGGAGACCGGCCCGCCCCGGGCTGCTGACGCCGCGGCGGGGGCCAGCCCGCCGGGCTCCCCTCGGGCGGCCCGGCCCCCAGCCCGCCGCAGCCTCGGCCCGCGAGGTGGGGGCGTCCTCTCCCCCGGGCGCGCGCTCGGGGAGAGTCGCGTCCGGGGCGGCAGACGGCGCGATCGGCTCGGGCCGCGCTGACAGGAGCGCCGAGCCCTCCGCTCAGGCGGAGCGTTTCCGGGGTCACGGTCTGCGCGCGAACCTGTGGCGCGTTCCAGCCGGGGAGAGGACGCGCCGCACAAAGAGTGCAAAGCTGCGCGCTGCAGGAGCGCTGGCGCGTTTGGGGGTGGCGTGTGATGCCTGGAAACGAAAACAAGCCAGAGCTCTTGCGCCTCCGAGCTCCGCTTGCCGTTGGGGGGACCCACCGAGTGTTCGCGCTTCCCTTGCCGGGGAGATCTCGTCCCAAGACCTATTTGTACCAGTTGGACGGAGGCTGGAGCTGGTAGTTTTCGCGAGAAAAAGAAAGGCGAGGGAATGATTAGCTGGGCTGATGGTAGCGGCCAGCAGCTGTCCCTGAATCACAGAAGTAACTGGTTTGGTTTGTACGGTCTGAAAACAAGCTCCGTTCGCAGAGTTACTCCTCTGTGTTTGCGGAGTTGGCTTTCGTTGGTCTGCTCTTAAGCCCGTGGTTTTCTGTGTTTCTTACTCCCAAGGAAACCCTGCCTTTGGACGGAGAACCTGCCCAGCAGCAGGGAGAGAAGGATCCCACGTTTGTCCTGACTTGCTTTTGAGTTTTCGGGTGGGTTGGGGGTGAATTCTGCATCGTGCTGCACGTGAGTCTCGCTGGGGGTTCCGGGCTTGCTTTGGAAACAGCCAGGCGTCCTGGGAGGCGTGTCAGGAAAGACCAGGGAAGTGCACCTGGGCTGGAGGGGCTCCTGAGCGCAGGTGAAGCCAGTGCCTGCCTTCCACTGGTGAGTTTGCGGTTGGGTGGGAAAGGCCACCCAGGGCCGCGAGCCTTCGTCGGTTTCATCCTGGGCCGACCTCCAGAGTGCTATCGCCCATACTGGTGAGAAGGTCGAGGTGGGAGGGGGACGCCGCTGGCCCTCACCTGCAGCCAGTAAGTGGCTTCACAGTGCTGTAGGCTACCAGAGCGTGATCTGAGAAGAGTGGGTTCAAGCACAGCCCACGCTGGAAAAGGATGGCTGCAGACTTCAAGGGTCTGCCCCAGACCCGGATCCTGTGCTGCAGGCTGTCTCTAGCAGGTTATGGATATCCGATCTTTGCCTCTTAGAGATTTTGCTGCTCTGAAGACTCTCCTAACACTTAACAGCTCCTAAGTGCCTCCTTGTCAGTTGGGAAAAGCTGATTTGATTCTAAGTGGGATGCTGAAGGAGTGGTTCCCTGTTGTAATTAAAATGTAGCAAATTGGCTGCTTTCTCCTGGGGAGCGAGAGGCCGGCCTCTCTCTGGGCGGGTGCAGGTGTGCGCCTGTGACTCTGCTCTGCCTGCAGCATCCATCCTTCTGGTGCCCGGTTTGGTTGTCACCCCCAAGGACGGGGTTGCAGCAGCTCTTGTGGGACCCCCCCCCCACCGTTACCTCTTGCACCTGAGATGATCACAGCTGGCACCCCGACCGGGTCTGCTGAGATGGCTTTGTTCCTTGTCAGCCGAAGAGGTGGCCTGTGGCGGGGTCCTGGCATGCGGTCAGCAGGCATGCGGCACTCAGGATCACCCTGCCGGCCTCTTCTACGTTCTGGCCCAGCCCTCTCGCTCCAGAGCCCTCAAGTGCCTGGCACTCTGGCTTGCCCATTCCAGAGCCCGTGCCGCCCAGGCTCCAGGAACCAGTCTTGACTCCTTGCTGAGCGCAGACTCTACGGGAACCTCTCACTGCATGGAAAGCCAGGCTGCTTCTCTCTGCCGCTGAGCTTCCGTGTGGGACAGTTCAGAGGTGGCCTCACCCTGTGCCCTATGCTCTGCCCTGACCCGTGAGGGGCTCGTGTAGGACATCTTGCACATCCCTAAGCCCCGCGGAGTGGGGGAGACATTCCCCTCGGCTCTGGGGATGAGGTAGGGGTGAGTTCTGTTCAGAAGGGTCATACGAAGTGAAGGGTTTTCAGACTTCAGGATTTTTGCCCTCACCTCTAACCAGAGAGGACCTTAAAGATGAAAGCTGGCCGGCGCTCCCCTCTGCTCTGCCGGCTCCCCGCCTGAGGGAAGTGACCCCAGCGCCTCCCACTCTGTCCTGTTTCTGAACTGAGCCCGGTGCTGCAGGCAGTGCCCAGGTGGCCAGCCAACCACCACTAGGACCCAGGGGCACCAGCACACCCACATCAGCCTTCGGGCAGCCGCGCTTGGGTTCTTCAACTTAGGTTGCGTGAATGAATGAAAATACTAGATAGATGTGCCTGTGTAGGGAAGGAGACCCCAGATGGGGTCCTGTCCATCGGGTCCACGGATGAGGAGGAGGTGGGCAGGCCAGGACTGGAGGGTAGGGGGCAGCAAAGAGAGATTCTGTTTGGGGTGCGGGCTTGTTTGGGATTAAGGCCTTCTTGCTTGGGACTTGATCTTGAGGTTGGGCAGGGTCAGAACCTTCAGAGAGTGTCCTTAGTGGTCAGAGCCAGGCAGTGGTTCCCGTCACCAGGCCTCCTGCATGGGAGCTAGTTTCATTGCTCGCTTTTCCTTGTGTTGTTACAAGTCTCTGTGTTTTTTGACAACTCACAGCACCCAGTTGTCTGGTGTCTGCAGTAAGTCACCCCACCTCGTGAGGCCTGGGCTCCTGGATGAGGCAATCTGTGGTGGTGATCCCAACCCCACCCCCCATATGCTTATTTATTGGGGAGTGGTCTAAGAGCCAGACCCCTACAGAGTTCTGGCTCCTTGGGGCCACTGGGCCTGGGAACATGCCTTGGAAACAAGCAGCCACCCAGGGCCGGGGTCTGCTGCTCTGCTGTTGACCTGCTGACCTGACCCTGCTCCCCTGCACAGACGTGCGCACACCAGAGTGGCCACCAGCAGCTGGTGCTGGGACAAGGTCACCATTTGGCTTGCTGGAGAAGTTGGGGGTCAGCCTGAGCCAAGTAATGATGGGCCAGGGGGCCGCGGTGAGCAGCGGCCCTTCTACCCAGAGTAGGAAGAGCCGTGGGCTTGAGTTGAGGCTTCGCCCTCAGTGGGCAGGTTACTTTCTGGATCTTTGTTTCTCAGCTCTGAGCTGGGCTTTCCCCCGCTCTGGGGCAGGGCCAGCACCACTGGGAGGCACGGCCGGCTTCTTGTTCTGTCTTTGGCGGAAGTTTGTTTTCTGCCTGTGGAAGGCACGGCTTGTTGTCCTAGGAGACTCCAGGTGCTGGGCCTCTCCCCTGCCAGAGGTGCGAGGGGTGAGCCAGCCACCCAGCGGATGTGCCCGGCTTGGAGACCGTCCCCTCAGCATGGTTAAAGCCATGCTTGTGGAGGTACTTGATTCGGGGTACTCTCCAGCGTTCCCGTGGACTTCAAGACCAGCAAACACACTTAGGGTCAGATTCCCCAGCAGGTTCTGTGGCCTCTGGGGCCGGATCCCTGTGGGCGGAAGGGCAGCGAGGGCCGTGGGGTTCTGACCTTGGCCCGCGCCTGGTCTGGCCTGCACGCGGGGTCAGCCGCCCTGGGACACGACCCGACGGCGTCAGGCGATGGATCTGCGTGCTGATGGGCCCAGCCTTGAGGGTCGGGGTGGGGGGTGACATTCAGAAGTGGCCAGGGGCCCCAGTAGCCTGGCTACAGGGCCCACTGCGCCTTTCGCTGACTTCCCCAAAGTCTGGGGGACAGGCGGTGGGGCCAGGGACGGCCTGGTGGTGGGGTTTGCTGGAGGCTGGGCTTGTGTGGCCCCGTCCCTCCTGTGGTTAAGCTGCTCTCTGCCCGGGGCCACCTTCCGGAACACGGGCTCCCCTCCTGGCTGGGCCCAAGCATGGATTGTGGCAGCACCCTCACCTCCCTGTGCTCAGTGACCGCCCCCCCCAGGTCTCAGGCCGGCCCTCTGGATGTCCCCATCTTGCTCCTGCCCCTCCTCGTGGTATCGGGGTCCCTCGCGCTCCAGCCGGGGTTGCAGGACAAAGAGGGCAGGGCTGCTACTGGGTGCTGGGGGCACCCCAGGGGGCATGACCCCCATGCAGACCCCAGGCGGAAGCATGCCCAGAGAGCCTGTGAGGCCGCTGGGAGCCTTCGTTTGCTTGCTCCTCGGAATCGAGTCTCAGGCCGGGCCAGGCGCAGGGTGAGGGGCAGAGGGCCCGCAGCTACCTTTGCTCATCTCACGTTCTGCCCGGCTCTTCCAGGGACGCGAACATGTCGGGGATCGCCCTCAGCAGACTCGCCCAGGAGAGGAAAGCTTGGAGAAAAGACCACCCGTTTGTAAGGAAGGCTTTACTTGTGCATGCGGCAGGGCGCCGGTGTCCCCTGACCGGAACGCCCGCTCCCGAGGGTCACCGCTGGCCTGGGCTGCGCTGGAGGGCTGGTCCCGGGCGGGCCCGCCGCCCACGTGCTCGTGCTCTTCCTCACAGGGTTTCGTGGCCGTCCCGACAAAGAACCCTGACGGCACAATGAACCTCATGAACTGGGAGTGCGCCATTCCTGGGAAGAAGGGGGTAAGAGGGACCGCCCCTTCAGAAGAACCCAGGCAGGCCAGGGGACAAGGTTAGGGTGACATGTGTCCCCCGGGCAGCCTTCCTTCAGAAAGGAGCTGGGCTGCAGCAGGTGGGGAGTGCACCATGGAGCCCGGCGTCCGGGAGTAGGGGGAGCCCTGGAGGGGGTGGAGGGGGGCGGCGCGCTGAGGCTGAAGTGGTGCTCCCAGGGCCAGGGGTGGAGGGTTTGAGCCTCGGACCCTGGCAGATCCTTAGACACAGCAGCGATCTCTGCCGCCTGGGATGGCCCTAGTGGCCTTCACTCGGTGCCTCTGGCTGCACTGGAACTGGCACATTGGAAGCTTCTGTGGGCTTTGGGGGCGGAAGGAAGGAGACCCCTGAGGTGCCCGGGTGGTGACGGCCGTGTCCCTGCACCCCTCCCGGTGGTTGGCATGAAGATGCAGCAGGAGTAGGCCCTGGCGGTGGGGGGACGCACTGTGGAGCCGGGAAGCTGCCTGGGCCTGCAGGGCGTCAGGGGGCGGCTTTGCAGAATGTCCCTCCCGGGGTGCCCCCTCCCTGAGTCCGCACCACACCCACTGATGTGGGTCCGGGGCCATGTACTTCTCCAGGGAAGGCCCTTTCCATCTGCCCTTGGGGCCATGGAGGCCCCAGGAGTCCCGGGGAGCTGCCTTGGGGGGCCCTCCTGGTCCTGGGGGTACTCCAGAGCAGGCCCCTTGCCCCTCTTGGGCCTGGCCACCAGCACTCCTGATCACAGTTTTATTGCCCAACAGACTCCATGGGAAGGCGGCTTGTTTAAACTACGGATGCTGTTCAAAGATGATTACCCATCCTCACCGCCGAAATGTAAGTAGGACGAGGTCCTCGGGAGTCAGCCAGCTCCAACTGTGTTCAGCGGGCGGTCCCAGGTCCCCCTGGAGAGCCTGGACCCGGGTAGCCGTGGTTGTGTTCCGTCTGCTCGCGGCAGCTCCGGAGCCTCTGGTCCCTGAGGTGGGCGGTGGGTGTGAGTCTGTCTCCACCCCAGTGGTGGGAGTGCACATAACAGGCTCAGATCTCAGAACCCGACTCTCATCCCTGGGGCCCCTGGACCAGCTGCCACCAGCTTCCAGCCCTGCAGGGAGGCAGGTGTGCGGAAGGGCCGCGGTCCAGAGCCTCCCCCGCTTCGGGTTTTGTCACCTGGTGGGATTTCATACCTGGTGGTGCTGTGTACCCCCTGCATGGGTGGTACATTGGCACCTCCAGAGAAGGCGGCGGGAGGAGTGGGCCGGCCGTGTCTGAGGTGGTGCTCAGGTAGACCTCGGTGGGCAGGTCCACAGAGCTCAGGCGGGTCCAGGCCGCTCCTCTGGGGAGCTGGATATCCGCAAACGCTGTGGCCGGCTCGTTGAACACATTAGCTCGTGCCCAGCTTGTGAAGAATGCCCCCAGCACGTGGGGCAGGACTGTGTCGGCATTCACTCTGGTGCGTGGTGATTCAGGAGTCTTGTCTGTTATAAAGGCAGGGCTGGAAGAATTTCTGAAAGGACAGTCAGTCTTTGGGACAGAGACTTACTTCATTTGGGTTGTTCTTTGCTGTTTCAATTTTTTGCCACATAGTTACTACCTTAAAGACCATCTATAAGAAATGAGATAAATTGTAGCAGCTTTCTTCACCGGTCCCACCCTGTATTGGAATCCAAGCAGATCCAGCCAGACAGGAAGAGGAAACCCCAGTGGAATTGGAGGACAAGCATACAGCCAGTATCTGTCAAGTCTAAGGCTGCTGACTTAAAGAGCAATTCACAAAAGTCTGTTTTCATGTGACTACAAAAGATGGCATCTTCTAAAGTATACTGGGTACATCAAATACCATGGGGTAAATCCAACAGATACAAGGCCTCACTGCTGGAAAAAAAACACAGAAAAAAATTTTAAAGGGAATTCCCTGGCAGTCCAGTGGTTAGGACTCCACGCTTTCACCACTGTGGGCAGGGGTTCAGACCCTGGTTGGGGGACTGAGATTCCACAAGCCCTGCAGTGTGGCCGAATAAAAGCAATCAGACATTTCAGCAAGGGTCTGGGCCACTGCGAGCCCTGGCAGGACAAGTGTGTGCATGGTTTGTGGCCATGGGTGTCCGCGCCTGCTCTCTGCTCTGCTTGCAGGTCCAGTGTGATCAGGCAGACTTTTCTGGAAGCTGTCGCCCTAGCTGGAACATGGGGGAGGCAAGTGCTGAGAATAGTCGCGTCCTTGGCGCTCTGGCGGGGGCCTGGGGGTCCTGAGGCCCAGGCCGAGGCTCGTCGGGTGGGAGCCCACCCTGGCGGGGACGCAGGCCTGCAGAGCAGAGGCCCAGGAGGCCAGCTGTGTGCTTGGCTGATGACGGAGGCCACGTGGGAGGTGGGGGCGGAGTGGGAGAAGAGGGACGGGTGCGTCCGGGGATCCTGGCGCCCGGAGGGAGAGGTGCTGCTGGGGAGACGGCCTCCTCCCTCCTGTCAGCGGACGAGAGCCCTTAACCGGAAACAGCAGGGGGAAAGCCACGAGCTGGGCAGACCTGGAGTCAGGGCCGTGCCCTCCCCCGGGGCAGCACGCATGAGGAGGAGAGACAGATGTGTCTGTTGTCGGTCCTTTACCCATGTTCGTCAGAGCCCCTGCACGCTGGTGAGGAGAAGCAAACAGCCCCTTGCAGCAGAGGTTCTCCAGTCAGCCGGCGGGCCCGGGAGGGTGCCCGGCTTCCTCACGGACGCTGCGGGGTACAGCCCGGCGGCCCTGAGTGCTCCCTGGAGAGCGCTCAGCGGGCCTCCTGAGCCCACATGTTGACGCCTGTCCCCTGAGACGCCTGTCCCCTGAGGCGCTCCCTGAGGAGGGCCTGGTGCACTTGAACCCTGCAGAAGGCCAGAGAGCCCTGGGGCAGCCCGCGAGTCTGCGCAGAGGGAAGGAGGCCCGCATGTGCCGGACACGGGAGGCGCTGACCGTGTTCAGTTGGGGTCAGCCGCGCCCGTGAGGCGGTGTGGGAGCTCCGGGGGCACGGCAGGGCTTGGGGTCCTGGTGCTGGGCCAGCATCCTCTCTGCACGAGAAGCAAGATCGCCGCCTTGGGTTCAGTTAAAGGTGGGAAGTGATGTCTGCAACTAAAGAAGCAAGGAGACAGACTCGAAGTGAGGGACAGTACGTGACAGTGGGCTGTGTCCTGCGTATATATGTACAAAGAGCGTCTGCAAGTCAGCAAGAAGAATGTGCCAGAGACTGAAGAAGAGCTTTCAGAGAGGCAGCCCTGACCAGGCACGGCGGGCCGCGCATCGGCACCACCCGGCTGGCACAGTCGTGAAGCCTGGGAGCCTGAGGCCCCGCCAGCGGCGTGTGGATTGGTGCAGCCTCCGTGCGAGCCAGCAGCATCTGCTTGAGCGACGGTTTCACGCGGAGGAGGCCTTGTGGCTCCATTCGTGGTGGCTCGGCTGTGCCCTGGGGTTCGTGGGCCAGCGCCCAGGCCTGCCAGCGAGGCCCGCGTGGTGGGGTGGGCTGAGACCTGGGCAGAGCGGGAGCCCCGGGCAGGGGCGGGCTTCTAGAAGCTGTTGGATGAGTGGGCGTGCTCACCTTTGGTAATTCATCACCCACGCTGTGCTGTGCTTGCTGCCCTCTTCTGGGTGTGACGTGTTTAGGCAGAGGGGAAAGTGTCCAGGTGAGAAAAACGGGCCAAAGCAGCAGGTGAGTGAACGGTCCGTGGTGGGGCTCGGGGTGGCAGACTTTTCCTGCTGTTTTTAAGTTTCAAATTTTGTATGGGTATGTTTTTCCTTAAAGAGTTAACTTTTTATGTTGTTTGTTTTTGAAGAAAGAGCGTGTGGTCCTAAAAGCCTCTGTTTTGAAGCAGGATGAATTTGAAAATGGCCACTGGTGGGGAAGGGCCCCTGCGTTTCTGCCTGGCGCCCCCAGGCCCCACCTCGCCGCTGCAGGGGCTCCTTGCCGCCTTCCTGAGCCAGGCCGCTGGGAGGCCATGGGGCTGGGGTCCTGTCTGGGGTGCAGGGCTCTGATGCCGCCCCCACCATGGGGCCCCGCCCTCTGGGCTTCTCGCCGCCTCCCACCTGGGGGCTGGTTTGTTTTCCCCCCCGGTTGTTTTTCTTTTCTGCTTGTTTTGGCCGGTCGCCTGGTGTAGGGGAGGGGCGCCAGGGGAGTGGCTGGCCCTGGGCAGGGGGCACCTACCTCCAGAAACGTCTCCTCCCTCCCTGTGCTCCAGGCAAGTTTGAACCGCCGCTGTTCCACCCAAACGTGTACCCCTCGGGCACGGTGTGCCTGTCCATCCTGGAGGAGGACAAGGACTGGCGGCCAGCCATCACCATCAAGCAGGTATGTGTCCGCCCCGGCCCTCCCCAGTGGAGCCCAGACCGCGGTCGCAGAGCGTGCCTTTCCCAGCGCTGTGTTCTCTCTCGTGCAGATCTTATTAGGAATACAGGAACTCCTAAATGAACCAAATATCCAAGACCCAGCTCAAGCAGAGGCCTACACGATCTACTGGTCAGTAGTGACCCACTCGTTCGCTGCGCCCTCTTCTTGGCCTCACTGAAGGCCAGTCTAGGCCGCCCCTGGTGGGGGGCGGGGGGCGGGTGATGGGCTGTCAGGAGGCAGAGCTCGGGGGCTGGCCACTTTGTGTCTGAGCCCTGGCTGGCCCTGTGCCTCTGACCCTGGTCCAGCTCATTGGGAACGTTCCTCTGCGTGTGGGCCCTGGAGGAGGGGTGGCCAGTGGCCCACTCAACCAGGGACGCCAGCCTCCCGCCTTGGCCTTGCTGCTGCCCCCCGGTCTCCCAGCCCCTCTTCCCTGTCCCGCCAGGGGGCGGGGGCGGCAGTAGGGGACAAAGCCAGGCGTCTGCTTCATGCCCAGCCCTTCACTCTGTGTCCCTCGGAGCTTGTGTCCACGGTCGGCGCTGAGGGAGGAGCCCTGGGGTGATGGCGTTGGGAAGCAGCCTTCCCAGCTGCCGTGATGGCCTGGCACCCAGGGCCTGTCCTTCCTGGAGAGCATGGGGAGGGGGCAAAGCTGAGGCTGGGGCTATCCTCAGGCCCCGCTGAGCAGCCAGCACCCCAGCCGCCCTAGTTCCCCGAGAGAAGCACCAAGTTGATTGCCCAGAGTGGCTCAGGTCCCTGGGCAGGGCCCAGTGTTGGCCAAGGGCAGTGTGGCGCCCCCCCGGCAGGGCAAAGGTCCAGTCCCTGAGCCCCCGGCCTGCTCGCCTCCAGCCTTCAGTCCCCCTGCCTCCTCAGGCCCCCGTTGGGAGCATCGCTCATGGTTCTAGCGAGCACGTTCTCACTGCCGGGTTAGGTGTACAGTGACTTCTGCCTGACCCCGAGCTGGGTGCCGAGTCCTGCACCCTTTGTAGGTAAGGCCAGTGGGTAGGCACCCGAGCTGAGCCCTGCGGCAGGAACGTGGCCCGCGAAGTTGGAGTCTCCTGTGACCGTGAGCTCAGGGAGCAGTGCCTCAGGCCGGCTTTCCTGAGTTTCCGTGCTGGTGGCGGTGTGCGGCCGGGTGCTGTGGGGACACCGCTCCGCAGCGTCCGCGCCCGAGGTCTCCCCAGTGGCATGGCCAGTGCTGGCCCTCACGCCCGCGTCCCCTCGGGCGCACTCAGCCTGCTGCAGGCTCCTGACTTGGGGGGCAGCTCGAGCTCCCTGTTGCAGGCGCTGCAGTCGTTCCCTAGGGAGGCTGCAGGCAGGGCGCCAGGGCTCAGCGGGGCAGCTGCTGCCACCCCACACCTGGCCGGAGGTGACCACTGGGCCTCAGGCTGAGGTCGGCATGCTGAGGGGCCATGCTTGTTGAGAGCACAGCTTGGGGGGCCCTGGCTTCCTTTCTCTCGCACCCCTGTGTGCGCACCCCCGACGAGCCTCTGTCGTGAGTGTCGTCTCCTCCCCGGGGCACAGCGCCCCTTTCGTCGGTGGCGGCTCTCACCTTGGAGCCCCGGCTCGGGTCCTGCTCGCCGCTGTACACTTCCCACGCACAGCGCTGAGAGCCAGGGGCAGACCCCCGGGTTTGTCTGGTTTTGAGGCAGGTGCGCGGACGCTCTGTCTCCTCCACTGACCAGAGTGGTGGAGGCCACCTCAGAGACAGGAGCTGCTGCTCCCTGCTGACCGGTGAGCCCGCGGGCTGCCCCAGGTTCCCGGTGTGGCTCAGCCGGTGTGTACCTTCTAACATGTCTCTCTTTTGACCTCCTTAGCCAAAACAGAGTGGAATATGAGAAAAGGGTTCGAGCACAAGCCAAGAAGTTTGCTCCCTCATAAGCAGCGACCTGTGGCATCGTAAAAGGAAGGGATTGGTTTGGCAAGAACTTGTTTACAACATTTTTGCAAATCTAACGTTGCTCTACAGTTACTGGTCACCTGGGGAGGGTGGGCGGGCGCCATTTTCCATTTCCGCCACTGGTACAGTCTCGACTCGCTGAATCGCCCAGTTTTTCATACAGGGTCTCTTCCTTCAGTCTTTTGTATTTTTGATTGTTATGTAAAACTTGCTTTTATTTTAATATTGATGTCAGTATTTCAACTGCTGTAAAATTATAAACTTTTATACTTGGATGAGTCCTGAGGAGCGTGTTCCCTTCGCTCACGGACGCAGGCATGCTCCACGCCGCCCAGAGCTGCACTTAGCCTCCCGCTGGCCGCACGTCGCCGGAAAGCAGAGCCGCCCACCCCCAGAGCCCCAGAGCCCCAGCCAGCCAGCGTCGCGTTTCCGCATCACTTCCTTTGTGTTTATATGGCGTTTGTCTGTGTTGCTGTTTAGAGTAAATAAACTGTTTATATAAAGGTTCTTGTTGCATTATCATCATTAAAAGTGAGGAGGTGGCCTCCGTGTGCCCCCAGCCCCATCCTCTGTAAATAGTGCCCTGCGTTCTCCCCGCCACGCCAGGCTCAGGGCTGCGGGCGCTGGAGGGTCAGGTCTGGTCAGGCGGGAACTGGCATCCAGATACTTGTTAAGCCCGCAGGCCCAGGCGTCAGGAGCAGGAGATGCTGACCCAGGCTGGGCAGGCGGGAGGACTGCGGTCCAGGCGCTCACCCCCAGTGCTGGCGCGTGGCTGAGGGCTGCCGGGCCAGCAATGGGGCCCAGACTGCAGGTGAGCGGAGCCCCACACCCCCCGCCCCTGCCCCGCGAGTGCAGGCGAGCCTGGCAGCAGGCCCCTCCCTGTTGCAGAAGCATCTGCTCCTGAGGCCGCTCCTCAGAAGGCTCCGGGATGCTGTCGGCAGCACGTCCGGCCCCACTCAGGGGTCCCGAGATGGAGACAGGACAAGGCAGGTGGGCTTGGGCCCAGGTCCTGCACCCTAGAACCGCCAGGGCGGGGACCTGGCCCCTGGGTCCTGACGAGGCCCGGGGTCAGGCTGTCCTTCCTCCCCTCGGACCCTCACCCTCACTGGCGGAGCGGTGCCTGTGGTTCCACCCACAGGCTGAGGGCAGGTGACGCTCCAGAAGCCTGAGGAGGACTGATCACCCCGGCCCCGTCAGGGAGCCAGGTGGGGCCACGCTCCACTTGGGGACCCACCGCCCAGCGACAGGATTGTGCTAGAAGCTGGGGCCTGCATGGCTCACCCTCTCGCCAGCTGGACTCGTGTGAGCAGCTGACACCCACGATACATAGGCACAGAGGACCTTGGGGGGTCCACGGGCTGTGTATCTGTAACTTCTCACAGAACGTCTTATTTTGTAACGACTGAACTATTCTTCGTAATAGTTACCCGTGTATATGGTTAATATATATGGAAATTCAATCTATTTTCTAGTTAAAGCATTCTAAGGTAATCAGTGTTTCTAGCAAATCGTCGTGACTTTGGCTAACGAAATATCCTTTTGTGCCACAGTCCTTGGCTTAACAAAGATGTGAATCTTGTAACAAGAACTATGAAATGTGACCACCCTGTCTCTACTGTAAGGGAAGAGTGTGTGTCCCCAGCATGAGGCGCCTCGTAACGTGTAAGGAACTGTGGGCTGTATCTAAAATCCTCTGATTAAAACGTTTCCGATAACCGCCGCCTGCTGGTGTCCTTTCCGGCCTCCCTGCACAGGCGCCCCACTCACTGCCGCCCTGCCCCAGGGAGCCAGGCTGGCGGGTCCCTCCTGCCTCGGCCTCCAGCGTCAGATGCGCTGCGACCCACAGGTGGCAGGGGGCAACATTCCCTAGAGCCAAGGTCGAGTGTGTAGCTTGAGGTCAGAGCACCAGCAGCCCAGGCGGCCTGTGTCTGGTGCTGACCCCGGCCCTGTCCCCCGAGTCTCACCTGCTGGAGCAGGTCCCTCCCACGTGGGGCTGTTCCCACCACCAGGGTGGCCCTCCCCAGGGAGCCGGGACACCGTCCCAGGGTGCTAAGGCGCGTGAGCCCTCAGAGTGTCCAGGACAGGCTCAGGGCAGGCCGTTACACAGGTGCCGAGCAAGGCACCCACGTCGGGGCTTCCAGGAGAACTTGACCACAGGCCAGACTGGACACTGCTATCCCAGGAAGCCCTGTGTGTGGAGCCCCCATGGCTTCTGGCTGGGCTCTGGGTTCTTGGGGCCCCCTGACCTCCCTGGACTCTCCTTGCCGAGCCAGCACCACATCCTCCTGCCTGCCCACCTGCTCCCTGACCCAGCAGCCCGAGGCCCTCCCACCATGCACCAGGCCCTGCCTCCCACTTGGGGTTGCCATGACGACGAGTTGCCAGGTTGGACGGCCTGAATACTGACTTGGGCTGGCTCGAACCGGTCTCAGCCAGCTCCAGCAGGGAGAAGCCCAAGGAGTGCTGGTCCAGGTCTGTCCCCAGGTGACACTGGTGCGGTCTGGGGGTGTCCTGCCCCAGCGATTCAGGAGGTTCATCTGGAGGCCTCCAGACCACCGCGGTCCCGTCTGCAGAGGCTGTAGGCCAGGCAGAGGGGCGGGAGCACTGGGCCCCCTCCACCCCAAGTTCTCAGGCACATGGGCTTTGCCACCTGGCCCGAAATCTCAGGCATCAGTCGGGAAACTGGGTGGTTCAGATGGTAAAGAATCTGCCTGCAATGTGGAGACCCTGGTTCAATCCCTGGGTTGGGAAGATTCCCTGGAGAAGGGAATGGCTGCCCACTCCAGTGTTCTTGCCTGGAGAATTCTGGAACAGGAGCCTGGCAGGCTACAATCCATGGGGTCGCAAAGAGTTGGACATGACTGAGCGACTAACACACTTAGAAAGTAATAAGGGAGCAGCAAAAATACTCGCAGGGCCCAGGCCTGGGTCCTTCCTCCCCGGGCCTCTTACAGGTGACCTGTCCCAAGTCAGTCTTTCTTGCCTGAGAAAGGAACCGGGGGCCCCAGAGCCAGCACGAGTGCCTCCACCTCCCGTGTGCAGAGGGGTGTGTTCAGAGAAGCAGGTGCCTGGCCCACTCCCAGCCTGCAGCCCATCGGCCCAGCCTCACAGACACCCGCACGTCCTGGCTGGGGGCCTGCTCTGTGCCCCCTGCAGCCCCACGGAGACCTCGGGCCCAAGGCCCCGTAGCCCCAGCCCTGCACAGGTGCAGGACCCCCTCCCCCCGCCACACACACGATGGGCTTCTGCTAAGTGACCCAGGCCAGGGGCCACACCTGGGCCAGACCCTCACCCACCTGGAGCCGCCTCCTCTGCTAGCAGAACCACCACCCAGGCCAGATTCCTGCAGTCCCTCAGGGTCCTCCAGCCCCGGGCAGGCAGGGACCCTGGTTGAACCCCTTGACCATGTGCCCAGGAGTTCCCTGGGGTCCACCTCCCTCCCCACTTTGCCTGCCACAGTCCTTCCACTGGTGTGGGGGGTCAGAGTGCTAGGAGCTGTGCCTGCAATTCCAGGGGCTGACCCCAGAGGGCGGGACTCATGCCTTATTAAACATATGGCAGGGGACTTCCTGTGGCCAAGACTCCCAGCTCTCCTTGCAGGGAGCCTGGGTTCGATCCCTGGTCAGGAAACTAGATCATCCCACTTGCCACAACTGAGTTTGCATGCCGCACTTAAAGATTCCACGTGCTGCAAGGAAGATGGAAGATCCCACATGTGGCAACTAAGACCTAGGGCAGCCAAATCAATACCTTTTTTTAATGACGGCGGTGCCCTGGCCTCACAGGATGCCCCTCACCTCTGCGGCCCCTTGTCCCTGCCCATCAGCAGCCATCAGAGTGGCGACCCAGAGCCTGGTGCTTTTCTCCTGGCCCTAAGGAGGAAAAGCCCCTCCCGCTGCCTGCCAGACCCTGTCCAGCCCGAAGCCCTGAGGGTAAACCCACGTCCCCAGGGGCCCCGCCAAGCCCTGACCCCTGCAGGCAGGGTGTCTTACGCCCTGACACCCCTGCACGCCCTGAGCTGCCCTCTCACTGCGCCTCAAGCTCAGAGTGTTGTTGGGGGTCTGGGGCAGGATAGATCCTTCAGCCTGAGGTCTGGGGCCAGGGGTGCCCTCCCTGCCCTCTGCCTCCTGTGGGGTCATACGAGGACGAGCTTACACTTCCAACCTGCTGAGGCCAAAGCAGTCCCCAAAGGAAAGAGCCCCCCGCCGCCGCCGAGGCCCCTGGAGGGTCCCCGGTGACGGCCCCCACTTCCTCTCCCTCAGAGTGGAGGAGCTGCCACTGACTCAACCAGCACTTGCTCCTACTCACTAGGACGGCCCCCACCCCCTGCTGAGGGCTGGGCTCCGCTGCTGCTGTTTCTGTTTGACAAATAAGGAAAGCAAAGGTCCAAGGTGCCAGAGGAGGGCAGCAGGGCAGGACTATGACCCAGGAGGGCCTGACTTCAGCCTCAGGACAAGTCGGGAGACACTGAAGGGGCTGGCGCCAATGGGACCATCACTCTGCCCCCAGGAAATGGGGAGGGAAGGATCTGAAGGTTATGCCTTCCAAGGGAAACTGAGGCCCAGAGTTGGGCTTGGTACCTAGCCTGTTGCCTGGAAAAACCCTTTCCCTCTCTGGCCCTCAGTTTCCCCACCTGCAAAACAGTGCTGTCTCCAGCGGCCCTCTGTGGTGTTACTCTTGGGGGGCTGGTGCATCTTCGGGGTGGCACTGGCCCCCAGCCCCTTGGCTCCCCTTGGGCATGGGATGGGGGTTCAAGCAGGGGCTCCCTCCCTTGGCAGCTGCCCCTCCTTACTTCCTGTTTACAGCAGCTGCTGAGTCTCATCTCTTCACCCCAAAGCCATTATGATCACCATGGCAACCAGGCCGTGTTTGTTCCAACAGGTTGGAAGAACCTGACGCAAGACTGCAGGGGTGGGGGGGCATCAGCTACAAGATCCTGGCTCAGGACCTGCCAGATCCTCAGCGAAGGACATTACTTGCCCCGACCCCATTCCTATCCCCTGCAGAAGGAAGCCAAGGGGCAGCTGGCGGTGTGGGATCCAGCCCCCTCCCCTGCTCGTCTGATTCATCTGTGCAAAGCTGCTGTGCATTTCCCGAGCTCCCCCACCTCCTCTGCCTGGCTGTGCTGGGTCAGGATGGAAGCAGGACCAGGGACTAGAGCCTCCAGCAGGAGAACACACCCTGCAGGGCTGACCCCTCCCTGCAGGTCTGTTTTCCGTGTCTCATCCTGCAAGACAGGCACAGGCAGCTCAGACGTGAGTCTAGAAGCTGAGACAGGTGGTGGCCCGCTCAGAGCAGTGTCTGCTCCCTCCTGGGGTGGGAGGAGTGCATCTGGACCCCTCTAGACCAGGGAACAGAGGAATCACAGCTGCCTCCCTGCACACAGCTCTGTGCTGAACCCCGTTCCTCCAGGGTCTCCTCTGCTCAGCTCAGCCCTGGCCCCCCAAAGCCCACTGTCCTTTGATTCTGGGCCTGAGCGGAAGTGGGTTCCAGATCTGTCTGATCCCCAGCCAGCCTAGAGTCCCTCCACTAGAGACGAGGTCCTTTGGGGTGAAAACTTCTCCAAACCACAGTCTGATCCCCCAAGTACAAGGTGCTCTGAGAGTCCAGCAGGGTCTACTAAAGGCTTGAAAGGGATCCAGGGAGCCCACGCATCTGAGCAGCACCCAGGGTTCTCAGCTGGGGTGGGAGGAGCCTCATATGGTGAGGCCCAGCAGGAGCTCTGGGAGTCAGCAAGCCCCAGGGGGCCCAGCAAGCCATTTTTACGGGCTCCCCAGGTGACCATGGAGCGGTGGAGGGGCGCCAAAGATGGGCTGGGCACAGCGCGAGAGGAGTTCCAGCCGACGGGGTAACCTGGCAGGTGGCCCGACGTGGGCCGTGGGGTCGGTCGCCCTTTCGGTGACCAGGATTGTTGCGGGCGTTCTGAGTTGACGCCTGCAGCACACATACACACACCCCGGGGTGCGGGCTGTCCCCTCTGAGAAGAGGAGCGGTTGGGACTGCGGAGGCTGAGTCCCCAGGCCCAGGCCCGCTCCAGGCTGGTGGTGGGGACACTGCTGGCTGGGAGGGCGATGACCACACAACCCTTCCAGAAAAGTCTGCGCTGCGGGCCCGGGCGTATCCTGGTCGGTTTCGGCGACTCTTTTCTGCCCTGGCGTCCCCGAGAGGGGGTCGTGACGCAGAGCGGGTCTGCTCCGGCTCATACCCGTCTGTGGGTTGATTTGCAGCCCCGAGCCCCCTCCCCGTGGGGGCCGTGGGCCGGGCACTAGGGGCACGTGGATCCTCGCCCTGCGCCCCTAGCGGCGCGGGCGCGGGCGCGGGCGCGGGCGGAGAGGGGCGCGAGAGAGGCGGGGGCGGGGCGGAAGCGGGTCCCGAGCGGCGGGGCGGGGCGAGTAGGCCCAGCCCCGCCCCCGGCCCCTGCAGCCCTGGCGCGGGGCCCCTGGCGCTCAGTCGTCGGCGCTGGCGGCTGCGAGCGGTCGCGCCGCCTGAGCCACCCCGGAGCCGGCGCCGAGTGCGGCGCCCGCAGGAGTCCCGTCCCCGCGCCCCCGCCTCCCGGCCCACGGTGAGTGCCGCGGGCTCCTGCCCGGCCGTCGAAGCCCAGCCCAGCGTCCCGCCGGTGGACCGCGCTCGCCGCCACCCCGGGGCGCCGGGAGGTCGCCAAGACGCGGCGTCGGCACAGGGGAGACGAGGCCGGCGCGCGCTTGGAGGAGCGGGGCCTCGGAGCGGGAGACGGTGCGCACTGCGGAGGGGCAGGGGGACCAGACCTCCCAGCCGCGGAGGGCGCGGGGCTCCAGGACCACCTCCCTGCCCCGGGATGCGCAGGGTCACTCCGCTCGGACCCGGCGCCCTATCCCCGGGGGAAGCCGCAGGTGGGCAGGGACCGTAGACCCTGAGACCCTCCGCGGGGTTTCCCAGTCCACCCTCCAGCGATTAAGACGCCCCTGAGCCCGGCCCGCTCCCCCTCCCGCGGATCCTGGCAGGACCCCTTGTTTTCCCCCAATTCCTCCCGACGTCTGGGTGAGTCCCCCAAAATACACCCTCTCCGGGCTTCCAAACTGTCCCCGAGCCGAACACCCACCAATGAGAGAAGCACCCCGACAGAACTGGGTTAGGGGGGCGAGGTCTGCGCGGGGGTCGGGAGGAAGAGGCGAGGCGGGGTGTCCCTGAGAGAAGTGGGAGGGGTGAGCAGGTCAGAGAGCCCGGCGGGCCGGGTGGGAGGGGACCTCTGAGGAAGATCCTACGGGCACTTCATTTTAAATGCGTGCATTCTAGAAGCATCTCGCCAACCTTTTACTGCTGGTCTTGGGCTTCAGAGCTCTAGGTCCGCTCGCAGAATTGGTTACAATACAGACCTCAGACCCCTCCCTGGGACTGGGTGGGGACGAGACCCCAGTGAGCAGTGTTCCTAAGAGCCACCCCAGGTGGGCTGCAGGAGGCACTGCGTGCGGCCACACTGTGTGCAGGTGAGCACAGTGCAGAGAGGCAGCGGAGAGGGGGCAGCCGGAAATCCCGTAGGAGAGTGTAGGGTGTCAGCTGGGGGCTGGGCTGGGCAGCAGGGAGAGCCAGGTGGCCGGGCCAGACCTCCTGCTGCCCCCTTACACATGCCGGGGCAGCATCAGTGGATGCCCCACCCCTAAGTCCCCAGGGACCGATTTCAGTGAGCAGCCCCAGCACCCTGAGGGGGTTGATTCACGTCCAGGGCGGCCAGTGGGCTGCTGGGGACTCTTCTAGAAGACCAGCCTGGCTCTCCAGTTCAGCCCCACTGCCCCAAACCTGCCTGCTTCAGTGCCAGCCCCCAGGTGGGCTAGCAGGAGACAGCATGGCTTTGAGCCCTGGGTTCCGGGCAAGTCACCCCATTGCTGGGATGTGAAATGTGACACTTTGCAGAGTGATCCTTTCCCATTCAACCCCAGGCCTTGGGCACAGCCCTGAAACACAGCAGGCCTGTTGCTTTCGGCTGGGCCCTGGTGCCTGTGGGGCGTCCAGCTCCTTGGCTGGCCTCACTCTGTTCATTGGACAAACTGGAGCAGGTGTCCAGGCCTGAGCGGGGATACAGGTGTGTCCTGCTCAGAGCTTCTGGCCAGGCCTGGGTGGGACCGAGACACGGAAAGTTCAGGAAGGTGTCCTGTGGGGCCTATCAGACAGATGGGGGTCCCCTGAAGCCTGTACGCTGCTCACTCTGCCCCATGCAGACTGAGAGCCCCTGGCAGCCAGTGAGTGCTCCCTAGCAATGGGCCCTATGCCCTCTGCCCAGGACAGCTCTGAGTGGGTGCCGCTGGCCCCAGGGCCCAGGCTGCCAGGTGCAGCGAGGCTGTGGCTGTGCAGGCAGCCCAGGGGTCCCCAGGGGACAGAGGGGGCTTCTGAGCTCCCAGGAAGAGCCTCTGCACCCGGACACCACTGCTGCCTCCCTCCTGGACACAGGCTGAGATGGGAGTGGGGAGGAGCCTGCAGCACAGGGAGAGGCCGGCCTGCCTGGACCTGGGGCCCAGGATGAGCCGA
The DNA here is from genome assembly GCF_910594005.1 of Cervus elaphus. Lineage (NCBI taxonomy): Eukaryota > Metazoa > Chordata > Mammalia > Artiodactyla > Cervidae > Cervus > Cervus elaphus. The sequence continues at coordinate 15,874,712 of NC_057824.1, forward strand.
GAGCTTAGTACCTAGACACCAGAGCCTGGGAGGCCGTGACTCCATCCCGGGCTGCCTGCTGGCTGGGCCTCATGAGCCTGGGGTCTCGGTTTCCTGGTCCAGGTGCGGGGAGCAGAGCGTCACTCCCCGCCCAGGGCTGGTCTGAGGAGGGGGCCCCCATTGCCTTGAACACTTTGGTCTCACCGAGAAAGCCCCCCACCCTGAAGCTCAGGCCACTTCGCTCCTGCGTCATCTTTGTCTCCAGGACTGTGAGCCCTGGAGCCCCCGTCACACACAGACGCAGCTGGCGGTTGCCCTGGCAACAGCTCAAGCAGTGGCTGCTCCCTGGCTTTGGGGGGCTGTTGGGGGAGCAGCATCTTCCACTCAGCTAGAGAGGAAAAGGGGACCCGTGACAGCCAGCCCCCAGGGACCTCACAGCTCTCTGGGCTGCCGAGCCCGCCGCGGGGGTGGGGGCTCCCTGGGGCAGGCACCGACCGCCGTGGGGGGGCCCGGGGCTGCTGGAGCCCGACGCACCTCCCCTCCTGTCCCAGCTCTCGGGTCTGGCCGGATGGGCCCCCCTGGCCCTGCAGCTCCAGGGTTGGAGGATCAGGGAGTGAGATGAGAAGCTGAGAGCTGGCGGGGGTCACACACCAGCAATGGCAGCCCGGGCACCACCCCCCTCCAGAGATACACCCAGCTTGCTCAAAAAGTCTGTCCTGGACCCTCAAGGCGGCAGGTGTGCCCGGCCCTGCTGTCCCAGCAGAGGGTGACCGTCCGGGATGAGGCCAAGCCTGTAAACGAGGACACGCCAGCACTCACATGACCCCTGGCAGTGGGCACACAGGGCGGGGCGGGTCTCCCTGGCTACCCCAGTGCCAGGTGCCTGTGAGAGCTGGGCAAGTAGAGCTGGATCCGGCAGGGCCCCCATTTCCTATTTTGTCAAATGAAAAGGACAGGCTCGAGCTGACGTGCCTGGCTGGTGGGGACGCCCTCAGGAGTGGACAGGGACGGGACCCAGGCAGTGGGCAGGTCCCTGGGTGATCCAAGGGGAGCACGATGTGTCCGGCACGCAGAGGCCAGCAAGCCAGGGACAGGGAGCCCAGTGGGTGGCATTCAGTGACAGAGGTGGCCCGGGAGAGGGTCTTTGCTTTGTCCAGATGATCTTCAGTGCGGGAACACGAGACCACCTTGTGGGAAGTTGCAGGGGGCGGGGGGATCTGGAGGCCAAGGCCGGAGGTAGTTGCCTGGGCCAGGTCACGAGGTGGAAGAAGCAGACTGCAGGGCCCTTGGTGGCTTCCCCCCGCAGTCTGCAGGGGGCACTGAGCACCCCAAGGTGTGAGGCTGTAACAGCGCAGCCCGTCAGGCTGGGGGACGAATCCGCAGTGACAGCGCGCGCCCCTCAGGGGCGTCCCAGGGCGGGGCCCCCTGGACAGGAAGGTGTCCCCTGAGCAGGTCCCACTCCCGTTCTGCAAAGCGTGGGCTGTGGGGCCGCAGCCCCTGTCTGCTCCAAGGGCCTATACTGCCATAGCCACTGAGCCACCACGCAGCATCCTGCCTGGAGCAGCCTAGATGTCATCCTGGGACACGGGGATTCTTCATGCCAAGTGAGGAATGGGGCCTGGGCCTGGCGGCCCCCTGCCTGTGTCTCCCCTGAAACTAGCTCAGTCCGAGTCATTCTGGTCTGGGGAGCCCTAACCTGGTGGGGGGCGGGACTTGGACTGAGCAAGTCTGCAGCTCTGGGAGGGTTGGAGCCTGTGGCCCCAGCAGTGGGCACCTCTGCGTTCTGGTCACACCTCCGTCACTGCTCAGGGTGGCATCTGATGTGATCACAGGGGACAGTAAGGCAGGGCTCTCTGCCCACAGGTCGCCCGCCATGTCCACCTTGCTGGAGATCAAGAGCAGCGTGCTCAGGCAGGTGCAGGTGTGCCCATCCTTCCGCCGGAGGACGGAGGAGGAGCCGGCCAGCAGCAGCGCTGACCCGCCAGAGCCTGCGGCCGGGGCCTGGTGGGTGCCCCCCAGCCGGCTCCCTTCCTCCCCTGACCTCACACACCAGCCGCCCAGCACGGCCCCCAGGGGAAGCCCAGGAGGCTCTGAACCCAAGGCGGTGGAGAGCGTCTCACTGCACCCTCAGCTGTTCAGAGACCCTGGGATCGCCTTGAGTCATGCAGGTTGGCACGTGCTCCGAGCTGCAGCATGGGGAGTGTCTGCTGACCCCGACCGTGGCTTTTCTTGCAGGAAACCCGGAGATGGTGTGGAGTTCTTCGCCCAGATGCGCCTCATCCTGAAGAAGGGGGAGGGCAGACAGGGGCTGCCGTGCCCTGAGGTGCGGACACTGCGGGCCCTGCTGCTCCGCATGGGCCCGGGCCGGCCTCCCCAGCGGCCGCTCTGTGCTCCCCTCCCTCCCTCCCTCCCTGGAGCACTCCCTGTCAGGGAGTCATGGAGACACTCACCCCCCTGGTGCCCCCACAGGTCCTGCTGCGCAGCCGCTCACCCGCCCCCGCAGAGCCCGTGGACCCCAGCCGTGGCCTGAGAACTCTGAGCCAAGAGGAGGTAAGGGGGTGGGGGGTCTGGGGCAGGTGGGCCTCCCCATGGGAATGAGCAGAGGTCAGGGGTGGGGAGGGACCCCCGGTGGAGGCCCCGAAGGTGCAAAGGCGCAGAGGCAGAGACCGGGCTCTGCCAGTGGGAGGAGCGGCTCGGGGCTGGGCAGAGTGGGTGCGTCCGAGGAGCCGAGAGCCCCTGCGGTCGGGACTCAGGGCCCACGCTGCCCCCCTGCAGGTGGACATGCTCTATGAGGAGGCCCTGTACACGGTCCTTCACCGCGCAGGCACCATGGGCCCCGACCAGGTGGATGACGAGGAGGCCCTGCTGAGCTACCTGCAGCAGGTGAGGCCCGGGCCCCGCCCACTCGGCTGGCCTGGCCCATCTCTGGGGGTGGCTGAGACACTTTCCCCCACCTGCTTATGTCACTGTCGCCTGAACAACACACACAGAATTGCCCCACGTACATCACACACACACAGGTGCACAGGCATGCCCAGAAAGATGGACAGACACACAGACACATTCAAACAGAAGAACACACAGACAGATGGACACAGCTGCAAAGAACATTGGAAAAGACAGGTAGACAGATGTAGGACACACACAGAAGGATGGACAGACACACAGAGAAAGGCAGAAAGGACAAACCAGCAGGTGGACAGACCCCTTTCTTCTGCTGTGTGTGCTCCCCCCACCCCATGAAGCCTCTGGGTTGATAATTGATTGGCCTGCTTCAAGGGCACCTGGGCCTCATACCTGCCGACTCGCAGGTGTTTGGCACCGGCCCGGAGGAGCATGCCTCGGCTGTGGAGCGTGTGAAGAAGGCCAAGGTGAGGCTGCCGCCCACTGGGCAGATGCCGCCCCCTGCAGTGCTGGCAGGCAGAGGCTCAGGGTGGAGGGGCGCGGGGCCAGCCGTGTCAGGTCCACACTGAGCCCCAGAGACCGTCACTGCCCTCCACCTGCAGGCGCCCACCTATGCCCTGAAAGTCTCTGTCATGCGTGCCAAGAACCTGCTGGCCAAAGACCCCAACGGTGAGTTGGGGGGCCAGCCAGGTCTGGGGGCCATGGGGGTGGGACTGGGACTGAGGCACCCACCATGTCCTAGGCTTCAGTGACCCGTACTGCATGCTGGGCATCCTGCCGGCCTCGGGCGCCGTGCAGGAGCCCAGCCCACACAAGGAGCAGCGCTTCAGCTTCCGCAAGGGCAGCAAGCGAGGTGGCCCACTGCCAGCCAAGTGCATCCAGGTCACCGAGGTCAAGAACAGCACCCTGAACCCCGTATGGAAGGAGCACTTTCTCTTGTAAGGCCCCCGTCCAGTCGGGCGGCGGGGTGGTCGGGTGGGGTCTGCTGTGGTGCCGGCCGGTCCGGGGTTGCATGGGGCAGCTGTGCCTGTAGGAGGTCTGTGCCTGCCCCCGGAACCGGAGGGCTGGTCCTGTGCCCACTTTCCAAAGCAGGAGACTGAGGCTCAGAAATTGCCCCTGCCCCAGTGCTGGGCAGGGGATCACCTGGACCCTCTGGGGACCTCTCTGTTCTCCTTACAGTGAGATCGAGGACGTGGGCACAGACCAGCTGCACCTGGACATCTGGTAGAGGCCCCTGTGCCCTGCAGGGCAGGGGGTGCGGGTGCCTCTGGTCTGGGCGGAGCGGGAGGGGGCAGTCAGAGCCAGGCTGAGCTGCAGACAAGCCAGACCCCCCACCGCCCCCCTCCAGGGATCATGACGATGATGTGTCCCTGGTGGAAGCGTGCAGGAAACTGAATGAGGTCATCGGCCTGAAGGGCATGAGCAGGTGGGGCAGGCGGGACCCTCGCACCCCTGACGCTCTCAGCTTGGCCACAGGGGCCAGCGGGTGATGGCTCCTCAGGGGCCACATGTGTGAAGCCATCCTGCTGCCCCCAGGTATTTCAAACAGATTGTCAAGTCTGCCCGTGCAAATGGGACAGCGGGGCCCACGGAGGACCACACTGATGACTTCCTGGGGTGCCTCAACATACCCGTCCGGGTGAGTGGGCTGGCAGTTTCGCTTGCTGAATGCTTGCTCCTGGGTGTCCCACCTGGTGTTCCCACCTGGCAGCAGTCCTGCCCCACTGCTGCTGGCTATGTCCTGTGATGCCCCAGCAGCTTCCCATCCTTCTTGGGCTGGGGCTGGGGGGACACCATGCTGCAAGGGAGGAGGGACAGCCTCCAGGAACCTCTAGTGTCCAGGCACCCCTGAGGGCCCCTGTGCTGGTCACCAGTGTTCAGTGGGAAGCAGAGGCCTGTTTCTCCCTGCGGTCCCAGAGACAGTCTGTGAGGGGAGGGGGGTTAGGCAGAACCACCAATCTGAACCCCCTTCCCCCAGGAGGTGCCTGTGGCTGGAGAGGACCGCTGGTTCAAGCTGGAACCACGCTCTAGCGCCTCCCGGGTGCAGGGCGACTGCCAACTGGTCCTCAAGCTGATCACCACACAGGTGGGAGCCAAGGCCTCCCCCCGACCCTGCAGCCCTGCGCCCCAGCCCACAGGCTCGGGAAGGGCTGCTGACCGGCCGGCCCCGCGTTCCAGAGGGACACGAACATGAGCCAGCGTGGGCGGTCGGGCTTCCTGTCGTACCTGCTGCTGCTCAGCCGTCTTCTGCAGTTCGAGCACCGAGCCGAAGAGGTAGCGCCAACCTCGGGCCCCCGGGGCAGCCAGGGGCGGCGTGGGGAGGGCGAGGCGGGGAGGCCAGGGACCTGGGGGCCGAGGGGGGATGGGGGTCTCCCGCCTCCACCCACGGCCAGCCCGTCCCCCAGCCCAACTCGAGCAGCTGGCGCGGCGAGCTCAGCGGGCCTGCGGCCACCGTGCTCTGCCTGCACGGCGCACAGAACAACCTGTCGGCGCTGCAACTGGCTGTGCTGTGAGTGGGCGGGGCCGCGTCGCGAGGGGCGGGGCGGGGCGGGGCGGGCGGTGAGGGACGGGGCCCGGAAAGGGGCGGGGCTGTCAGTTGGAAGGACACGGGTTCCCTGCTGGGTCGGGCCCCTGGCGCAGCTGCCCTGAGCCTGGGCTGCGGCCCCGCAGGCACTGGCAGGTCAGCAGCCGCCACCATCAGACCCGCACCCTGGACTACGGCTACCTGCTGGGGCTGCTAGAGGACCTGCAGGCGCACTGGGAGGAGGCGGGCTCGCTGCCTCAGGAGCAGGTGGGCTCGCATGAAAATGCTCCTGGAGGGTGTGCCAGGGGCTGTTCAGGCTGGGACAAGCAGGGACAGGACCGCCAGAGTCCTGCCCTGCTGGGGTGCACAGCCTGTGGGAGCGGTAGGGGGTTAAAAACAAGCGGACAAAGCGCGGGACTTAGGAGAGAGCTGCTGCTGTGCCGTCCCAGGACCGGGCTGTGCGATACCAAGGGGGAGTCCCTCGGGAGGCGGGCCGTGCGGCTTCAGCCCTGCGAGCAGCGGAGGGAGTGGGCCGCATGGAAGGAGGCGCAGCTAGTGCTGCGAAGGCCCTGGGGGCTTCTGTCTCCAGGGGGCGCTGTGGAGGCTAGAGAGGGCACTAGGGCGAGGCCAGTGGGGTTGGAGGCCCGTAGTAGGGAGGGTGCTCTTCAGGGCAGGGCTTTGCAGACCGGCTGCTTTTGCAGAGGAGCGGGCACTCAGCAGTCCGTTCTGAAGGGCCCTGTCCCTCAGGAGGAGGGCCTAGCAGACAGCTTCTCTGCCTTCTCTGAGTTTGGGCTTCAGCTGCTGCGACAGCTCCGGGACTACTTCCCTGCCAGTAACAGCACAGCCGTCTACCGCCTGGAGCTGCTGTTGAAGTGGGTGCAGCCGCTCATCTGCCAGTGGGGCTTGGGGCCGGGTGGCTGCAGCCGCTTGCCGGGGGTTGGGTGGGGGTGGGGGGACTGGGTGGGGCACCCCCCAGTCAGCTGCAACCCCTCGCCCAGGTGTCTTGGCAAGCTGCAGATCTTCCAGCCTTCGTTTGAGATCTGCCCCTTCGAGACGGAGCTAAACATGGACATTGCTGCTGCCCTGAAGGTGCATCTGGTAGCTGGGTCTGGGCTAACTGCCCATCCTTGCCTGTGCCCCTGCCCTCGGGCTGGACCTGTGGAACCACACACACTTGCCCTTCTTCCCTCCCACCCAACATGCTTCCTCGGTGGCTTCCCTTGCAGAGAGGCAACCGTGAATGGTTTGACAGGCTCCTGAACACCCAAAGTCCTCGTGAGCAGGTGTGGTGGCAGAGTGGGGGGGGGCGTGGCCACAGGGGAGGTGAGGGGCCGCAGGTGAGTGCAGGCCAGAAGGTCAGTGTGCTGGGCCTCCTTGCAGCCAGGCCCACAGCGCCTCGCCGGGCTGGTCAAGCTGGCTGACGCCGTCTACGAGGACCTGCAGTCCTGCTATGGCATCTACGCCAGCCTCTTCCACAGGTGGGGCGGGGGCTCTCCCTGCTGCCCCTGCGCCCAGCCCCTAAAATGCCACCACCGGGCTGGGGAACAGGGCGAGCAGGTGTCTGAGGTGTGTCCTTTGCAGCATCATCAAGGTCGACTTCTTCACCCTCACCTTTCGGCAGCTGGAGCGTCTGGTGAGGAGGGGTCATGGGGAGAGCCCCCTGGCTGGGAAGGGGCCTGGGGTTCCTTGTTGCCGCCAGCCTGAGTCCACCCTCCTGGGCAGGTGGCTGAAGAGGCCTGGGTGCTGACAGAGGAGCTGAGCCCCAAGATGACCCTGGAGGTGGCCTCAGGGCTCTTTGAGCTCTACCTGACCCTGGCGGACATCCAGCGCTTTTGGAGCAGCATTCCGGGCCGGTGGGTGCCCTGCCCCACCTGTCCTCCAGTCTCCTCCTGGAGGGCTCTCTGTGCAGTCTCCCCAGGGCCTCTGAAGGCTGGGAACCTGGGACATGTTGGCTCAAGGTGCTTGATCAGGGTGAGCGCTGATGGGCCTCCCACTGCAGGGACAGCCGTTCCCTCGCCCTGGCTGGCATCCACGCCCCATTCCTGCCCGCTGTGAAGCTTTGGCTGCAGGTGCTGCGGGATCAAACCAAGTGGAGGCTTCAGGGAGCCGTGGAGGTGGACACAGTGAGTGAGCCCTCAGGCTTGAGGGGGCTGGGCTCATCTGGGCTCCCACCCAACACGGGCCTCCTCCTGCTTCCTAGTTGGAGCCCATGGATGCCTCCTCCAAGCACAGCAGCTCTGCAGCCACTGCCAGCCTCTGCTTCAGCCACATCCAGGAGCTGTGGGCCTGCCTGGCATGGCCTGACCCTGCCCAGGCCCAGAGACTAGGCGCCCAGCTCAGCCAGGTGGGGACTACCCACCAAGAGGAGATCAGGGTCTGGGTGCAGAAAGGACATGGCCCACAGCTCCTGAGCCCCTGTCCTCCACCCCAGGACCTGTGTGAAGCCGCCCTCTTCTACACAGAGCTGCTGCGAAAGAAGGTGGACGCTCAGCCTGGGGCAGCCGGAGAGGCAGTGAGCGAGCCTGTGAGCAGGGGGGGCACAGGAGTGGGGGGCGGGGGCCCAGGGTGGCCACCACCCAGCTGCCAGCCCACGCACGTCCGTCACACCTCCCCAGCTCTGCGTGGTCCTCAACGACGTGGAGCTCCTCCGCAAGGCTGCTGGCCAGGCACTGCGTGGCCTGGCGTGGCCAGAGGGGGCTGCAGGGCTGGAGGGCACACTCCCACGGCCCCTGCTCAGCTGCACGCAGGCCCTGGACGAGGACCTGCAGCGGGAGGCCCGAACCGTGACGGCACACCTGACCTCCAAGGTGGCAGGGCCGGTGGGCGGGGGCGGGGGCCGGCCGGCCCTCCCTGCACCCCACAGTGCTGAGCACCACTCTCCTGCTCTCCCGCAGATGGTGGGTGACGTCAGGAAGTATGTGCAGCACGTCAGCCTCTCGCCCGACTCCATCCAGAATGACGAGGTGAGTGTGCGGCCAGCTCGGCTTGGGCTCGCAGGGAATGCGTGTGTCCACTGGGGCCCAGTCCCAGCCTGAGGACTCTACCTTTAGGCCGTGGCCCCCCTCCTGAAGTACCTGGACGAGAAGCTGGCTCTGCTGAACGCCTCGCTGGTGAAGGAAAATCTAAGCAGGTACGGTCCTGGGCGGGCAGGCAGAGCAGGCCCGGCCAGTGGTCAGGTCACAGATGCTGACCGTCCTGCAGGGTGCTGGAGGCCCTCTGGGAGCTGCTGCTGCAGGCCATTCTGCAGGCTCTGGGAGCGAACCGAGACGTGTCTGCCGACTTCTACGGGCGCTTCCACTTCACGCTGGAGGTAGGGCCCCATGAAGAGCCTTTCCTGCCTGAACTCCTGGTTCCTGGCCCCTCTGACCCCACCCCCTGGCAATAAGACTGCTGACCTTTCCAGCTGCATGCCCCCTTCCGGCCCAGTCCCCAGCCCAGACACTCCTCCTCTGGGAAGCCATCGGGCAGCATCTCTTTCCCTGAGTCTGCTGAGTCAGAAGCACCTGGGCCACCTGTTCTGACAGATGTCTGGCTTCAGGTGCCTTCATTTCCCCAAGCTTCCTGGCAGCTTCTGATACGGCCCAGGTATGAGTGGCTCTGCCTTAGGCTCCAGACAGCCCAGGCCGGGTGCTGCTCAAGGCTCCATTCCTTCCCACTCTCTGTCTCCAGCAGTCACCCTGCCCCTGACACCTCTCCTTTCTTGCCCCACCCCAGGCCCTGGTCAACTTTTTCCACGCTGAGGGCCAGGGTCTGCCCCTGGAGAGCCTGAGAGATGGAAGTTACAAGGTGAGGTTTGGCCCTGGGCCCTCTGACAGAGGAAGGGGGCGGGGCGGACACCTGAGACCCAGGTTTGAGTTCAGCCCCGCCCCGCGCGTGGAATGGGGCGGGTGAGGAGCTCCGGCATCGCCAGGCGCCGCCCCCTCCCTGCAGAGACTGGAGGAGGAGCTGCGCCTGCACCAGTGCTCCACGCGGGAGTGCGTCGAGCAGTACTACCTGGACAAGCTCAAGCAGGTAGTGCGACCCAGGGGCGCGCACGAGGCTCCGCCCCGGCGACCCGCGCTCGGCTCACCGCCTCCTGGCCTTCCCGCAGAGATCCCTGGAGCACAACCGGTTCGGGCGCCTGAGCGTCCGCTGCCACTACGAGGCGGCCGAGCAGCGGCTAGCGGTGGAGGTGCTGCACGCCGCCGACCTGCTCCCCCTGGACGCCAACGGTGCGGGCGAGTGGTGGGTAGGGCTGCCACCGGGCGGGGCGGGGCTGGCGGCGGGGTGCGCTCACAGCTGTGTCCCCAGGCCTAAGCGACCCCTTTGTGATCGTGGAGCTGGGTCCGCCGCACCTTTTCCCGCTCGTCCGCAGCCAGAGGACCCAGGTCAAGAGCCGGACGCTGCACCCCGTGTACGACGAGCTCTTCTACTTGTGAGTGCCCCTCCCCGCCCTGCCGGCCCAGAGTGGGGAGCAGGGCTCCAGATGACCACCCGCCTCCCCTGCCCCCCGCAGCTCCGTGCCCGCAGAGGCCTGCCGCCGCCGTGGCGCCTGCGTGCTGTTCACCGTCATGGACCATGACTGGCTGTCCACCAACGACTTCGCGGGGGAGGCAGCCCTGGGCCTGGGCAGCGTTAGCGGCGTCGCGAGGCCCCAGGTGGGAGGGAGCGCGAGGGCCGGCCAGCCGGTCACCCTGCACCTGCGCCGGCCGCGAGCCCAAGGTGAGTGAGCTTCCGGCGGGGCGGGGCCAGCCGGACTGATGCTGGCCCCGCCCCCTGCAGAGCCCAGGGTGACCGAGCGGCGAGGACGGGGCCAACAGGACTGACACCCGCCCCGCCCCCGCCCCCAGTGAGGTCGGCGCTTCGGATGCTGGAGGGTCGCCCCAACAAGGAGGCGCAGGAGTTTGTCAAGAGGCTCCGGGAGCTGGAGAAGTACATGGAGGCGGACCCCTGAGCCCTGCAGGCGAGAGCCAAGCCCTCCCCACGTCCCCGCGCTGTTCTTGCCTTGTGGTCAGCTCTGTGCAGCCGGGCCGCGGCGCCCTCCCCCGCTTTATGGTGTGTTCTGTGGCTGGACTCCCTGGCTCCCTTCTGCCCCCCGCCACGTCTGTGCTGTGACCCCTGTGCTCAGTACGCCCTACCCTGCTGGATCTGGACAGCCGACTGGGCGAGTCCTGGCCACCAGGTGAGCTTCCTACTTCCCCTCAGGTTCCCTGGCCTCAGGGTGGGGGGGGGGGGGCCTGGTCTTAGGGCAGGGCTCTCAGTTGGGGGCCTTGCCCCTAGGGGACATTAGGCAGCACCTGGAGACATTCTGGGGGGCAGATCAGTCACACCCGGTAAGTGGGTGATGGCTGTGCTGTTGGCACCAGTGAGGAGAGGCTAGAAGTGTCGTTTGACTTGCCATGAGCCCTCCCCCCAACATAGAGTGGTCCACCTCTAAATGTCACCAGTAACCAGCCAATAGCTTTGTCCTGGGTCTCTCTGGGGTCGGGGCACAGTCTCCCTAACCGGAGAGGCTGGAAGGTCTAGGTTTGGAATCTGGACAATCCAGGCCTCAGAGGGACAGGTGAACACCTGCAGTGCCCCCACCTTCTCTGGGGATGCCTCCCCAAGAGGGCATGTGGAGGGGGTTCTGCCTGAGAGCTCCACAGGTCTCCAGTCCCCACCCAGCTCACAGGCCCAGGAGAGGGGCCTCTGCGGTCATTGTGGGAGGCTGAGGATGTCACGCCAGGCTGGTTGGGTTAGTGTAAGGCACTCCGTGCCAACTGGCCAGCTGTGTGGCCGTCTCCTTTTCATGAACGCACAGCGTCCACACAAGACCTACCCAGGGGTCCCATCTCTACACCCCAGGCTTTCTAGGCAGGATCTGTCTCATTAGAGGCCAAGGGTCCCCCCACACCCGCAGGCCGAGTGCCGAGAAGCAGAGGCTCACGCGGGGGTCTTCTTGGCTTGCAGCTTCATTGGGAGGGCTCTGAGGCAGGACCCAGAGCAAGACTGGGTAAGAAGCGCCAGGAAAGAACCTGGTCAGAGTCCAGTCCTGCTTGCAGCTGCACGGCCTGAGGCCGCCAGGCCCGTTTGTGTTCCCACAAGCTGCACTGCCGTCTCCAGATGTCCTTGTCATTCCGCCTCCAAAAATATACCTCTGCAACTTTCAGTCTCTCTGCCGTTTCTTGATTCCTTTCCAAATCTCTGTGGGGACCCTGGCTTCAGCCCCTTGCTCAGCAGTCTCCTCCTCTTCTGGGCTGCTGCTGCTGTCTCCCCCATCGTCAGGGTCAGGCCCAAGTTCCTCAGACTCATCTTCAGTGTCACTGTCAGCACCATCTCTGGGCAGCCTGAGAGACAGGGGTATATCCACTGGCCTCCCCGACACACCTACTCACTCACCAAAGCCCCCAAGCTGAGGACAGATTCCTACTCCCCGTCCTCTCTAAGTGGAAACCGCTCCAGCTTCCCTTCTCTGCAGTCAGAAAACCATCCTGCTATTTACGACACTCCCCCACCCTGCAGAAGGAGGGGCTGAGATCAGAGGTGGAAGAGAGCCCTAGGTCTAAGCTGTCATGAAGCCAGGGGACCTACCGGGAGTCAGTCACCAGCCGGTTGGGGTTTGCAAACTCTCGTCCTGAGTCCACATCAAAGGGATCTGAATGGAGGAATCAAGGAGGAAAGTGGCCTGAAGTAGAAGCAGGAGTCCCACAGCTGTGGCGGGAAGGTCTTCCCAACCCTGGGCTTCTCAAGGGAGGGGGCAGGTGTCCCTGCCAGGCCTCACCAATTTCCTCCTCTTCAGGGTGCTCCTTGGCATGGGCCAGGAACTCCTGCTCTGCCTGCAGCACCTCCTCTGGGCTGCTGCAGGCCGCATATTTGTCCAGAAGCTGGCGGTTCAGGTCCAGGAACCCCTTGCCCCACTTGAATTTCCGCAGCAAAATGACAGCAAGGTCTGAGAAGCCTGTCAGTGCAGGAAGCCCAGGGATGTAGACAGCCCCTCTCTTGCCTCCCAGAAACTGAGAGTCCCGGCAACACTGGCCCACGGCCCTCTGCAGCCCACCAAGTCCCTCTCCCAACAGGGTGTCTCATGGAACTGCCCCTCTGAGCCTCCGTGTGGACCTTAAGTTCTCAGGGGATGAGTTGGGGTAACAGGGCTCTGGGGGCCGTCATGCCCTGACGAGAGCCTGACAAGCGCTTGGAGGCCAGTGGTGTGTTCTGTCTTCACCTCCGCCTCTCAGGGAGAGGACTCAAGTGGGAGCTGGGAGGAAACCCTGGCCACCGCCCAGCACGTGGTCAGGCTCCTCCCGGGATTGGCAGCAAAAGCACATGGACTCCAGGCTGCCAGGCCTGACACTCACCCAGGATGCAGAAGGTGGCAGCAAAGGCCTCCACGCAGGACAGCCTGCAGGGCCGGCCATAGTTCACAGGGTTGGCGGCCACCAAATGGGGCAGGAGCCGCAAGTGGCTCCCACGCATCTTCCTGAACGGAGTCTCATCCAGCCTGGCCCAGGAGCAGTCGATGACAGCGACCCCAGACTGTGCCACCAAGTGTCTGCCAAGAGCAGTGAAGGGCTTGGTTCTGGACTTGGTGCTGGCCCCAGGGCAGCTATGTTCTAGGAAACTGGCTGCCCTGGGGATTCAGGGGCATCATTCAAGGACTCTCATGGGCCCAGCTTCTGAGGCAGTTGGAGGAAAGCTGTTCCTCCATAAGGCTTTTATTCACTCAACAAATGTTTACTGTAGCCTGCTGCTTCCTGGGCTCTGTGCTAGGCAACGGGGGTCAACGAGACACATCAACACAAACAGGTGGGCCCTGAAGGGAAAGATGTGCCAGGGCTGGGGGCTAATTAAAGAGTCCAGGCAGGCCCACTCCGTTTCCCCGCACCCAGTCCTCTCGAGCCTACCTGTCTGCGGGGGACACGTACTGGGAACCCACGGGGCTGAGCACGAGGCCGCCGAACCTGTGGCCCAGGCGCAGGCAGCGCACCAGCCCCAGGCGGGCCAGCTTGCGGCCGGTGCAGCGCCGGGGGTCGCAGTGGCCCAACTCCCACATGGCCAGCGTGCAGGGCAGCTGCGCCGGGCCCGGGCCGCCCTGGTCCTCAGGGGCCTCTGGCTCCACGGACGCTGCGGCAGGCAGAGAAGGGGACCCGGCCTCAGGCGCGGCTCCGCGGCCCGACCCCCGGCCCACCTCAGGATCACGCCCCACTCACCGCGCAGCGCGGCGCCCACCTCCTCGGCGAAGGCCTCCAGGGAGCGGCCCGCAGGGCGCCGAGCGCGGCCTCCCTCCGCGCCCGGCCCGCGCGCGGCCCTTCGGCGGCCCATGGCGGGAAGCGGGACCCCCTGTACCCACCGCGTCGCCGCTCCTCCTGCGGCCAAGCTGCGCGCGGCACCACTTCCGGTTCCGGCACCCACGTGACCACCCGCGGCGGAGGGCGGCACTTCAGGTTCCGGCGCCCACGTGACCGCGCGGCAGCGATGGCGGCGAGGCTGGCGGGCTTGGCGGTGCTGCTCGGGCTCGGGGCCCGCGGTGAGTGCCCAGCCCGGCGCCTCCGTCCCGGAGCACCCACTCTGGTCTCCGCGCCCCCGCCCCACGCTGCCTCCCCGCCCGCCCGCCTCCTCACTGCTCCCTCCCCGCAGGGCCCGCGCCCGCAGGCGCCGCCAAGATGAAGGTGGTGGAGGAGCCCAACACTTTCGGGTGAGCTGCCGCGCGGGGAGTGGGGGGCGCGGCGCCGTGGCCCGGGCCTGCTTCTCCCTGACCCTGCCGCGTCTCGCAGGCTCAACAACCCGTTCCTGCCCCAGACCAGTCGCCTCCAGCCCAAGAGGGACCCTTCACCCGTGTCTGGTGAGTGCGGGGCCCTGACCGCCGACGTGCCGGGGACCCGGGGCGAGCAGGGAGCCGGCCCAGCTTCAACACCGGTGGGCCGCGTCAGCTCTCGGGAGCCGGCGCCAGGGGCACCAGGGAGGGAGAGCGGCCTCGGACGAGGGGCCCTGGAAGTTAGGGCCTGGAGGCTCATGCTGTTCTTTGTCAGCCTTCTAATTGCACGCTAACCTTCCCGAGTGAGCCCGTGCCGGGTTCACTAGTTAGGGGTTTAGTCCTTAGTTTTCCTAGTGGTGACCTCTGTTATCAGGTTGGTGTCTGTTCTTAAACGTTTTTTAATGCGTTTACGTGCATAAGCTTACACGTAAAAAACGTGTAGTAGGTTTTTTGTGTGTGACCTTTGCTTTCTTGTTTTCAGTAGTTACCATTTTACCGCTCAAAACAAGAGATTCTCTGGTAGCTCAGCTGGTAAAGAATCCGCCTGCAATGCAGGAGACCCCGGTTTGATTCCTGGGTCGGGAAGACCGCTGGAAAAGGGATAGGCTACCCACTCCAGTGTTCTTGGGCTTCCCTGGTGGCTCAGCTGGTAAAGAATCCGCCTTGCAGTGAGAGAGATCTGGGTTTGATCCCTGGGTTTGGGAAGATTCCCTGGAGAGGGAAACTGCTACCCACTCCAGTATTCTGGCCTGGAGAATTCCATGGACTGTTTGTTTAATCCATGGAATCACAAAACGTCAGACACCACTGAGCGACTTCCACTATGCAGGTTTGCTTATTTGCTGTTGTCGCATCTTCGCTCTTCTCACTTGGTGCCTAGCATTCCACAGGATGCTCTGCGTTCTTTCATTGTCCAGCAAGGTGTTGTTTATGGGGTTTGGTCACTAAAAGCATTGTTGAGGAGAATATTCCTTCTAGGCGTCCCTCTTTCTACACCTATGGGAGTGGTTTCCTGCAACAGGATCTCAGGAATGTAATTGCTGTGTTGTTAAATGGGTGTTAAATACAACAAACAAAAAATCCAAGGGAATTCTCTGGTGGTCCAATGGTTAGGAGTTGGTGCTTCCACTGCAAAGGGCATTGAGTTCAACCCCTGACGCAGGAACTAAGATCCTGCAAGCTGCACAGCGCTCAGTCATGTCCGACTCTTTGTGACAACATGGACTGTAGTCTGCCAGGCTCCTCTGTCCATGGGATTCTCCAGGCAAGAATACTGAAGTGGGTTGCCATGCCCTCCTTCAAGAGATCTTCCCAACCCAGGGACTGAATCCATGTCTCCTGTATTGCAGGCAGATTCTTTACCAATGAGCCATCTGGGAAGCCCACCAATTAAAAAGAAAAAATCCAAGATCTCTTTTGAAAACAAATATTTATTTGGCTGCCAAAGGTCTTAGTTGAGGCACTTGGGGTCTTTGATTCTCACTGGGGTACGTGGGGTCGAGTTCTCTGACCAGGGATTGAACCCAGGTCCTCTGTTTTGGGAGTGCAGAGTCTTAGCCACTGGACCACTGAGGAAGTCCCCCAAATATTTATTTTTTTAATTGAATGCTACCACGTGTTAGGGTCTATGCTGTGGATGCAGAAATGAAGAAAACATACAATGTCCTCATGGAGTTGACAGTCTTAATTGGTAGGAGAGTAGGTTGAGAATAAACAAAAAAGTAGGTAAAATGTAGACTGGTGAAAAGTGCTCTGAAGGTATGGAAAGCAGAGAAGTGTGTGTGCATGGAGTTGTTCTGGGGATTGCTGTTTTAATTGGGGAGTTCAGGAAAAGACTGAGAAATGAAATTTCTGTCAGAAACTGAAGGGGAGTGGGCGTTAGGGCTGTGGATATCTGGGGGAGGAGAGTCCAGCAAAAGGAGTGGCCAAATACAGGCCTTGCACACAGATGCCAGGCCCAGAGGGATTGGCCACGGGGTGGGGGTGGAGCGCTGAGATCAGAGACGGAGGGTACCGCTGTGAGCTTTCACTCTAGACAGAGTTCAGCTTTTTACTGTGAAAATATTCAGTAGAAAAACAGAGGAATGGGGCTGTGAACAGCAGCGTACACTCCGACTTTAGTGTAACAGTTGATGTTCTGCTGTGCTTGCTTTACCTTTTTCTCATTTCCACTTTTTAAAAAGTGAACTTTCATTTTCCCCAACCATGTGAAAGTCAGTTTCAGACGTCATGATGGTTTATTCCTAAATAATTACAGTTCGGATCTCCTAGCTTCCCTGGTAGTTCAGACAGTAAAGACTCTGTCTGCAATGCAGGAGACCAGGGTTTGATCCCTGGGTCGGGAAGATGCCCTGGAGAAAGGAATAGCAACCCACTCCAGTATTCTGGCCTGGAGAATTCCCTGGAGAGAGGAGCTTTGCAGACTACAGTCTGTGGGGTCACAGAGTCACGACTGAGTGACTATCGCGCACACACACAGAATGCCTTGTACAGCTGACCTGGGTCCCACACCCACCCCGACCCTTGCCCTGGGAATCAGTCAAAAGGGAATAATACATGCATCTGATTATGCGCTGGGCCAGCTGTCTCACTATGACATACGTGAGTGAGGTTTGAGACTTGCAATTTATTTTGGAGTGTGTCCAACCAAAGTTGGACTGCAGGGCACTGTGGTCCAACCTTCACCAGCTCATTCTTTTCTTGGTCATCAGTTTGATTTGCAGTTGGGTTCCCGTGTTTCTGCTTGTGCTCAGTTGTAGTGCTTACTCTACACATTTTTACTTTTGATTTTTCCGTGACTTAGAAATAGTTATAGACAATTTCAAGCACGTGTGAAAGTGGAAGAAGGGTGTGAGAAGCACTAGGCACCCTCACCCAGCTTTCTCTTTGCCAGTCTGGTTACTTTGAAACTAATTTCTCTCAATTTATTTGTAATATTTTGGTATGCATGTATTGAAAGGCACAGCAACAGCGTCAGTCAGTAAAATCCCCTCATTGTCGGAGATGTCTCTAATGTTCTCATACTCTTTAACAGGCCGGTGGTTTGAGTCAGTAGGGAAGGTCCATGTGTTGTGCACTCGACGCCTGTCCATAGCTTCCTCGAATCTATAGATCCCCTCCCTCCGGCTCCTTGCAATTTATTTACTAAGGAAACTGGGTCGCGTGTTTCCCACATTCTGGACTGTGTCCATTGCATTCCCATGGTTAGTGTTTGCTCCTGTAGTAGCTGGAGTCTAGCTGTGCGCCTGTGAGCCGGCTGGTCCTCTGGGTTTCCCGAGAGCAGTGGGGAGAGGTTCCCCCCACCCGGCCTCTGTCCCCCGCCTGAAGATCCCGTGTGTAGCCCTTTCTCAGGGAGAGGACCTTCCAGGCTGTTCCTGGTTGCTGAGTTTTAACCATGAATAGGTGTTGGGTTTTGTCAAAGGTTTTTTCTAAACCTGTCAAGGCGGTCCTGAGTTTTCTCTTTCAAGCTGTTTCTAGGGTGGGGGAGAAGCTCTATACAGTCAGCAAAAATAACACTGGGAGCTGACTGTGGCTCAGATCGTGAACTCCTTATTGCAAAATCTAGACTTAAATTGAAGAAAGTAGAGAAAACCACTAGACCATTCAGGTATGACCTAAATCAGATGCCTTAGGATTATACAGTGGAAGTGACAAATAGATCATAGAGTGAGTGTCTGAAGAGCTATGGACAGAGGTTCGTGACATTGGACAGGAGACAGTGATCAAGACCATCCCCAAGAAAAAGAATTGCAAAAAGGCAAAATGGTTGTCTGAGAAGGCCTTACAAATAGCTGAGAAAAGAGAAGCTAAGGGCAAAGGAGAAAAGGAGAGAGAAACCTATTTGAATGCAGAGTTCCAAAGAATAGCAGGGCGAGATAAGAAAGCTTTTCTCAGTGATCAATGCAAAGAAATAGAGAAAAAAAATAGAATGGGAAAGACTAGAAATCTTTTAAAGAAAATTAGACCAAGGGAACATTTTATCCAAAGATGGACACAGTAAAGGACAGAAACGATATAGACCTAACAGAAACAGAAGGTATTAGAAGAGGCAAGAATACACAAAAAAACTGTACAAAAAAGATCTTCACGACCCAGATAACCATGATGGTGTGATCACTCACCTAGAGCCAGACATCCTGGAATGTGAAGTCAAGTGGGCCTTAGGAAGCATCACTAGGAACAAAGGTAGTAGAGGTGATGGAATTCCAGTTGAGCTATTTCAAATCCTAAAAGATGATGTTGTAAAAGTGCTGCACTCAGTATGCCAGCAAATTTGGAAAACTCAGCAGTGGCCACAGGACTGGAAAAGGTCAATTTTCATTCCAGTCCCAAAGGCAGCGCCAAAGAATGTTCAAACTACCGTGCAGTTGCATTCATCTCACATGCTAGTAAAGTAATGCCCCAAATTCTCCAAGTCAGGCTTCAGCAGTACGTGAATGGTGAACTTCCAGATGTTCAAGCTAGAGTTACAAAAGGCAGAGGAACCAGAGATCAAATTGCCAATATCTGTTGGATAATCGAGAGGGCAAGAGAGTTCCATAAAAACATCTGCTTTATTGACTATGCCAAAGCATTTGACTGTGTGGATCATGACAAACTGTGGAAAATTCTTAAAGAGGTGGGAATACCAGATCACCTGACCTGCCTCTTGAGAAATCTATGCAGGTCAAGAATCAAGTTAGAACCGGACATGGAACAACAGACTGGTTCCAAATCGGGAAAGGAGTACGTCAAGGCTGTATATTGTCACCCTGCTTATTTAACTTATATGCAGAGTACATCATGAGAAATGCTGGGCTGGATGAAGCGCAAGCTGAAATCAAGATTGCCAGGAGAAATATCAATAACCTCAGATATGCAGATGATACCACCCTTATGGCAGAAAGCAAAGAACTAAAGAGCCTCTTGATGAAAATGAAAGAGAGTGATGAAGTTGGCTTAAAACTCAACATTCAAAAAGCTAAGATCATGGCATCTGGTCCCATCACTTCATGGGAAATAGATGGGGAAACAGTGAGAGACCTTATGTTTTGGGGGGCTCCAAAATCACTGCAGATGGTGACTGTAGCCATAAAATTAAAAGATGCTTGCTCCTTGGAAGAAAAGCTATGGCCAACTTAGCATATTAAAAAGCAGGGACATTACTTTGCCAGCAAAATCAAAGCTATGGTTTTTCCAATAGTCATGTATGGATGTGAGAGTTGGACTATAAAGAAAGCTGAGCACAGAAGAATTGATGCTTTTGAACTGTGCTGTTGGAGAAGACTCTTGAGAGTCCCTTGGACTGCAAGGAGATCAAACCAGTCCATCCTAGAGGAAGTCAGTCCTGAATATTCATTGGAAGGACTGATGCTGAAGCTGAAACTCCAATACTTTGGCCACGTAATGTGACGAACTGACTCATTTGAAAAGACCCTGATGCTGGGAAAGATTGAAGACGGGAGGAGAAGGGGACGACAGAGGATGAGGTGGTTGGATGGCATCACCAACTCGATGGACATGAGTTTGAGCAAACTCTGGGAGTTGGTGATGGACAGGGAGGCCTGGTGTGCTGCAGTCCATGGGGTCAAAAAAGAGTCGGACACGACTGAGCGACTGAACTGATAGGGTGGGGAGCTTTGGCTTTTTAATATTGAGCCAACACTGTGTTCTTGGAATAAGCTTCCCTTGAGCATGATGAATACATGTATTTTAGGTATTTTGGGGTTTAAATTGCTAGTTATTTCTGACTTTTTAAAAGATTATTTTTAGAGTTTCAGATCTCTTTCTAATTTTTATTTATCTGCTGAGATTCTGTTTATGCACCTTGTTTTCCTTAACACCCTGGAAATGGTTGCAATATAGCTGCTTTAAAATCCTGTCTGTGTAGGAAAAAAATCCTGTCTGTGATATTTTGTTACAGCAGCTCAAATGAACTAAGTACCTCATGTAAGTGGAGTCATAACAATACTCATTCTTCTGCGATGGGCTCGTTTCACTTACAACAAATCTCAGAAGTTCCTTTTGTGGCAAGTGGCAAGATTTCCTTCCTTTTTAAGGCTGAATAGTATTCCATTGTCCATACGCACTGCATTCTGTTTATTCATCTGTCGGTGCACACTTGGGTTTTTATTGTTTGGTTACTGTGAGTAAGGCTGCTGTGAACATGGTCCATGTTTGGGTCCCTGCTTTCAGTTCACACACCCAGGGGTCAGTTTGCCGTATCATAAGATTCTATTGGGTTGGCCAAAGGTTCGTTTGGGTTTTTCTGAAAAATCTTTAGAGAAAAATCCGAGATGAAATTTTTTGGCCAACCCTGTATGCTTAAGCTTTATGCTGCTGCTAAGTCACGTCAGTCGTGTCCAACTCTGTGTGACCCCCATAGACGGCAGCCCACCAGGCTCCCATCCCTGGGCTTCTCCAGGCAAGAATACTGGAGTGGGCTGCCATTTCCTTCAAGCTTTATGAGGAACCACTCAACTTTTCAGCAGCGGCTTGTACATTTTACATTCCCACCAGCAGTAGCAGTGTGCAGAGGTTCTGGTTTCTCTGTATCCTAACCAGCATTTGTTTTGTTTGTTTGTTTAGTAACAGCCATACTAATATAGATGAAGTGATATCTCATTGTGGATTTGATTTGTATTTATTTTTCACTTCAGAAAAATGTCTAGTAATCCTTGGTCCATCTTTAAAAAATTTTTTTTTTTTCCTGATGTGTTTGGCTCTGCTGGGTCTTAGGTGGGGCATGTGGGATCTAGCTCCCTGACCAGGGATAGAACCCGGGCCCCCAACACTGGGAGCTCAGAGTCTTAGCCACTTAGTCTAAGCCACTTGGGCCAAGGAAGTCCCTGTGGTCCATTTTTTAATTGGGTTGTTTGGGGCTTTGTTGTTGTTGTTATGGGAGCTGTTTATATATTCTGGATATTACCCTGCGACTTGTAAACACTTTCTTGCTTTCTATAGGCTGCCTTCCAGCCATTCCTTGTAAGGTTTAATGTCGAAGCCCCATGTTTCCAGTTTTCCCTTTGGCGTCCTTGCCAACACTGATGTTTGGTGCCGTGTGCCTGTACTTGTCGCGACCGTGGTGAGGGGACCCTGTCGTGTGTGACACCGCCCTTGTCCCCCTGAACAGTGCTGACTGCTGGCCCGTCCTGCCGGATGCCAGCGTGGCCGGCCCCGCGCTCGCCGTTTGCGCCGTCTCCACCCTCTCACTTTCAGCCTGCTTGCGCCCTTGGCCTTCGGTGTGTCTCTTATGACGAGTGCGCACAGTTGGGTCACATTTCTTTATCCTTTAGCCAATCTGTGCCTTCCAAATGGGAGAGTTTCATCTGCCTACGTTTAAAGTAATCACTGGTAAGGAAGGATTTGGAGAAGACGAAACAGCAAAGTTTGTTTTATAGTTGTCTTTTGTTGCTCATTCCCTCCATTCCTTCTGTTGACTTTTTCCCAAGCCACCTGCTTTCGACCTCCTTTTGTGTGTATACTACGTAGCCATTTCCTCTCCAGTCGCCTGGGGATTACATATAATCATGTGACTGTTCAAGTCTAACTTGTACATGATTGAAGTTGGTGTGAATTCCAAGACTTCTCCTGTACAACTCTGTCCCTCCCCAACTTTGTGGTTGACTTCAGAAACTGACCCTTCAAGGGTGGATCTGTAATTATATCCATGCCTCTCGTCTTCTGAACCCTGTAGATCTGCGGCTCAGGACCATGACTCTGCTTTCAGTTTGCCCATGTGTTTGCCTTTCCTGGGGGGTAACAAGGGGCTCTGTCCAAGGCAGGCTTGGTGGTAATGAAATCCCTCAGCCTTTGTCTGGGAGGGTCTTGATTTTGCCTCACTCTTGGAGGAGGGTTTCCTGGATATAGACTCCTTGGTTGACAGTTTTGTCTCCCACCCCACTGCTTCCTGGCCTCCCAAATGTAGCAGAGAAGTGGGTGGATAATCTCATTGATTCCTTCATTAACAAGTCACTTCTTGCCACTTGCGACTTGGTGTCTGCCGTTTCTCTTCTGTCTCGGTGGGCGTCTCTCTGAGTGTGTTGTACGTGGAGTTCAGTGAGCCACTTGGATCTGTCGATCCGTGAGTTTTGTTGGGTTGGGGCAGTTATTTTCTCAGATCTCCTCTCTGCCCCTCCTCTTTGCCTCCACTGTCTCGTCACTGGTTCTCTCTGCTCAGAACTGTTGAACTCCTGTGGGTTCACTAGTTCAGTTGTATTTTTCGGCTCCAGGGTTTTCTAGTTCCTCTGGACATGGTTCACCTTTCTGCCCACCTATCATTTTCTGGACACGCTTTGGTCCTTCCTGTTTCTCTCCAGCCCCTTATGGATATTTTAGGCATTTGTCTAACTGAAGTCTTCAGACAGTCCAGCATCTGGGCTTCTCCCAGGTGGTCCTGTTGCATTTTCCTCTGGAGAGGCTGCGGGTCCCTTGCAGCCTGGCCCGGTGCTGGGGCAGCCTTCAGGGTGGGTGTGTTGAGCCTGGGGGCGGCCACGTGCAGCCCCCTCAGGGTCTCCCTGCACTCCTCCTGGCTCCTGGATGGCCTGCTGTGTGTCCGACCGTCACCCCTTGCCCGCAGCCTTCACGGGCAGCCCCCTTTCCTGCCTGGGATCCGAGTTGGGCAGAACAGAGGCTGGGCTCCTGGCAGCCCCCAGCCAGGCTGCTCCTCACGGCCCCACTGGGGCGGGAGCTTCGCTGCAAGGCGCTCACCTGGCTGCCGGCGAGCCGGTCTCCGGAACGCCGGGGGTCAGCACTGCTGGTTTCAGTGGTCCTTGGCAGTGTTCTCACGGCGTGTGAGCTGGCGCTCTGTGAAGCGCTCATGCTGCCCGGCTGTCGCGTTTCTGGCACTCACCGTCCCCGCAGGGCCCCGGCTCTGGGCCCGCTCCGGGCGCCGTACTCAGCGGGCTGCGCTCTCCCCGCAGGGCCCGCGCACCTCTCCAGACTCTCTGGCAAGTGCTTCAGCCTGGTGGAGTCCACGTGAGTGAGGGCAGGGCAGGGTGGCTGGGGGCCAGGGCCCCGCTGACGGCACCGTGCCCGCAGGTACAAGTACGAGCTCTGCCCGTTCCACAACGTGACGCAGCACGAGCAGACCTTCCGCTGGAACGCCTACAGCGGGATCCTCGGGTGAGCGGGGTGCGGCCGTGGCCCTGGGGGTGCCCTGCCCCACCCCGCCTCACTCTCTGCCCCTCCGCAGCATCTGGCAAGAATGGGAGATCACCAACAACACCTTCAGGGGCATGTGGATGCGGGATGGCGATGCATGCCAGTCACGGAGCCGGCAGAGCAAGGTGGGCAGCAGGGGCGGGGGGACGGGGCCTGCTTTCCCCACTTGCTCACCGAGGTCCCCCCCAGGTGGAGCTCACCTGTGGCAAAAGCAACCGGCTGGCCCACGTGTCTGAGCCGAGCACCTGTGTCTACGCGCTGACCTTCGAGACGCCCCTCGTCTGCCACCCCCACTCCTTGTTAGGTGGGCACCCGGGCGGGCGGGCGGGGTGGGGGGCAGAGGGGCTCAGCTCAGCTGGTTTCTGTCGGACCCCTCAGTGTACCCGACCCTGCCCGCGGTCTTGCAGCAGCGGTGGGACCAGCTGGAGCAGGACCTGGCGGACGAGCTGATCACGGCCCAGGTGAGCTGCGGGCGGGCCCCGGGCGGCAGCCGGGCAGCCCAGTGGGCGCTCACTCCTTACCCTCCACCTGCAGGGCTACGAGAAGTCGCTCAGGGCGATTTTTGAAGATGCTGGTTATCTGAAGACATCAGAACCAAGTGAATCGGCGCAGCGGGAAGGAGCCACCAAGGACCTGCAGTTTGAGACACTGGAGAGCTGCCAGGAGGTACAGACACAGCCCCCCAGCCAAGGACGGCCTCCCACCAATGGACTGACCACTCCTCTCCACCCCCTGGTCTAGGCACATAAGGCCCTGTCGCAGGAGATAGAGAGACTGCAAGGCGTGCTGACCCACCACGGCATCCCCTACGGGAAGCCTGCAGGTCCGCGGTGGGGGGTGGAGGGGGCCAAGCCCACCAGGGCCTTGCGTCTGCCGGTCGGGTCCTGACTCCCACTGCCTGGTGTTTTGGCAGAAACCCCCAGCTCTGAGCACTGGGGCCCCCAGACACCCACGGCCGGGATAGCAGAGCCCCTGCGAGGTGACCCTGGACTGCGTGGGGACACCCTGTGACCTTGGGGCTGTGGGCCTCGGCCTGAGGACCTTTCTCTCCTTCTGTGCCAGCAGGCCCTTGGGGCTGTCCTCAAAGATGCAGACAAAATAAAGATCAGAGTTTTAATTAATTTCCATACTGATAAAAATAATTCCATGAATTCTGTAAACCATTGCATAAATGCTATAGTGTAAAAAAATTTAAACAAGTGTTAACTTTAAACAATTCACTACGAGTAAATGATTATGCATTATAAATACTACCTTCTGGGTTAAGAAAACTCCATCCCAA
Source organism: Cervus elaphus (assembly GCF_910594005.1). Lineage (NCBI taxonomy): Eukaryota > Metazoa > Chordata > Mammalia > Artiodactyla > Cervidae > Cervus > Cervus elaphus. The sequence goes on from NC_057824.1 coordinate 15,899,255, forward strand.
TAACATTCTCATCTAAACACTCTAACATACAGATTGGGGCTTCCATAAATTAATTTGTGTGAAGCATCCACAAGGAGTCAGGTCTTCTGCCCACAGCGACAGATGGTGGGACGACAGAATGTCACCGCTAACACGGAGCTCTCAGGAGCTGACACTCGGCAGCAAGAACCACGGCCTGGCCGAGCACCATGTAGCTTCAGCTGCTACACCCAGCACCCCCTTGTCGCCTGAGTGCGGGGCAGTGACACCCCTAGACACTGAGCCCGGCCCGGCCTGGGAGGCCAGCCCGGCCCCGGGGCAGCCCCAGGGGCCGCACCCCAGTGGTTCTTTGGTCTTCCCACCACACCTGTCCTCAGAGCCAGCAAGTACCTGAGGGGTGCGCCTCCAGTTCCCCAAGCCCCACAGAGAGTACTGACCGGAGTAGCTTATAAATACACCTAAAGCTTAATTGTTCCTGTTTATAATTTGAAAATGTCTAGGCTAGATGTCGATTACAGACATTGTCCCATTTCCCTGGAAGGCCAAAGGCCTGCCATGGGAAACAAGTGCATAAATATTAATAAAAATAAACTTTAAACAGTGATAACAGTAGCACAAAATATAGGTAATTTCTAAGAGCTAATAAATCATCATCACTATAATTGAAACAAAGAAGGTTCACCACAACTGAGTCAGTTACCGTTAGCAGCGGGCAAGCTGCACGGAGCCATGGACCCACCTTTGAATGACAGCTTTCCCATCAGTGTGTCTTACGTTAAAAAAAGGTTTTCAACCTCTCACTGTAGTAAATACATTCTAATTTGGTCACTGATAAAAATTTTTACCTAGTCACTTTGCACTTTAAAAAAATGCTATATAAAGTCTTTGGCACAGCCCCAGGCAGGCGGGCAGGGGCGGCTCGTCCCTTTCAGGCCAGGGCCCAGTCCCCGCTTCGTGCCTGCAGCAGACTCCGGGGAGATCCTTGCCCTATCCATGTCTGCAAGTAAGGTCTCGGTCAACTACACCTTTTACTTCCTCCTGGATTCCTCGGAAAAGTGACCCGACGCAGACAGGAGAGCCCGAAGCCGGCACTGAGCCGACCTGTTCCCAGCAGCCCTGCCGCCACCCTGCCCCGCACAGCGCTCACGGTGGCCAGGTCCTCCCCCAGCTGTGGTCATGTGATCACACCACCTGGACAGACAGACCTGGCAACAGTATCTCCCACGCTGTTGGGCGACTGTGGGCGTGGCTCCAGCCGGGCGCCCACCAGCGAGCCTGGGGGAGGGGAGCACCGAGGCCCCTCCCACTGCCCCGCAGACTCACACACGCTGGCCTGTCCAGGGAGGAGGGATGCGCCATCCCCGGCTCTCCGAGGCGGAGGCACTTGGTCGGGGCCTGCGGCCACAGGCTGCCACTGACGCTGCAGTTACTGTGCACACGTTCAGGAAGTGAGTTCCCTTCATAAAATTTCATCTACATGTGTATGTCTCTCAATAATCACTCTGCTATAAATACTATTGGTTTGCACTTAATTTGAAAACTGTAAAAATCCTAGGTATCTCTCACTACTAGATAAATGCTCACTTCATAAGTACTAATCTCATAGGAACTAGCATGGTTGCCGTGCTACAGGCTGAGAGAGACCGAGAGGAAGTGCTCTGTTCACAGTACACGTGTAAAGCTTCATATTATCGCATATTAAAAACACGAACCTCAAAGCAGCTCAGAGCACCTCAGAACCTCTACCTAAACTCTTGCGTCTACAAAGTGCTTCTCGGGACTCGAGCTCCCAGGATCCAGTCACAGTGGCGTCAGGACCGCAGACCCCGAGGGGTCACCCTGCCTTCACGCCCCGTGGGGCATCAGGGTCTGCGAGGAAGAGTCCAAGGCCATGGGTGGGCCGCGCGGGGCTGCGGTCGCGACGTCGGTGGCACCAGGAAGCAGGTGAGGCAGCGGTCACCACGGCAGGGGCTGGCCTGCGCAGTAGGCGCACTCGGGGGCGCTGGCCGCACAGGGCTCGCAGAGCACGCGGTGCTGGCAGGGCCGCAGGACGGCGCCCGCCCGCTCCCCACACACCACGCACTGCTTCGCCCGCAGCTGGAAGATCACCTGTGGGCCAGGCATGGAGCACCGTCAGGCTGGGGCAGGCTGTCCTCCCGCGGCCACCCAGGAGCCAGGAGGGAGCGGGAGGATCCACCATGAGCCTCCGGGGTGGGGCTGGGCTCCCAGGGCCTGTGCCGCCACAGGGGCGAGGGGAGGGGCGCCAGGCAGGCGGCCCGTGGAGGGGCCTGGGCAGGATGGACCCCGGCTCCTGAACAGCCTCCAGCGAGAAAAGCCAAAGCCCGTGTGCGGGCCGGGACAGGGAAGTGGCTTGCGTGAGAGGCAGGGCCGGGGAGCCCCCGGACGCCCCGGGCTCTAACAAAATGCCTGGTGTGGAAGGGTCTTCCTGCTGAGCCAAGGACAGCGGGTTCAGCACTACAGCAGGAGGGTGACCAGGAACCCTGGAGGGTCACCCAAAGACGTGGGCGACGCGGCCCCCGTCCAGGGGGGGCACGGTGGCTGAGAGGAGGCGAGGGGGAAGAGAACGGAAGCTGTGCCGGGCCACCCGCCCCACCTCGGTGCTCAGCCCGCTGGTTCCTTGAGGACAAGGCTGGACTTACCCCGTCCACCGCCTCCAAATCCAGGCGCAGCTGACTCTGCAGCGAGTGCAGCTTGGGGAGAGGGATGGCACCGATGTCGCCGCAACCTCGCAGCCCGGGGAGCGCGGAGGCCAAGCCCCGGCCCTCCAGCTCCTCCTGCAGCCGTCGGAACTGCGCCTCCACCTCCTCCTTCTTCTGCAGCGCCAGCTGCCGGGCACTGTCGGCCGCGAGCGCCCGCTCCTTGGCCTCCTTGGCCTCCCGCTGCCACGCGTCGCAGGCCTGAAACCCAGGAGCCGCGGTGACCTGGCGGAGCCGGCGTCTCCCCTCCACGCCCTGCTCCGCCCCTTGCCCCGCCCACCCCGTGGGCCCCGCCCCTTGCCCCGCCCGCCCGGACCTTAGCTCCCTCCAGCTCACCTGCTTCACCTGCTGCCAGGACTCCTCCCACTGCCGGATCTTCCTCTTGGCCTCGTCCAGCTGCCGCCGGACCCGGGCCAGCTCGGCGCTGCTGGGACTCACGCCTGAGGAGGCTGCGGGGCCGGCGTTCAGGATGGGGGACGGGCTGGGAGAGAAGCTGCCGGAGACGAAGTCCCAGATGCTGCCGGGGACGCCGTTCAAGCCTGAGTGCGGAGAAGCTGGCGTCAGTATGCTCGAGCCTGGGCCTCTTGAGCATTCCCTCAGCCAGCTCCGGGGACCCCAGCCCTGCCCCCCCCTCCACCCCCCCCCCCCCGACAAGGACGCCTGCGCCATCACTCGCCCGAGGAGCTGCATCGTGGGGGCCGTGGAGCTCAGACCCTGGTCCCAGAACCCTGTCCACACTTAGGACCCGGAGGACCCCACAGGGTTTCTGGTTACGTGAGTGACATCTATTGACTTATGTGACATTAGAGAGTAAAACAAGTATTTAAAAACATTGTTTCTTTTTTTAAAAAATAAAAACATTGTTTCTTTTTAAAACAGGTCACAAGTCTCCTGTTTCTGCCAATCCATCTGCTTCTGTGCTTGGCCTCTGCTGACTTATGCGCCTGGCAGGTCCTGCGAGGCGGGTCCCACCACTGTGGCGTCCTAGAGCAGTGAGGGGTCCCAGGCACGCTGACCCCCCCAGAGGTCCAGGTGCGAACCCTAGGCCCCCTCTCCGGGCCGTGCGGCTGAGCAGTGGCAACAGGACATGATGGACAGCACTGTGGCTCTCCCCACCCCGGAGCCCCGCAAGGCCACTCACCGAAGGAGTTGTAGGACGAGGCTGCGGGGCCCAGCGCTCTGGGCTCTGACTTGAGGGGCGGCGGCTGCTGGGGGGGCGTCATGGCCGAGGAGATGAGCGGGCCCGGCAGGGGCTGGGAGAAGGAGCTGAGCGGGGAGGCGGACAGGGACGAGGAGGAGTGCAGGGACGGGGAGCGCGGCAGGCAGCCTGGGATGGCCACGGGAGCCGAGCCCCCCAGCGACCTCTGACCTGCACGGAGTCGGCGGGGGGACGTCAGGTTAGTGGGAGGTGGCCACTGCAGCCCCAGGGACCAGACACGACACGAGACCCTCTGCCCCGGAATCACCTGGCACTGCCCTGAGCTGGGGGACCCCCACCCAGGTGAGAAGGCCACACTTCTCACCCCTCAGATGCTCTCTAGGCCCGCCTGGGTGACCTGTCCATGGGCACAGTGGTCCCAGGACGTTTTAGGCCCCAGAAGTGGCTTAAGATCAGAGAAAAAAAAAAAAAAAAGATGAACTTTTACATTGAAGAAAACGGTTTAGTATCTGATGTGAACCGAGAACCCACCCGTCCCCTTGGAACCGCCACAAAGGCCTGTCCCCCACTCTGCAGGGGCTTTGAGGTTGGGGAGTACAGGGAGGCAGACAGGACCCCTCCCACCCCAGAGGCACGGGGGCAGCCCTGGAAGGTGCGGGCTTAGGGGCCACCTGTGGGTCCCAGGTCACGGCCGTCGTGCTCCTCCAGGTCCTTATCCGGGGGCGCAAGACTGATGTCACCGAGGTGAAGGTCTAGGGTGGATCCTGTGGGACAGACCCAGTGTCACCGAGGGGGGACCCAGGCTCCTGTGGCGTGGGGACCCGCCTCGGCTCGGGGCCCACCCCTCCTATAGCCATGGCAACACAGCCCTCATTTTGCTGACTCAGCTTCTGATCATTTGGTAAAATCTAACCAGATCACATGCCTGCCTAGTAAAGAAAATTCGAGGAGGGCGATGTCCACGGGGAGAAAGGGGCTCACAAATGACGCGGAGGGTACCTGCACTGACCTCCACCCCAGGGCCAAACCAGGTCCCACAAGTGGGCAGGGCTGTTTCCCTCCTGTTCTGCTGGGGACCCCCGTGCACCCCCCAGCCCTATCAAAGGGACAGGGGAATGGGCCATGGCCCCCTTGGTGCTGACCACCCCCCACTGTCCCCACATAACACGCCCTCCTGGGGCCCTGGCACTGAGTGGGACGCCGTCTCGGGATGGCCAAGGTCAGGTCCGCCAACCCCCCGAGTTCCCATGGCCCCATGGGGACGACTCGGGGAAGGGGTGGCCTGAGGACCAGGATCCGGGGGAGCCCCCCAGCACAGCCACAGCCAGGTCTGGGGAGATGTGGTGATGCTGAGGGCCCAGCACTTGGCGCTGCTGCCCCAGCTCCCTTCTGCCCCCACCCCGCCAGGGTCCACTCCGGAGCACTCCCTCCAGAAGGCTGGGACCTCTCTGGTATGGCCCGGTCCTATGCCCCCTGCTGGCCACAGGGCCCCACAGTGCCCCTGATGCCTGGCCGGGCACACCGAGGCCCATTTCAAGAGAGGCCTCAGCCTCCAGCCCAGAGTGGACCATGGGACCCTCGTCAGGCCTGCCTGCTCTGGTCAGCTTCCCGCCTCCACCCCCAGCTGCCTGGTGCTACGTGGCAGAATCCCTGGACGGCGGCCGACAAGCAGCAGAGGGCTGCGCTTCCGCCAAGGCTCCAGGGACCCTCCCTCCTGCCTTCCCAGCTGGCAATCCTCGGTGGTCCTCGGCCTGTGGATGCTCCAGCCCCACCAGTACCTCTGTCCTCACGCGGTCTTCCCTCCCCTGTATTCTGTGTCCAAATTTCCTTCTTCTAAGGACACGTTATATCATATTAGGGCCCATCTTAATGACTTCATTTTACCTTAATTACACCTATAAAGAGGTTTTATTTTTTATTTTTTGGTGGGGGGCAGGCTGCACTTCACAACTTGCAGGACCTTAGTTCCTAACCAGGGGTTGATCCTGGGCCCTGGGCAGTGAAAGCGAGGAGTCCTGACCGCTGCACCACCAGGGAATTTTCTGCGAAGAGTTGTTTCTAAATAAGGTCACGTTCCCAGGGTCAGGGGCAGAGAGTGCAGGGCTGAGGCAGGCCTTTAATTTAACCCACAGTAACTGGGACCACCTGTCCTCGTCAGGCTGTTCTCTGTGCCCAACAGCACCTCCCGCAGGCCGAAGGCTCCAGGCCTCTCAGGACCCCTCCTGCCACGGTCAACTCTGCAAAGGGGGCCGCCTCTGGCTCCCACCCTTTCTAAGACATGATTGCAGGCCCCACAGGCCCTCACCCAAATCCACCCCGAGTTGGCTGACCCCCGCTTCTTGCAATCCCCAGTTTCCATCTCACTCTTCAAACTGCTGCCCCAGCCTTGCCCCCCAGCCCTGAGTGGAGCTCCTAAATGCCCTCACCGCCACCCTCCACCTGTCCCTCTTCCCTCCTCTGCCTCCGGCCACCTCCCGGCCTTCAGGTCCTCCTGGGCAGCCCCGCAGCCCCTCCTGTGGCTGTCCACACCCGGACACCAGTGACCTCCATGGTTCTGACCTACTGACACCAGCTGTCCTCCAGTGTGGCTGCATCACCGCCTGCCACCAAGAGAGGCCCCATGGCAGCCCCAGGCCCTTAGCAAACTGTGCACGTGGGTGCCTCCCTTGGGCTGCTGTGCTGGTACCCATGTGCTGAGCAGGAACCCAGCGCGTTCCTCAGCTCTTCCCCACCCACCCCTTTAGGGCCCCCATCTCTGCAGGCTGCCCCCCAACCCTGACCTCTTCTGCCCCAGGAGGAGACTTTCAGGGATGCCAACCCCTTCATGTCCCAAGCCCTGCCTCCTGGAAAAGACACCCCCCTCAGTGACTGGTCCACACTTCCCAGCAGGACCCTCTCTCCCCCTCCCCCTCCCCAGCAAGGGCTCCTCTCTGCCTTCACACTGCAGCACTGCTCTGGGTGGCAGCTTCACACACAGCTTCCATCAGCCCCAGCAGTTCTGAGAAAACTCCTGCTCAGCCTCCAAAACCCTTCTCAGAATCTCTCCCCTTCAAATCACCTGGACTGTGTGGTCCATCTCAGACCCAGACCACTGCGGACTGACGTGCAGACCCACCTGCTGTGCATAAGCAGGGTGACCCGCCCATTGCATACTTGCCCCGCACCACCTCCCCAGGCTCCCAAACCGGCCTGGCATGTCCACTCTGCCCGGGACATGCCGGTCAGCTGAGCCCAACAACGTGGACTTAGCCCTTCACCCTGCAGTGGGGGGATCAGGTCGGCTTCAAAGCTGGCAGAGTTTCAGAAACGTTTTTTTTTGACTAACAAAGGTGTGTAAAAGGAAGGAAGGGATGGATGGATGGAAATAAACTGAGCGCAGGAGCCTTTTCGCACCTTGAAGGCACTTACTTCATCCCACTCCCCCACCCCCACCCTGTGACTCAGCACAGAAGGACCTTGCTGTTGCCCTGCCCCCCTCAGGTGCAGCCAGGGCACAGCCGGGACCAACTCTCACCTGACAAGCCACAGCCTGTGTGGGGTGGTGGCAGGCGCCCCCAAGAGGTGTCCCGGCCCCCAAGAGAATCAGCGCTGCTTCTCTCGTCCTACTACACACCCCACTGCTCCCTGAGATTAGATCCAGGTTCTGAGATGTTCTCTCAAAAGAAATGACTTTTAACACTCAGAATCTACGTGACTGAGTCACCTGACCCCTAACCCGCCGTGTCAAAATGCCAGGAACTGCCCAGACATTAGTGAGCAATTAGCTGAAAACTGCTGAGTAACAGCCCTGGCAAAGCTCAGTTCCCAACGTGACACAGCACATCTGAGGGATACCCAGGTCCCCAGGACCTGGGGACACACGGGGACAACTTACAGCTCAAGGAATTAGAGGTCAGAATTAGGAACCCTGACCCATCACCCCCTGGGGCGGGCCAGGATGCCCCTGGCGGGCTGTCCTTCCGCTGATTGCTGGATGGACACGCACCCGACACAGCGGCTCACTCCTGGTCTGAGTTCCCCATAGTGCGGAGGCAGTTCGCAGCAGGACAAGGCAGGGACCCAGTCCTCACCTGGGAGCGGGAGACCCACCCCCGCTAGGCGATGCAGGTTTCCCTGGAGAGCCCGGTGGATGGCGCCCACGCAGGGAAGCGCCGGGCCCCCCTGCAGAGCAGGCTCCTAAAGACGAGAGGTTTTTTGGCCTCATTCCGCAACCCCTAAGATCCTGGCACGGACCCCTGGCTGTCACACCTGGTCCGGGGCGCGGGTGCTGCAGACTGCTACGAGGGCCACTGGAAGGGGAGGGGGCGGGCGGGGCGGCGACAGGAAGAGGCGGATGCACCGCACCTGAGGGGTCACCTGGCCCGCCTGTGGGGAGGGGATGGGGGGCGCATCTAGCGGGGGGAGTCGGTGTACCGCCCCATCCGCAGCTCCGGGGAACGACGACCCGCACCCTACCGGCGCGGGGCTGACGATGCTGACTCACCGTTCCCGCGCCCCGCGCTGGTACCGCCGCCGCCGCCGCCGCCGATTCAAACGCGGCCCGCTCCCCGCCCGCCCTCGCTGGCCCCGCCCCTGGTGACGCAAACCTGAGATCGCCCCGCCCCGAGACAGGATGCCCCGCCCCCTAAGTGTCCCGCCCCGGTGACGCAAGCCTTAGATCGCCCCGCCCCGCTACCACGGCCCCGCCCCCGCGGTACCCCGCCCCGCCCTGGCCCCGCCCCCCCCGGCCCCGCACACGGCCCCGCTACCTCAGCCCCGCCCCTTGCCCTGGTCTCTGGCCCGCCCGGCCGGCGCACTGTGGACAGGTGCTTGCGGACTGGTGCTCGCCTCGCGGTTCCGCGTCCTCGAAGCACCGCGTCCCCACTGCCCAGAGCACGGGCTTCGGCGGGGCACTCCACCTCTTCGCACCAGCACCTGCCTCTTCTGGCGCTCAGAGGCGGCTTGCTGGGACCCCGGGCCCAAGATGTGCGAAAACCATCGCGGCGAGGGCTGCTCTGGTGGGTTAAAGTGGGATCCCAGTGAGCCCTGCCGCCGGCCGGCTGCTCCTACCCTGTCCACCCGCAGCGGCTCAAGTAAAACGCTCAACCCAGCGCCCGTGGGTCAACAGGCCGTGGCCCTGCCCTCAGCTGCCCACAGCCCCGGGTCCCTCCCTCCCGGGTCCCACCGTTTGCCAGCCACCTGGCGGTGAACTCCGCAGGGAGGTGAACTCCACCTGTTTGTTTGAGGTGGAAGGCAAGGGAGAGGAACCTGCCCAGTGGCCCTGAAAGGGCTCCATGAAGGAGGAGGTCTGCAAGTAGCACCGGCTGGTTTCAGCGGACATCGCAGAGGTGCAGCCTGAATGGCCCTGGGGGAAGCAGGGCAGCCCGCGGGGGGGTGGGGGGACCTGTGCACTCCGGGTTCTGGGTCCCAACAGCGGAAAAGCCAGCCAGGGCTCTCCTCCCGGGGCCAAAGGGCAACTCAGCGTTCCGTGACTTCCCACAACAGCCAGGTGCCCACTGCCCAGACGGGGACCAGGGGATCGGCATGACCTGGCAGGCGCCATCTCACGCACCAGCTCCACTCTTCACTGGGCTTTCACTACAGACCGGCCAGGGCTCTGCGCCCCGACCACCGCCCCTAACCCGACCCCCCACGTCCGATTACATGGATGATTAGTTCACAAACCCATAAGGACGCCCAGCCGCCAGGGACGCCTCCGCAGCTGGTAGCCGTGCTCGCGCCTTGGGAACGCCTCCCGCTCCCCACCCTGGTCACTGTCCCACCTTCGGGTACCCTGGGCACCCCTACAGGCCCCCATCATTTCTCTGAAGCCTCGGGTTCTCGGTGGTGCTGCCGCTCTGGCCCGCCAGAGGGCGCCACATCCCGGCGCCGTGCTCCGGGGCAGCACGGCCGGAGTGGCAGGGGACCACGGGAAACGCTCTTCTACAAAGGAGAGTGCGCACACACGTGTGCGTCAAGGGAAGGCGTCAAGGCAAGTGCAGAGAGGCAGCAGAGCCCCGGGCTTACCTGGGACGCCCTCGCCGGCGCTGCCGGAAGGGTCCAGCGGGTGGGTGCGGGCCGAGAGGGCCGGCAGAGCGGTGGGCGAGGAGCCGCCTGAGCCGGTGCTGGACGCCAGGCTGGACGCGAGGCTGGAACTCACGCTGGGAGCGAGGGGGTGACCCACTGCCAACACCGCCAGGTGGCTCTGTGCAAAGACACAACAGGATGGAGCCAGCGCTGGCTCAGGGACAGCAATGTGACCACAGCCGCGCAGTGACAGAGGACACTGGGGGGCAGAAACGACAGAGTCACAACGGACAGGCCGGGTCACTTCGCTCCCCAAAACAGACCAGAGACAGCCGACTACTTTTCCAGATATTCTAGAGGGAGGGGCTTTAAACGTCTGGTTAGTTAGAAACCATCACCACAGAATTGTATGCTGCTGACCACCCAGGGATGGGAATAAGTGCATCCAGAGAGTGTCATCCTTACTAATGACAATAGTAAGAATCATGATAATAGATACAGAGCAGATGCAGCAGTCAAGAAAGAAGCCACCACAGGCACGAGCAGCCAGCCAGCAATGCTTCTGATGATTTAGATGAAATTATCTTGTCATCTCATTATCCAACAACAAAAATAAAAGTTTGGGGCAATTCACATTATCTTTATTTGATAGATTAAAAGGAAAAGAACTGGCACAATCTTGGATAAACAGCCAGGAACGTGGAGGGCACTGTGCACAGGAAAGGCAGTGATAAAAATGAACCGGGACTGAGTTATGGAGTCAGGCCTCAGGGCTTTCCAAGGTTACTAGGAAACTAGGAGTCAGAGGCTATAGTAAAGCGAGACAGTGTGTCATCTGGGCTTTGCTGTCGGGGCCCAAGGGCTCAGGATTCTGTGGCTGCAGGAGGAGACGGACGGCACCCACAGGCAGGGAAGGGGTCCCCAAAGCAGCTCTGAGCACCAATTGCCCGCAAGAGCCAGGAGGCCAGCCTCACGGCCATGGCGTCCCCTGGGCATTCCAGCAGACCCTTCAAACAAGTGGAAAGCTCAAGGGTGCCAGGGGCCCTCTTAGATGGCTTTCCAATACTGCCCCCCAACCCCTGTTCACTGTCCCTGGAGCCTGGCTTTGGGACAGGACGGAGGGGGTCCCTGGGTGCAGGTGAGCACTGGCTGGTAAATGAACTTGGCCAGCCTGCTCACAGCGCCTGAGGGGGTACAGCTCGCCCATCACATCAGGAACCACCTGGCCCTCTCGGGGTCCCCTGCCATGCACCCCACTCCTTTCCAGGTCCTTCCTTCACAGCCCTGAGACCACAGCCACCATTTCATGTTTCAGATTCTTAATGAGCAATGTCTCGATTTCAATATCTTTTTAAAAAGTCACAAAGTAACTGGGTTGTATTTTTACTTTCAATCATTCTGCTGACTTCAGAGATGGCCTCAGAACTTCCTAATGGCAAAAAGTCCTAATATCTCCCTCTGAAAAGTCCCCTGGGAGGCACCCTCAGGGCAAGAAAACCAGCAGAAAAGAAAACAGCGAGACCCTGTCCACTTGGGGATTTAAAAGAAAGCTCCGAGCAGAGGGTGCGTGCTCGCTGCCCGCCAGCCAGGCCCCAGCCTTGCAAAGCTGGCGAGGCTCCCTCCGCCTTTTCACGGTGGCAGAAAAACACGCGTCCCATGTCTGAAAAAAAATGCGTTTCTCAAACAACTCGGTTAAATGAGCACACAGGAAGCTGGGTGGCACAGAACAGAGAGAAAAGGTCCGACTGGGGGGGAAGCCTCCATGTAGCCTCATAGCACTCTCAGAGGTGAGAACGAGCCCAGGCTGTGACCCAAGAGGGAGCCAGGCTCACCAACGGACGCTGTCATGGGCTCGGCTGGAACTCAGATGTGGGGGTCCTGACCCCCCGCACCTCTGGGCGGGACCTGACTGGGAGTCGGGCCTTCACCGAGGGAATCAAGTGAACACGAGGTTGTCAGGGCAGGTCCTGATCAACAGGAGTCACGTCCTGATGGCAAAAGGACGACCGGATACAGACGCAGATGCAGAGGGAAGACGGCGCCCCCAGGCAGACGGCAGAGGGCAGGCCCCAGGCGGATGGCGCCCCCGGGCGGACAGCAGAGGGAAGACGGTGCCCCCAGGCGGACGGCAGAGGGTGGCCCCGGTCAGATGGCGCCCCCGGGCGGACAGCAGAGGGAAGACGGTGCCCCCAGGCAGACGGCGGACTCGGCCACGGGAGGAACCGACGCCGCCGACCCCCCATCTGTGATTTTGGGCTCCGGATGGAACCAAGGCCTGAGGTTTAAGCCTCGGTCTGTGGGGCCGTCACAGGCCGCCCTGGGAAACCCACACAGAAGACCACGAAGGGCACCTCTTCTTTCCCCAGTGTGGGGGGAAACGTTAAGAGGCTTTGGTTCTGTTGTTTCTAAGGTACAGCACATTTTTTAAAACATGAAAACAAAGGACACACGAACAGGCGACTCTATGGAGACCGTGAGAAAGGAGCTGTCTCACAGGAGGACGTCAGCCCAGCCACTGTGTGAAGGGGGCGCGAGTGTGACCAGCTGCATGCAGGGTCCTAACACAGGCAGAGGTCGGTCGCAGACAGCACGAGGTACCTGCTTGCCGTCCTGCTCACTGGCCTTCTGGCTGCCGTCGGCAGGTGACTCTCTCCGCTTTGCCTGCAACAGAAAACGCACTGGCTGTTGGAAGGAGCAGCAGTTGATCAGAACCACAGAGAGAGGCCTAAGCTCCACCAGGAAGGCAGGAAAGGCCAAGCACTGAAGTCCAGGAAACAGAAAAGGCTTTCAAGTCACTGCTTCTGCGGCAGTTCTCCTGGGATCCGTTTCCCACACCCGACGTGGATCTCTGAGCTCTCGGCTGGGCCGTGTGGAGGCAGGTGAGAAGTCCCTGAACCCACAGCGTCAAACAAAGCATCCCAGGTAGGGCTGCACCTCCAGAGCGGGGAGAGTCTTGGAAAGTCAACCCCTGAGGCAAAGGATGGTTTCCTGGAAGGTGATTCTCTGCCTTCTCCTTCAGGCCTGGACACAGCCTCCTCCCTCCCAAGAGGAAGAGAAGAGCTTCATCCCAGAGAATTCAAATCACTCAGGGCTGCAGGAGGCTGAACCTCACCACAAACTCTCTACGTAACCCTTCTCTTCCACTATTTCCCCCATGTCTTTACCATACCATAATTCAGCTCCTGAAAGCAGAAATCCCTAGGTCTTGTCACTTCTCCACAGTTTATCACTCTGTTAAAACGGTAGCTAAGTCCCCAGGTCTGGCATCCTAATGCATAAATAATAAATCTTTTCTCCAGGTAAGCTGGCTTTGGTCAGTTTAATTTGCAGGACCCCAGACACTAAACCTAGAAGGGTAGAGGGAACCGTTTTCTCCCCCTTGTCTGTTCATGTGGAACTCCTGACCCGCACGAACCACCTTCTGGGGAAATTGTGCATGAGGATGGCTTTGCCTGCAGCGTTTGGGGCCTGGACTCTCTCAGGTCAAACATCAGCACAAAGCTGCCGTGAAACGTTCTGCAGGCCTGAGAAGTATTCTGATTTCTGTGTCTAATCTTATGATAAGTGAACCTGTGATGGCTCCAGTCACCCCATCCTGTTTGGTTTCTGGATTTGCAGAAGGACCCGTAGAGGGTGGAGAAGTGATGCTCACGCTGGCCCTGACTGGTGCCCCTTCCACCTGCCCAATGGCTCAACTCTGAGGCCACCTGGGTATCTCTGGTTTCCTAGAATTCCACAAGTGACTCTGCGACCCCAGTTTGGGCGATGGCTCCAAGGCCCTGGCCAGAGACCCTCGCCCTAAGGAGAAGCTACACTGTGAAGGAGCCAGGCCATCCTGAAACAGCTCCGCTTGGCTTCCTCATCAAGTCCCAGGGCTCTGCCCCCTCCAGGCCCCTCTGCCTCTGCCCTGTGCCGGGGAGGGGGGTGCGGCTCATGCTCCACAATGTCAGGAGCTCCCATCACACTGAGCAGGCACTGAGCTGTGCACGAAAGCTCTGGAACGAGGCAGGAGGAGGGTGGCAAGAGCAGTGGGCCTCTGAGCACAGCGTGCTTCACTCACGCTCAGCTCGGCTGTCAAAGATGATGAGATTCTGGGAAACAGGGAAGGGAAGCTGCCCTCTAGTCTGAGCCCCCACTTGGTTTATTTATTTTTTCATATTTATTTATTTACTTGGCTGTGCTGGGTCTTAGCTGCGGCACATGGGATCAAATTCTCTGACCAGGTGGATCAAACCCAAGCCCCCAGCATTGGGAGCTCAGTCTTAGCTCCAGTCTACCAGGTCACCAAGTAAGTCCCCTCAGCATCACCTTAAATGAAAATGGCTCGTTTGGACAGCAAGACCCATGTTGAGGTCTGAGGCTCTCCAAATACCCCAACCGACGTATTCCCTTAGGGTCTTGACCAAACCAATCATCCCTGACCTCACACCGAGAGGCGTGGGCCCTATCTGATCCCAGCGCCTCAGATCCCACGTTTCCTGGACTCTCAAAGTCTATTTGAGCATTTGCTGAAAATGTAGGGCAGAAGCAACAGCCAGTTTCCAGGTCCTGCTCCCAGGGAGGGGAAGGCTGGATGTTTCACTCTTAAACACTTTGCTCCAATCTTTTATTGGACACTTTGTAACAGAGAAGAACAAATCTGACTCCATATTGGCTCTCTTTCACTTTAACATTTGTATTGTATTGCTTTTGCTACAAGCTAATCACTAAAAGAATGTTGCCTATAGTCTGAAATATACAGGCTAGCCCAACCAACCACAGTCCCACTCCCATTTTAGGGCAGAAGCCTAAATTCTAACTGGGTTCTTTGGGCAAGTCTACCGTCTTCTTGGTCTGCTGGCTTTCTGAATAAAGTTGCTGTTCCTTGCCCCAACAACTCATTCTTTTGACTTATGACCTGTTGTGAGCAGTAGAAGAGATTCCGTAACAACTCCTTGGAGGATCTTAACTTCTCCCTCAATTTCCAGTTCTGGAGATTCCAGTCTCAGGTCCTCCTGAGTTCTAGCTCACATAAGATCAACCAGAAGTCGTGGCTGGACCACCGCTGTTCACCCTGAAGGGGCTGCACTGGAGTCCCACCTCAGGGTAAAGAGGAGCTGGGAGGGGGGTACATCCAGGTGCAGCCCTGTCTACGGCAGCAGTGGAGCTGGGAGCCCGACCCGGGCACAGGGCGGGCATCGCCCAGGAGGTCAGCCCAACTCCCTGCCCCACTGAAAGAACTCAGCTCCGTCTGCAGGCAGACGTGGAGGCAGCGCCTACAGACGGCTTTGTCGAAGTCACCGACAGTGAAGAGGAAGAACTCCTGTGACTCGCTACCCCAAGACGGCGCCCCCAAGACACACCTGCACCTCAGACACTGAGTCCCAAGTGGTCAGCTGTGCTCCTCACGGGGGAGCCTCCAGTGTGAGCTTGCCTGCCCGACGGGGGACCTTCTTCACCCTCAGCCAGACACCGCGCCTCGCACACGACTGACACGTGTATGTTTGACAAAACGCGAGGCCAAGCAAGTCCACCTGGGTCAGGACTCGGCCAGGACTCTTCTAGACGCTTCTATGCCACCAACCCTGCAGGCAGGCCGCCTCCAACCGCATCACCCAAAGACCACACCCATCTGAGTGCCCAACACTGGATTCAAACCAAACGGCAGCGGCATCCTCCTTGGACGCCCCCACTTACGTGTCCGGGCTGCCCGCTGGGGGTTGCGGGGACGCTGGTGAGGGCGATGTCGCGGCAGCCCCAGTCGCCGGCCATCCCGAGGCTCTCTGCTGAGAAAGGGGGCTTTGAGTGGCTGCTGGCTGAGACTCTGGTTAAGGGACCCCAAGCTGGGGGGGGGGGTGGGTGAATGTGCACGAGCCTCTGACAGGTATGAGCTGACCCGCAGGGGACCCTCACGTCTTCTGGGGAACCCACGCTCACAGCTTTAGGAGGAAGCTCCCGGGGGTGGCGTCTGTGCACCTCCTGAACCCGAGGCTGCTTCCCCTTCAGGTGCTTTGTACGGGCTCATCTGGCCACAGTGACCACACTCAGGACCCTGGGGCACCCAGAGGCGGGGCCGGGCTGGGCTCCAGAGGCCCCCGACCCTCCCAGTCACCCTCGCCCGAGATGAGCCGCGCCCGCTCCCGGCAAAGGGGGCACGTACTGTCCACGTGCGCGAAGGCGCAGAAAGGGCCCCGGGGGCAGTGCCCGGTCTGGCGCATGTCGTTGCACTTGGTTGACTTGTAGATCTAGGAAACAAGGGTGACAGCACATAGAGCCCCGGACTGGAGACCTGTGTCCGCGGGGGGCCCCGGAGCCAAACGGGTCATGACGCAGAGCTCAAAGAAACACACCACAACGGGGTCTCCTGAAGAAGATGGATGCGGACGGCATACCTCCCGCCCCCCCACCCCTCCCAGAGGCTCCAGGAACCACGGGGGCCCAGGCCACTCCTGTGGCGCCTGTCCTTGAAGCCACCCTCCAGGTCAGCTCGGCCGCTGGGCGTTTCCTGAAAGATGCACCTGGCTCAGTGCCCGCCAGCCAGCAGGTGCCCACAGAGGGCCTGCTGAGTGGCCACGGCGCGCACCCCGAGCAGACCGTGAGCCCCCCACGGGCACCCGTACCTCAGGGTGGAACTGCTGCTCCGTGCGTGAGTGGCAGTACACACAGCTGTCCCCGCTCGCGCACCGGGATGGCTCGCCCCACTCGTCACCGTGCTTCACGCTGGGGCAGGGTGTGGACCTGCGGCAAGGAGGGGTCAGGCAGGTAGACGGCCTTCCCACGTGCACCAGCCCCGGACACTCTGGCCCTCCCTCACCAGGACAGGCATCCAGGGCAGCCCAGAAGGCATCCAGGAGCCCGTTTTCATTTTCCACAAAGTGTGAGGTGAGTCTGAGTCAGAGCCCCCAGCGCCCCTGAGACTCAGCCGGGCCTCCTGCAGCATCTGGGAGACCAGGTCCAACCCCGCCCGGCCCACCGGGGACAACACCCTCTGTCTCCCTGCCTGACTGCTTCAACACTGAACCTGAGACCTGGGTCCCACAACAGGAAAACCCTAATAACCTCCTCCACGCTCCAGGTGCTCCCCAGCAGCGTTATTGTATGTGGTTTATTTTAAACTTCTCTGTGGGAAACAGGACACATTTTACAATTTTCTGTCCTTTCTATATGCAGTAAAATTTATTTCACCTTCTCGAGATGACACCCTCTACTCTCATTAAACCACTCAGAAGAGTAACTGTCATAAACAGATCTCTTTCTACATGAAGGCCAAGCGAGGCATGCGAGGCAGTGTCAGATGACTGGAGAGTGACTCTTTGCCCAAGGAACAAGCTGGACACAGAGCTGGGGACCCACAGGAGGGGCAGCTGAGGGCCCAGATGCCCAGACACCCCTGGGGGTTCTGCGCCCCCAGGCCCACCCTGCCCAGTACTGGGCCTGTGTGGCAGGTTGGCAAACCCAAGGATGAGTCGGGCACCAAGGTAAGCACAGCTGGAGGGAGGAGGAGATGGCCCAGGAAGAGATCAGGACTGACCAAGTGCATGACCGCAGGTGAGGCCCAAACCCACAAGCCGAGAAGGTCAGGCCCCCAGAGAGAGTGAAGCGGGCTGTGGGCGCCGGGACTCCCAGCCTCGCCAGGGCCGGCCCGCACCAGCAGACACCCTCACCAGAGGGCGCACAGGCCACGGGGCGGGCAGGGAAACAGAGGAGCCACACCCTGACCACACCTGCCGCCGTGGGGGCATCTGCTGGGCTGGCATCCCTGGACCATGGGGCCCCCAGGGAGGGTGAAGGGAGCGGAGGGGCCGCTGCCTAAAGCAGAGCCTCGAGCCAGACGTGAGCCCGGCAGAGGGGCGACCCAGGGCCCGGGGCCTGGGCTCACCTGTACTGGAACCGCCGGGGGTCCCGCCGCCGGTCCCTGCTATTGTGGAAGTGCGGGCAGGCGTAGCCCTGGCGGCACAGACGCGGCGGCTTGGGGCACTGCTCCGTCTTGTAGCTGCCCAGCACGAAGTTGGTGTCTGCAAGACAGGGGTCCACACGGGGACATGCACACGCCCGCTCATGGCAGCCACGCAGCCACAGGCGTCTCTGGGCAGATGATGAGAAACGCCACACGGTCGCGGAAAAGCGGTGCATGGACACATGTGCCATGTGGGTGAGCCGTGAGTGGGCTGGACACGCGAGGTCAGCAAGAGCGGCGGACACGGAAGGCACCATCCGATCCTATCTAAAGGAAGCGTCCAGGACAGGCAAACCCGCAGCGGAGAGTGGCCGGGGCTTCTTCGGGGAGACCAGAGTTTTAGAACCGGATGAAGGTGAAGGATGCCCAACACTGAGCAGACTAGAAAGCTCCGAAATGCACTTTTAAAAGCCTCAGTCTGACCCGAAGGTGACGCTGTGACGGCCGTCCCCTGGCACCAGGACCACCGCCTGTGGGGGTGCACTAGCCGTGTGAGAAGCCCCCAAGCATTCCACAACGTGGACGCTAAACCTGCCCTGAGAAATAAAGCCTGTTTTCGAAACGGTTCATTTCATGTAATCCGAATTTTCTCTCAAAGCAAAAATAAAAACCTACCAGGGGTTATTTACAAGCCGTATCCAATAAGAGGAGGTTTTTTAAAATAATACCCATTCCTGGGCAATGCGGCAGACCTGGGTTCAATCCCTGGGTGGGGAAGATCCCCTGGAGGAGGGCATGGCTGCCCACTCCAGTACTCTGGCCTGGAGAATTCCACGGACAGTCCATGGGGTCGGTCAGACATGACTGAGTGACTTTCACTTTCTTTGGGCTGGTTAATAATTGACCCTCCCTTTATTTTTTTTTACAAACGCCAATGTTTATAACCACACTTGCCCAGCGGGGCTGACCATCGAGGTGTCGCAGGAAAGGCCGGGGCAGGGGGTTGCTGTGCCGACCCCCAGGACATGCTTCCAAGCCCAAGTTTAATGGCCCCTCCCCCACCAGGCCAAACTCAGTTCCGAATAACTGATTAAATGGCAAGAAACATGAACCACACAGCAGGGCATGCTGAGGACAAAAAGAGTTTGAACAGAAAATGTGATTTTGAGAAAATAAAAACTGTAAGCTTATTTGTTGGCAAGCACTGACTGAGGGCCTCCAACAGACAGAGGTCCTGCGCTGCATGGCATGAACCACAAGGAAGCAGGCGGCGTGACAGCATCTGAGAGTCCCAGGGGCTGCGGACACCCAGCAGAGGGTGATGGATGAACAAGCCCCCACACCTCTTCAGCAACAAGACGACACTACCAAGCCCTGGAGAGACATGGGGACCCCCGCACACACAGCACCAAGCGCAAGGGCTGAGCACCGTGGTCCCAACCGTATGACAGGACCATGGGGTGAAAGGGTGGCGGCCGGCAGGGGTGGGGAGGGGCCAGCCGCGGAGCAGAGAGTGTCTGAGGGCAGTGACATCCTAACGGGAGGATCCAGGTCATCACACATCCGGCCAAACCCGCAGGACGCACAAGGCAGGCGAGAAGCCTCGGGTAAGCTGGCTAGCTTACGATCTTATATCAATCCTGGCTGTCAACTGCAACAAACATTACCGCATCAATGCTAGGTATTCCGGAGGCACTAAGTACTTCCCTAAGAAAGAAAATCTGCTCCTTAAAAACCCATACCACAGGGCTGCGAGTCACCGGGCCTGGCCCGGCGCCTCCTCCCACTTCCCTCCTTCAAGCTCAGCCTGCCTGATGGTGACGGGGGCACTCACACCCCAGCCTGGGCCGCCAGCCGAAGCGCACAGGTGAGCTGGGGTCTCGGGCCAGGGGGCTGAGGGGCTGCGACACAAGACGGCTGTTCTGCTGAATGACAAGTTCTGAACTGCCGGCAGGTGGGGGCCACGGGCGGCCCTTCCTCTGTGGCAGCCTCTCCCCAGGGGACACGGCAGGGCTGGACCAGCATGCTGACAGCGGACTGCGAGGCCCGTCCTAAGAAGGCCTGGGCGCCCACTGTTACAGACGCATGCCTGGGCCCAGGGCAGCTCAGGGTTCAGTGAGCAGGGGAAAGACCCTCAAAGAGAACTCAACACTGAAGTGAGGCAGCCTGAAGTGTGTGCGAAGCTTCCGAGGAGACATGCTGGCCTAACTTAAGGGTGGCAGGGAGCGGGGGGCGTCTCTTAAAACCATGCCGCACAGGCGGCCCCATGGAGGCAGAGCCAGGCCAGGGCTGTGAAGGGGGACCGCTAACAGGCAGGGGTTTCTGTCTGAGGTGACGGAATGTTCGGGAACCAGAGATGACGCCCGCACACACTATGGACACACCAAACGCCATGACCTGTAATGCTGAGATGGTTAAAATGGGAGATTTATGTTGTGAGTGTTTCACAATTAAAACCACTTGCTGGCCCGTGCCCATCACCTGTGAGGCTGCCGGGAAGCAGGCTGGCTCCAGGACCAGACACCCCGCAGGAGCAGGGGCCGCCATGCAGTCCCGTCCCCAAGTGGCCCAGGGACCAGACCCACGAGCGGGGGTGGTGACGGGCCAGCGCACACGGAGCCTCGGTCTCGAGGCCCACCGTGCAGGCGCTCTGCAGACAGCGACAGCCGTGGGGTTACCTTGCCACCGGGGGTCCTCTCCCAGGATCTTCTCCATCAGGGCCTGGCTGGCCAGGACCCCAGGCTGCAGGTCAGGGACTCCATCCCCGGCACCGAGCTGGCCGTTCTGCAGGGCTTCCTGCGCCTGCAGCTCCCTGAAACCAAACAACGCGAGGTCACAGCACTGCGGCCCGTCCGAAGCCTCGGACAGCAAGACGGCCACAGGCCCTGTCCCTTTATGGAGCCCCCTATGTGCGTCCGTCCCAGGAAGACCATCTCGACTCAAACCCCAGCAGCCTCAGAGCCGAGCACCCGAGATGTCTGAGCTCCCCATGCCCAGGTCAGCAGGACAGCAGCGGGTCACTTTCTCCTTAGGAATAAAATCCAGGCCCCGGAAGAGCCACTGGAGGCAGGTGAAGCCCGAGGCCGGGGGAGCAGAGCGGCTCCTGGCAGGACGGCCACTCACCGGACGTCACACACGGGCGGCCGCAGGTCCAGAGGGCCGTGGGCGAAGGCGCAGTGCGGCCCGTTCTTGGCGCAGTGGCCACGCGCGTCCGTCTCGTGGATGCAGGTGCCGGTCTTGTAGTAGCGCAGGTGGTACTTGCGCTCCGTGTCCCCGGTCGTCCGGTGCAGGTACGGACACCTGGGGGCAGAGGACGGTGCGCGTCGGGGCCCCGTGGCCACTGCGGTGTCCACCTGCCCCCGGCCGGCTGGCTCGCGTTGGCTTTTCCCAGACGCCTGCTCCAGTTGGAGGGTGAACAGCGCCAGAGCCCTGTCCCTGCCCCAGACCCCTCACATGGCCCGCAGACCCCACAGCCCTTGACGACACATGGGAGGAAAGCACAACACCCAAGCTCCCAGAAAACCGTCCTTCATGATTTTTTGAATCAAGTGGAAAACAAAGTTCCCATCAGACAAGTGGCTGGCAGCCTCTCCCTCCTCCCATCCAGGTGTTTCTGGGGACCCCTCGGCGGAGGCGGTGCTGGAGGACGCTGTGGGGGACAGGCCAGGGAGAGGCGGCTGGGGGAGGATGGGGCAGCGTCCCTGGGGCCTCACAAAGGCCCAGAGCCCCATTCACCCAGGGAGAGCCACGGGCGGCTCTGGGAGCACCAGGGGTCAGGGTCAAGGCCAGGGTCAAGGGTCCCAAGCAGGGAGGTGTCAGCAGTGAGACGGCATGGACGGTCCCAGCACACACATGGCAGGAATGAGCCCGCTTCTAGGTTCGTCCCTCCAGACAAAAGCCACGGGCACAGAAGGATGGGATGGGCGTCCCTCTGAACAGCCCCCGGATGGGCCGAGGCCGATACAGGCCACAGCTGCAGGCCCCCAGGTCTGAGAACACCGCCCTCGGCCCCTCCCCGAGATGGCAAGGCAGCACCGTGTGGGGCTTGAGAAAGGCCCACTCCTGCCTTGCTGGCAGGCAAGCCACGGACCCGGGTGCTGGGAGCACCTGTGGGGGTGCGGGGGACTCCCAGGCAGAGCACAGATGGATGGACAAGACCAAGGGTAAAAGGAAAGCAACTGAGGGACAAGCAATCCACACGCCTCTCTCAGAAGATGAAGAAACAGGCTCCGAGTTCGGCGGCTCACCCCAGACCTGACCACCCCTCAGGCGTGCAGGCCGTGGGCAGGAGGCAGGAGGCAAGGAGGACGCCGGGGCCCTGCAGCCACCAGGCAGAAGGTAAATGCTTCGGGCCCCAAAGGGACACCTCCGGGAAGCACCCCCGGAGGAGCCGGGGTCTTGAGGAGACACTTGTGCCCCCGGGACCAGAGACACGAGAGCTTAAAGCTAGAGACAAATGAAGTGTCCACCAACTGATGGACAGATGAGCAAGACGTGGTCCATGCGGACGACGGAGTGACCGTGGACGCGGCTGCAAAGGGGATGAACCCTGAACACGTCACGTTACGGGAACCAAGCCAGACACCGGGGGACACACACTGTGGGGGTCATTTCACACGAGGGCCCTAAGCAGTCACTTCCACAGCAACGGGAAGGACAGTGGGGCCCAGGGAGGGGGAGGGGGAACGAGTGTCTGAGAGGGCAGAGCTTCTGTCTGAGAGAAAGAATCCGGAAATAGACGGTGGTTGTACACCATTTTGAATGTAATTAATGATGCTAAATTCCACATTTAAAAATAGCTAAAATGGAAAATGTGAAGGATGTTATCACAACTTAAAGTCCATTGGAGACAGAAGAAAGCAAGGGCCGCTCTCCACATTTGTTAGTGAAACACACACACGGACAGGGACACGTGTCACAGGTCACACCTGGCTGGCCTGTGGCATTTCACCTGCGTGGCAGCATCCAGTTCAAGAGGACAGAACACGGCCAGCCCAAGGACCCCTCACATGGACACGGGGCGGGGGGGACGGACCGCACCCTCTTGTGAGTGGTGGGGACTGAAAGTGAGGCGATTCCTCCAATTACCTCCGCATAAACAAGTCCGGGCAATCCCAGCGGGAGCCCGTCCTCGTGAGAAAAAGGAAAACCAGAAGGTGGAGAAAGCGGATTACAGGTCAAGTTGGTCCCCACTTTGCAAAAAAGAAAAGGAAAAACTTGAACATTACTGTCTCGCATACAGATATGAAAAAGGAAACACTCCGCGTGCTGACTGTGCTCTACATGCCCGAATATGAGCTGTCTCCTCCGTGTTCCCAGCGACAAGTTCCAAGGAACAGTTTTCAGGGAGTGTGAGTGAAACAGTCAGACATCTCCTTAGGAGTTTTATTGTGTTAGGTGCAGGTGCAGCCTGCTTTAAAATCCCTCCCTCAGAGTTGCATCTCACATCTCAAGCTCCTCCCAGCACTCCTGCGCATCTCTGGATGACGCAGTCCCTGGGGCCCCAGAGAGGAGAGCTGTCAGGGAGCAGCCCCTGCCACACCAGGGAGCCTGTTCTAGAACAAGAACCCCCCAATTTTTGCATTAATATACAGACTGATATCACTAACAAATAAAGAATGTAGAATTAGGGACCAGAAACACATAGGACGACAGCTAGAAAAGCAAACCAGGAACTTACATCAGTGAAAATGCAAAGGGTCTGGAGCACTTCACTCACCTGGAGGCCCACCTGTTCCGGACAGAACCCCGGGAGCAGGGCGACAGCCAAGGGACACTGTTGCCGGCCAGTGACAGGCACCCAGAGGATGCGTGCCCCTACCCTCTGTCACAGTAACCATCACAGACAGAGAGATGTGCTGTCTGTAATCACCAAAGGCTGGAGACAACCGAACTGTGGGACAGACACCAAGGGAGCTCCGCAAAGGCAGAGGAGTGAGCTGGTGGTCTGCAGGAGCCGGCGGTCTGCGTGGAGGGCTTCGGGAGGGGCGCCAGGAGGCACCTCGAGGGAAAAGCACCAAGGAAGCTCAGCGCCCTGCAGTTTACATCGGAAGGTGGGGGAGGGGCGAGAATGCAGACATACCATCTGCTTCCATCAGAAATTATGTAAGGAAGGGCTGTTTCGTGGGGACGTGGTTTCGGTTTGAAGATGGAGAAGTTTTGGAGGTGGACGGTGACGACGGCTGCACGCCACTGTGAGTGAACTCAACACCACTACACTGTGCATGTAAAAGAGCTAAGCCGACAAGTTTAAGGTCGTGTTTCGCTTCAATAACAGATAAAATGAAAAAAATAAATAAACAAAAGATAAAACGACTTAAATAGGAAAACAGCCATTCTGCAAAAACAGTTCCAATCTACAGAAACACTCACTCATCTACTGTACGTTTAAAGGAAGAGAATTCCAGAGTCTGGGGAGGGGGCCAGCACAGCAGAGCCGAGGCAGCACCGGCAGGTCTGTCTGTGCAAGTAAGCCTGCACAACAGCCCGAGCAGGACCACAGGACCGCGAGCACCACCAACGGGCTGACACAGGCTGTGGCAGAGGCTGCGGGAATTCCCAGACCCGGGGAGTGAATGTGGTGGGCGCCACACCCCTCCCATTTCCTAGCGGTCCCTCAGGTCCGCTCTTAGCATCGTTTTGTTTCTTTGCCAGTACCATCTCCATGGCAACCAGAACCCGGCCAAGGTCCCCCCTCTCCCTAGTACACTATTATTTCACTAGAGGCATGTCACCTCTGCTTATTACACGGCTTGAAAGCATGAGCTGAGATTAAGATATTGGAGAACATTTAATGAATAGAAAAGGGCTTCCCTGGCGGCTCAGATGGTAAAGAATCTGCCTATAATGCAGGAGACCTGGGTTCAACCGCTGGGCTGGGAAGATTCCCTGGAGAAGGGAATGGCAACCCACTCCAGTATTCTTGCCTGGAGAATTCCATGGACAGAGGAGCCTGGGGGGGCTACAGTCCATGGGGTCGTAAAGAGTTGGACATGACTGAACAACTAATAGACCCTAAGATCATCTAAGAGACAAAAGGGACCAAACCTAGGCCCTCACTGAAGTGGGGAAGGGGCCAAGGGACCCCAGGGGTCAGCTCAACACGGCAGGCAGGTGCTTCCTCGCCACAGGAGTTCAGTCATCCACCCCCTGGGCCACTGACAGCCTGGCAGCACGTGTATGTGACTCGGTCCCACAGCCCACCAAATTCAGGGCGGTGCCCATAGCTGCCAAACCCATCCAACCAGTGACCCACTCAGTGTAATTAATGCAGGGCTCCGTGGATGCCGTGGTGCAGGGGCACGTATCAGACACAGGTCTGCTGTGAAGCTCTGGAGCCGCTGGAACCAGGAGGGAGGGGTAGAGAGGAACACGGCTCCAGGAGTTCCTTCCTGCAACTCACCCCAAGCAATGGTGGACCCACAGACTCAGTGCCACTCTGCCGACACCAGTCAGCAAGCCAGGCCGGAGCGCATCAGAACCATCTGGACCATCTGGGCTGGTGGGAACCGTGGGTCCAAACTGAGGGCGAGTCCCCAGGTGATGGTGCGACTGCTGGGCTGGGGCTGCACTGGGAGGACCGCTGGGCTCAGAGGGACCCTCGAGCACAACGTGATTCTCTCCTGGTCCTCAAGGACTGGGAATGGAAGTGAGTGGCAGCAGAAAAATGGGAAAAGGAAGACCTGTGGGCCACACCCAGCTGGGGGCAGGGGAATAGGGGGATGAAGAAAAGGGGGGTCTTGTGGGGAGACGCTTGAGAGTCTCCTCTCCAACACTAGGAGTGGGGGGCTGGCAGCTAACCCCATGCTGACACAGCCGTCCTCTGCACCCCCAGCCTCTGATTTCCAAGGGCTTCCCTGGACTTCCAAGCCAGGCCAGCCACCCCTCATTAATCCCTAACGTGGACCATCTGCCCAACAATGTCCACTGCCCTCCTCTGTGCGCCCCCCCCCCCCCAGCTGCCATCCTCTCCAGGGACCGTGTCCCTGCAGCAGCCATCTCCCCACTCACCACCAAGGAGCACCAGCGCTCTCGCCTTCCACTCAGCGCAGGACAGACTGAGGTGCTAACGTCACTCTCACGTTCTTCTAGCTCTTCTACCTACTGGTCTCTCACAGATCCGACTCAGTCACCTGACTGTAATGTCCTTAAGTTGGCCAACTTGTAAAGCCTGTGTCTTCCTCGAGACTGTTAAGTAGCCTCTGACTCCTAAATAGGGCTTCCCAGGTGGCTCAGTGGTAAAAAATCTGCCTGCAATGCGGGAGAGACAGGTTTGATCCTTGGGTGGGGAAGATTCTCTGGAGGAGGAAATGGCAACCTACTCCAGTATTCTTGCCTGGAGAACCCATGAACAGAGGCGCCTGGTGGGCTACAGTCCATGGGGTCACACAGAGTCGGACGTGACTGAGCACACACAACTCCTAAATATTCTGCTCTGATGTTCCCAGCCTGCCCTTGGCTTTCACCTCACCCCCAAAAGCCCAAGCAGAGTTTCCTCATAAAGTCGGTTTAACACCAAGAGTTTATAACCCTCCTGCAGTGAACGGACTTTCACCTAAGCCTTGGGTCCCAGGACACCTGACTCTAAACATAGCAAGAGCATCTCTCAGCAGAGAGGCCAGACTAAGGACCCGTATGATACAACAGGCACACCAAGCCTTGGGCATGTAGAAAAGTTTCTGTAAGTCAGCAAGCTCCCACGGTGCCCAGATTCACAGGTGGAAGGTTCCGAAATCACACATCATCGCGGAGGCAATGGGGCCGGTGTTCCCAGATGCCCCCAGTGCACTGGGGAGAGCATTGGGCCTGCCGGTGCAGCCACGCAGGGAGCCCTGCAGGCAGGCAGGCTTCTAGAGCCAACCTGGGAACTTACAGCACAGGAGCCGGGCAGCCCACTTCTTACCAAAACCAAGAAAACATCTGTTAAACGTGGGGCCTGGAAGGCCACCACGGGCGGCCTGCCTTCGGCAGAAGGAGGGTTATCAGGAAAGAGGGAGGCAACTTTGTACCGGGCAGAGTTGGAGCCCGCTTGTATTGTTTGCCAATGAAAACATTTCCAGGAGGGGCCCCTCGGACTCCTGGAGGAATCGAACTCTGTAGTCGCACCTGACCCCCTTTACAAGCACAGGAGGGATACAAGGTCTCCGAGGAGCGGAAGCACAGCGGGTCCCGGGTGGAAAGCCCCGCGAGCAGGACCAGCTGGGGGCCCGGGCCGCTCTCGGACAGCTCTCAGCGGGCGCCTGACCTGGAGAGGCCTCCGGCCACGCGGCGCTCCTGCCCGCGCCGCTTTCCTCGAAGCTCCAGGCCAGGGAATACCTGAGACGGATCCGCACGGGGGGTGGGGGAACACGCACCCGGGGCTGCGGGCCCGACCCCGCGGCCGGAGGCAGCGCCGGGCCGACTCCGGAGTGAGCAAGGCGCGCAGTCCACCCGGAGGCCCCGCCGCTGGGAGGCCGGTTCCCACGGGGGCGGGGCGGGGCCACGTGACCCCGCGGCCAGAAGCGGCCCGAGCGGGGGGAAGGGGCGTGGCCGCCGGAACAAAGGGCCCCGCGGGGGGGCGGCCACGGGGTGTCCACTGGGGGCGGAGCGGGGGCGGGGCCAGGGAGGAGGGGTGACAGAGAGGAGGGTGATTGCCGCTGGGAGAAAGGGGTGACGGCGGGGTGGAGGGGTGTGCCCGGGGGGAAGGGTTGGGGGGCTACCCAGGGACAGCTGGAGTTCTCACTGGGGGTAGTGGGGACAGGTGGGGAGGGCGCCCCAGGAGAAGGGGCAACAGCAAGAGGGGAGGATGACCACCTGCCTAGCACGGGAGCTGACGTTAGGGATGCCAGCCTTCTTGGGGGTCCCTGCTCCCGCCCGTGGCGCAGCCCCATGGTTCCCCCATCAGGCTGGTAGAACCACCTTGGACGCACAAGTCACCTGAGCCGGCTGAAGGGTCTTTGCTCTCTGATACATATTCATGATTTACAGTAATAGGTTGGTCCCATAAAAGCCCAAAATAGACATTTCAAGAACCAATGAACTGAAATAAAAGGGAGGAGGCTGGTCCCCTGCTCTGAAGGGTAGAGTCTATTTACAGATCCCATGGCAACCCTGCATGAGCCAGAATATGTAATTCAACAGGACAGACTCCATGAAAAGTCCATCTCAGGCTGAATGAGCAGTGACTGCTAACGAGAGACTCTCAGGGGAGACGTCTGGCCTGTCAGATACTTCCTGTGGGGCTGAAGCAAGTCATCTCACGTGCTCAACAAAAGTCGCAAAGGAAATCTTTAAGAAGACACACATGTACTTTCATGTGTACATGTACACAGGATACACCCAAAACAGTGTCAGGCACCCACTGTAATCCCACTCTTCTCCGTGATGACCTGCATGCTACTCAGGCTACCAGTGTTCCCACCCCCCAGCCCCGGCCGTGCTGCCCCGCTTGTGGGATCTTGGTTCCTCCACCAGGGACTGAGCCTGGGCCCTTGGCAGTAGAAGTGTGCAGTCCTGACACTGGACCACCAGGGGATTCCCAATGTTAACATTTTTATAATAAACGGCAATACTATTGAATTAACATTTAAACCCAGCTTAAAAGGACCATCACCAGGTAGGTGTTCACCGAAGTACTCTTCATCCCATAGGAACTGGACCCTACCCCGATGCCCAGCAATGGATCTGAATCGATACCAGGCCATTCAGACTCTGGAACCCAAAACAGCCACTAAAATACACTTTCTTTTCATCATCCATGAATACTACCAATCAGTCTCCCATCCTGGACTCTGGAATGGGGTCACACCAGCTAGGTGACTAGATCTTTGCACCAGGGTCTCATCAGTGGCCCCTTGGGGGCAACTCAAGACTTACGTTCAGGAGAGGTGACTGACATGGCCAAGGGAAATGAGGGGCCAGGGGCTAAGCCTTAGCTAGACAGAAACATCTCTCTTCAGAACACCCATTTGCAGGAAACAGCAGCTCAAGATGCAATTAAATAACGTGCTTTTAAGACCTCACAGAATATAATACCATCTTAACCAAAATGGAGCCAGTTACATTATTTCCACAGGCTCCAGGCTGCCTTAACAACCTTATTTGACTATCTGGTGTTCAACTAAAAACCTCTCAGGAAGTAGACAGAGCTTTTAAGATGATCACCATAGATCAAAAGTTTACTCCCTGGACCTAAGCATTTTTTAAGTGAAAAACAGGAAACTTCCCTAATGGTCCAGTGGTTAGACTTCACCATCCAACACAGGGGGTGCGGGTATGATCCCACATGCCCCA
Organism: Cervus elaphus; assembly: GCF_910594005.1. Taxonomy (NCBI): domain Eukaryota; kingdom Metazoa; phylum Chordata; class Mammalia; order Artiodactyla; family Cervidae; genus Cervus; species Cervus elaphus. Next base: position 15,928,263 of record NC_057824.1, read on the forward strand.
GGGCCCAGGAACCAAAGCAGAAAGCAGAAACAACACTGCAGCAGATTCAAGAAAGACTTTAAAATATTTATCGATTAGCATTAGTCGCTCAGTTGTGTCTGACTCTGTGACACCATGGACTGTAGCCTGCTAGGCTCCTCCATCCATGGGATTCTCTAGGCAAGAGTACTGGAGTGGGTTGCCATGCCCTTCTCCAGGGGATCTTCCCGACCCAGGGATTGAACCTGGGTCTCCCGCATTGCAGATTCTTTAATATCTGAGCCACCAGGGAATCCCGCGAGAAACCAAAAAGACCTCCCCCAAATCAGACTTGGATCTGACAGAAGCTGAACCCTAGACGTTTTTTCCAAGAGGCCCTGGGGCACAGCACCGCCACCTCACCTCCAGGTGGGACTGGCACAGCCCTTTCTCCTCACACAGCCCACAGGAAAAAAGCAAGACCTCCTGCTACCAATCTCTGCTGGCTTCATGAACATACAATCTAGCTTCTACTTTCCTTGTTTTCATATTCTACATACTTCAAAATGAAGACATCTGTTCATAACACCATTAGGAAACTTGTAAAAAAAAATAAAACAACCAGAACAAAACATGGATTTCTTAAACTTTAAAAGTGTTATACAAGTTGACAGTCTGCAAATAACCCTCCTGTCAATTCTTTAAAAATGAAACATATAAACAGCAAGCAAGAAGCCATTCTGGATACATGTGTACAATGTGAGCAAATCTTCTAACAAGCTCTCTAACCAGAGAGCAAGAGAGGACTACAAAATGATCCTAAACTCAAAAGCTGTACTTCGTAAGGGTTGGTTCTAATGCAGGGGGTTCAGAGAACTGGGCCGTGATCAAAGCGGGAAGCACAGCAAAGTCGGTTTGCCCCCTGCAAGGGCTATCCCCCAGCAGCACGCTGTCCTTCCCTCACTGGCTGGCAAATGTCGCCACCAAGACCAGCGGTCATGGGTAAACGTCAAAGCGGGCCTGCCGGCGCGAGGGGCCGGGAAGCCCGCGTCCGCACCCGCCGGGTGTGGGCCGCGCCGCCCCGCAGCCGCGCGCACTCACTCGTCGCCGTCCGGGCACACGCCGCTGGCCTCGTCGTACTTGGAGCAGTACACGTCCGGGCTGTAGTTGAAAGTGCCGTCGCGCCTGCGGAGCGGTCTGCGCCGACGCTGATTTAGGAAATGCCAATGGAAACAGGTAAATGGCCTGTGCTGGGTGCACTTGTGCTGCACAAACAGGGAGCACTGCTCTGTCCTAAACTCCTTTAGATACCTAAAAAGACAAACAGCGTTGGGGTCGCTTCCGCCGCCGCCGCCGCCGCCGGCGGGCGGCCCGAGGACTCCTGGGCAGGGGTCGGACCCCGTGCGCCCGAAGGCCCCGACCCCAGGCGCGATCCCCCACTCTGCCGCCCCCCGCCCCGCTCCCCCGGCCCAGGCGCATTTCTGGGACCCCAGACGCGATCCCACATCCCCGACCCCAGGCGCAGTCCCCAGCTCCAATCCCAGGCACGGTCCCCCGCCCCAGGCGAAGCCCCCCATCCTCGGCCCCAGGCGCAGCTACCCATCCCAGACCGCAGGTGTGATCCCCAATCTCAGGGGCGACCTCTCACTCCAAGTTCAGACCCCCTCCCCACCTCCCTTCCCTCTCCCCTTGCCCCACCTCCCTCTCCCCTCATCCGTCTCCCTCCACTCCCCTCCACCGCCGCCCTGGAAGCCCACGCGCGTTCCTCGGATCCCAAGAATGGTTCGCCAATCCCAGACACGGTTCCCGACCCTAGGCACGACCCTGCAGAATCCAGACGCGGATTGGCCCAGGGCGCAACTGGCCCATCTCGGAGCTCAGGCGTGACACCCACTCCGATTCCAGACGGTCCCAGGCGGCCGCTCCCCCAGAGCCCAGGAGAGTCTCCTGGATCTCAGGCGCGTTCCCTCAGACCCCGCGCGCAGCCCCCTCATACGGAACACAGACACGACCTCCGGGACTGCAGGCGCGCCCCGAGCCCCGGTACCAGCCCCGAGCCAAGGAGGCAGCCGGAGTCCAGATGGCCGCCCTTCCCTCGAGCCCAGGCGCGGTCCCCCATCCCCGACCACAGGCGCATTCTCGGCGGCCCCGACCCACGACCCCAGGCGCTGTTCTCCGGTCCCCAACCCAGGTGCGTGGACCCCTGGCCCCGTCCCCCAGCCCCCAAGCCCAGGTGCCACTCCAGAACCTGGGCGCCGCCTCCTGAGCTCAGGCGGCGGCAGCCGAGTAGGATGGCGGTCCACCCTCCAGAGCCCAGGTACCGCGCGGAGGCTGGGGGGCCAGCTGGCTAGGGGCCGGCAGGTGAGAGGCGGGGGCCAGGGGAACGGGGAGAGGGGCGGCGCGGGGCCCCAGGCCGCACCCGGCGGCAGCTCCCAGGCCCAGGGGCGCGGGGGCGCGGGCGCGCGGGCCCGAGGAGCGCGGGGCCGCCCCCTGCCCCGCCCCCGCTCCTGCTGCGGCCGGCCGGGGCACTGACCTGTAGTGGGTCGGCTTCTCCGTCTGCGGGGGGGACCCGCTCAGCGCCGCCGCCGCCGCTTTCGAAACCGACGGCATTTTCAGTCAAAACAATGCAGCGCGCATGCGCCGCGCGCGCCCGCCCCCGCCTCTCCGGATCTCCCCCCCTCGTCGAGCCCACCCGCGCCCCCCGCCCGGCCGGCCACGCCCTCCCGCCACGCCACACCCGCGCGCCACGCCCCCATCCGGCGCCCTGCGCGGAGCTGTCGGCCCTGGACGCCTCCGGTCACCCTGCGCCCGGAGGGGACGCGCACGCACCCCGGAGCCCGCCGTCCCGGCCGGTCGCCCCCACCCACTCCCGCGGGGTCCCCGAAGTCCACGTTCACGGCCCATCCCGCATCCGCTCAGTCCGCTGCTCCGCTGCAGCCTTCACCCCAGCACGGCTGCCCACGCGCTCCGCACGCCTGACAGCGCCCTGCGCAACTCCAAGCTCCGAGACAGAGGACAGGTCCCGAGTAAAGACCGCGCGGCCCGGCTGTCACACGCGCCTTCACTCATTCTGTGACCCCTTGCGGATGCTGAGACCGCGAAGAGTGGCTCCAGTTGCTTAGAGCTCGGTGTGGGAGACAAGGGGGAGGAAAGAGGCCTGACTGCTGCTCACCGGTACCCGGGTTTTTAGGCGTACGAACAGGTCCTAAAATTAGAATGTGGTAGTGGTTGCTCCCTGCGAACGTACTAAAAATTTTCACTTGTTTACTTTAAATGGGTGAATATGAACTGCATATCAATAGAGCTGATTTTTTAAAAAGAATCCAAAGGCGCGAAGTCAAGAGGGAGACACACACACACACACGCACACACGCGCGCGCCCTTCGTCAGAAGGGTGGGAGGGGATGCACACCGGGCGGGAACTCCCCCGGGCGGGCAGCATCCGCGCCCCATCCCCGCTCCCGGCCCCCTTCAAGACTCACACGGAGTTCCAACTCAGTGGTCCCTGAAGGAAGAAACACGGTGTGCGTTTGAGGAAGAAGAACCCAGGCCCAGAGTGCATTATTTTGTAAATATGTAGCATGAGACATTCTTTTTTTTTTTTTGTAGGGCTGGGTGGCTTGTGGGATTTTAGTTCACCGACCAGGAATTTAACCGAGCCCTCAGGGCAGTGAGATTGCAGAGTCCTAACCACTAGACCTCCAGGGAATTCCCAAGACGTGTTAAATGTTCAGCCTCACCAGTAATTTTTTTAATGCAAATTAAACAAAGAAGGGGGCTTCCCAAAGCAGTGCTAGTGCTAAAGAACCTGACTGCCAATGCAGGAGACAAGGTTTCCATCCCTGGGTCAGGAAGATCACCTGAAGGAAGAAACGGCAACCCACTCCAGTCTTCTTGTCTGGATAATCACAGTGGACAGAAGGGCCTTGTGGGCTATAGTCCATAGGGTTGAAAAGAGTCGGACACAACTGAAGCGACTTCGAATGCACAAATAAGAGCTCTTGGAGCAGGCACTTTTGTTGTTATTCTAAACAGAAAACCAACAACACTCTAACCTGCAGCAAGAATACCCTTGAAGGAAGTGTGGCTAGGAGAAGGAAAGGGTATGGATCTTTATGGAAAACTAATTTGTTCCATTTCTAGAAACTCCAACCTAAAAAAGAATGAGATTCAGACAAAGATGTACAAAGATATGAGTTATTTGGCAAAAACTTAAGAGCACCTCGCAGAGAATGAAAATGCTTCCTGAGAATTGTTAACAAGAAAAATGCTCCTCAAGTGACAAGACAAAGCAAGATACAGCAGTTCCATACTTTCAGTTCAGTCGCTCAGTCGTGTCTGACTCTGCGACCCCATGAACCACAGCACACCAGGCCTCCCTGTCCATCACCAACTCCCAGAGTCCACCCAAACCCATGTCCATCGAGCCGGTGATGCCATCCAACCATCTCATCCTCTGTCGTCCCCTTCTCCTCCTGCCCTCAATCTTTCCCAGCATCAGGGTCTTTTCAAATGAGTCAGTTCTTCGCATCAGGTGGCCAAAGTATTGGAGTTTCAGCTTCAACATCAGTCCTTCCAATGAACACCCAGGACTGAAATCCTTTAGGATGGACTGGTTGGATCTCCTTGCAGTCCAAGGGACTCTCAAGAGTCTTCTCCAACAGCACAGTTCAAAAGCATCAATTCTTCTGTGCTCAGCTTTCTTTATAGTCCAACTGTCACATCCACACATGACCACTGGAAAAACCATAGCCTTGACTAGATGGACCTTTGTTGGCAAAGTAATGTCTCTGTTTTTTAATATGCTATGTAGGTTGGCCTTAACTTTCCTTCCAAGGAGTAAGCGTCTTTTAATTTCATGGCTGCAATCACCATCTGCAGTGATTTTGTCCCAAGAATATAAGTTGCTGTTGTTTTTTCAAATACAAGTAATACACTAAAATAGTATAAACTATCATTGGTGGTGGGATGAATGACTACCTTTATATGTTCACATTGCCTAAAAAATATACTACCTCTACAAACAGTACATTGAAACCTGGAAATTAAAATAGCAAAAAATGAACAACATGACATGTTTTAAGGAAATCAAGCAGGAGAATGAAACAGGGCCCGTGAATTCTTTGGAAGACGAAACAGATCTTGAAGACTGTCAGGATGTAGGGAATGAGAAAGAAGCCTAGGATAATTCCAAGGTCCCAAGCTAGGAAGGATACAAAGAAACAGGTTTGAGAGAGCTGAATTCTGTTTCCAACCTAAGGAGTTTGAGGAACCAGTAAAGTCCAGTGGAGATGTATAGAGCCGTGTGTATGTGCTCAGTTGTGTCCAACTCTTTGCGACCCTATGGACTGTTGCCCACCAGGCTCCTCTGTCCATGGAATTCTCCAGGCAAAAATACTGGAGTGGGTTGCCATTTCCTTCTCCAGGTGATCTTCCCGACCCAGGGATGGAATCTCCTGCAGATTCTTTAACATTGAGCCACCAGGGAAGCCCACATACAGAGAGCCACACTGAGCTTAAAAAAGGGCTCAAGACAAAGAAATTTGGGGATCTTTAAAATGATGTCTCCTTTCCCTCCTCACTCAAGAGGCACCTTCCTTGAAGAGAATTGGGATAGCCTGTAAGGACTGTCATTTTGGGGACTTTTAAAGAATGTTCTTAAAAGGCTGGGATAGTACCCAGACACATACAAAAAACAGCACAGCTGCTTAGAAGATATGAGATCATTTGACCTCAGTAACTTTTCCTGGGATTAAAAAAAAAAAAATTGTCTCTATCTTCTGCCCAAAAAGGGTTCAAAGCAGTACCTCTAGGTGGTAGGACTAGTGTTTCCAATTCTCTTCTTTCTGCTTACCACAGTGTCTAACTTTTCCAAATATAGCTTATTGCTTTGATCATATGAAAGTTAATTTTAATGAAAACAAAATTTCTTCTGTTCGTTTTTTTTTCTTGCAGGAGCTAGTGAGAGTAAAACCAGGATTCAGGTTTGAATCAAACAAAATGGTTCACAACCAAAAAGGTCACAATCACTCCAGGCCAGAGAAAGGACATCTTAGTTCTCTGCTACCAGTGGGACTGAGGATGTAGCCTGAGCTATGATTAGGCCAATCTTTTCAAATCTTGGTCTCTCCATTTTTAAAAAAATGAATATACTTGACTCAGTTGCCCCTCCCTAACAAGCATAATTTACCAAGGCGGGCCAGCCACTTAGAGCAATTTTGCAGAGGTCTTGCAAAAGTACAAGACCGGTACACTGCCATAGAGTCAGTGGTCTTCAATCCAAGTGAGAGAAATTTCCAGTTAACTTTGGCACCAAAGAAGTCAAGATAAAACGTTCTACTAAAATGCTAAGTAAGTAAAATCATCCCTTTATGCATTCTGTATTTAATCCAGAATTAAGCACATTTCCTACTAAGCAGTACTTTGAGAAACATAATCATTTACATACCCAAAATACTTTTAAGTTGTCAACAAAAATATTTACCAATTTTACTCTACTCAGTTAAGTTATTGTCTTGCTAAAGATAAAAATGTATAGAGAGCTGAGAAAGCTCATTATTTCTGGTATTGTTTGATCATATTCCACCAGTTACATTTAGGTTTCTTTCCTCAGCTCCTATTCTGGGGGAAAAAAACCAAACTAAACTAAAGGAATTGAAATGACTAGAAAGCTCCCTTTTTTAAAATGAAGTGCTAAAATTAAAAAAAAAAATTGGCTTAACTTCACATTTCCAACTTAAAATTTTTATTGTTTGTTAAACTAACATCAATTTATACACATCACAGTACACTGTAAGATAAAATGTTTAACTCTTCTGCCAGTCACTGTGTCTCAGAAAGTGGATCACACTGGACTACAGCTGTCACTACGTTGCTTTGTAAACACAATAATGTACAAACATAGCACAAATCCAACAGCACATGCTGCGACCAAAACCTTTTCCGTGGACCTGAGAAAGCTTTCCGACGTTTTCGATGGGAAACGAGCATCAGACAAGGAGCCGGTTCCGATCTGCTGACATCCTGCGTCGCCTTCAAGGGCTCAGCTTGGCCAGGTGCGTCATTCAAGTCCTTCAGTCTCAGGACGCGTGTAATAACGGGGAGAGAAACGGTCAAACGCGACGCCAAAGCCTAAGTAAGATTTTATTAAGTAAGGTCTGTTGCTTCGCTCCTGGCACCCCATTAAGTCCTCGCCCCGTGGGCCACCGGAACTCCAGGATCTTCAGAAGCGTCGCTGGGCTCTGGTACCTCTTCCAGCAACATCCGTCTCAACCACCGGTCCGCGCTGGTCTCCTGCCTAAAGAAGCACCAAATGACCAGAGCCATGAGGGACAGGCTGAAGGGCAGCACCACCCACCAGGGCCGCTGCTGCTCGGTTCCCAGGGACTGCTTCACTGTCCAGCGGAGCGGCGCGGCTCTGCTGGAGGAAAACCGAAGGGGACGGTGAGGGTCATCCTCTTCGTCGCCCTCGGCCGCGAGCTGGGCTCGAGCCCGGCCGCTGGGCGGCGGAGGAGGGCTTCGGGAAGCCCAGCGCACGAGCCTCAGCGCCTGGAACGCCCTGGAAGAGAGAAAGCAGTGAGCGCGCGCGCCCGCCCCTTCGGCCCGAGGTCCCACCGAGACCCCGCGCAGCTCACCCGGCCGCCGGCGCGCACAGAACGCCGCTCATCGCGACCCCGGCTCAGCGCTTGGCGCCGCCGCGCGCCGCAGTCCTGTCACTTCCGTCGCGCGAAGCCGGAAGTTCGGTGCTGTTCCAGGCCTCCGCTCACGACTACAGAACGTGGGTCCCCGCTCGCGCAGCGGAAATGACTCAGTCCTCCTGCAGCCTCTTCCGTCGCAGGCCCGCCCCCGGCCGGCCGCGCGGGCATGCCGGGAAATGTAGTTCGCGGCCGGCCCGAGGCCGCACTAACCTTCCTCTCGCTGGGCTTGCGCCCCAGGCCTGAGGCCCATCGGCGGGTACGGGGTGTTAGCGTGGTCCTCTGATGAGCTCGCCTCAGCGCGGGTCCCCCGATAACGGCCCACACTACGCACCCTTCTCGCAGTGCCGGCGCAGCCCCGGACGCCTCTTCCCCTGGCCTCGCGCCGCTGTCTTGCTCTCTTCGTGGGACTTCAGCCATGTCCCGTCGACTAGTGTCCCCGGCCCCGGGGCCGCACCCAGCCCTCAAGCTCTGCGGGCTCCGAGCTGCGCAGCCGTCGCCGCATATACACCATCCGCCCTGTGGGGCAGGTGCACTGCTCAGCCGCAGGGCCGTGGGCCCTCACCCACGGCACCAGGGCACACCCGCGGCCCTCCCCGCGGACCCGGCGGGCACTCGGGCACGTCTCCCTCTTCAGGCTAGAGGGACCACCTGCGCAGGGCCCGGAGCGCCATTGTTGTGAATGGAGGCTACAGCGTGCTCCTCGGGGACCTTCCTGTCCACCTGCAGGAGTTAGATCGGGAGAGGCAGCCCTGAGCTGTCTCGGGACTCCCTGTCTACCCTGCTCCCCAGTCGGCTCCATAGAGGCAAACTGGCGCTGGGTCAGCTGAGCCGTGCTGTCTGGAGACCACATAGGAGGACCCAGGCATCACCATAGACTCTGTGGCGATGTGGGAATGTGCTGGGGTGGGGGTGAGGGGGCACTTGGTGACAAAATCAGATTACCAGGCCACTTTGTGACCTGTGACATTTGAAAAACAAAAAGCACAACGTGAGAGGGTGCTTTTTTTTTTTTTTTTTTTTGGTCAGTTTTCCCTTAACTCCTTTCAAGGTGTGTTGGACGTCAGCGACTGTGTTGGCTAGTGACTTCATTTTTGCAGAACCGGGTGGCGAGTGACAATCTTTGGTTGGCAGCTGTAATTTGCCGCCTCTCCGGTTCAGCACCTTTGCCTTGAGCTTATCCTGCACCTGCTTTCTGGTGGGAGAAGCCACAGCCTCGGGGATCCCGCCACACCCCAGGAATGCTGGAGACACTTGAGCAAGGGCGGCGGACTGGAGGTGTTCCTAACTCAGCAGCACCTGGGAAGTCTCCCCACCCAGGGAAGCCCAACCCTGAACCCCTGGTGGCGGCTCAGCTCCAAACCCAGGGCTGTGTTCAGAGCTGCTGTGTCAACAGAGGCGCCTGTGTGCTCACGTCCTCCTCACTGGGCTCCGCCCCACCTGTTCCACCCCAGAACCCCACCCAGAGTCACTGCTGAACCAGTTCAGCCACAGGGAACCCCAGGAGCACGGCTACGGGCAGGAGGATGGACTATAATCATTGTGGTGTGCAGCCTGTAGGGCTTCCTGGAGGAGGTGAAGATAACCTGAGGAGGTAACCTCAGGAGGACCCTGAGGTTAGGGGTGGTGCTGCTGACTGCAACTGATGCAACCACCTGGTTGGTCTGCTTTCAGGCATCTGGGCACAAGCTGCCCTGGGCCAGCAGAGGGGGCCCAGAGCTGGGGGGGGGGGCGGTCAGGGGTAGGGGCTGGTGGGGGGGCAGGGACCCCACCCCCGGGCAAGGCAGCCTCTAAAGGGTCACTAAAACTGTCTTGATGACTGCCTTGGATGCCTAACAGAAATTAGACACCTGGACAGGTGCCCCTTGAGCCTCTGCTTCCTCAGCTGTAAAATGGGCATCTCCTGTCCTTCATGACTGCTTCCAGGACTGGATCTCTGCCTGAGGGGCCCTCAGCAGGCCCCGGGGCAGCTGTTAATGTTAATGGGACAGCATGCAAATATCTTTCCATCCTGAAGCAATGGATGTTCCCTTACCGCCACCAGGCTCCTAGGGTGCTCTGAGGTCAGAGTCCAGGAGGAGCAGTGCAGGCCATAACAAAGATTTAGCAAATCTACATATCCTCTGTACCCAAGTCCTGCTGGCCGGGTCTCCATTCTAGGCGAAGGCATGATGCAAAGGACACAGGTCCTGTGGAGTCAGCAAGCCCTTATCTCTGGGAGCTGGCCTGGGGCTCAGAGCTGGGCTCTCCCATGGGACAGAAACAACTTCAGAGAACATCCGTGTTGGACCAGGGCACTCCATGACCACGGTGGCTCAAGACAATCACATCTGAACACAGACAAGACATGAATGTGATGTGGCCCAAACCTCAAAAAAAGATGAAATACTCGCTTCCTGGCTAATGGGAGGGACTCTGGTCATTCACCAGACGTGGCTGTCCTCCTTCTGGACAAGATGTATTAAGATGCTATACTAGGGACTCCCCTGGTGGTTCCGTGGTTAAGAATCTGCCTTCCAGTGCAGGGGATGTGGGTTCAAACCCTGCCGGGAACTAAGCCCATAGATGTTGGGAGGCAACTACTGAGCCCATGCACTCTAGAGCCTGTGCTCCACAACAAGAGAAGCCACTGCAAGGAGAAGCCCAAGCACCGCGATGAAGAGTCATCCTCACTCTCAGCAACGAGAGGAAGCCCACGTGCCACAACAGAGACCCAGAGCAGTTAAAAAGAAATACAACTTTTAAGTGATGCTGCACTGGACTGAACAATGTTCTTCCAAATTCTGACCCCCTGGAGCCCACCACATGATCCCTATTTGGAAAGGTCTTTGTGGATGTCATTAATTAAAACTATGTCATATTGGATGGGATCTCCCAGGTGGCACTAGTGGTAAAGACCCCGCTTGCCCATGCAGGAGATGTAAGAGATTCGGGTTAGATTCCTGAGTCAGGAAGATCCCCTGGAGAAGGGAATGGCTACCCACTCCAGTATTCTTGTCTGGAGAATCCCACGGGCAGAGGAGCCTGGCAGGCTACAGTCCATGGGATCGCCAAGAGTCGGACACGATTGAAGTGACTTAGCACCCACATATGCATGTCATATTGGATAGGGTGGGCCCTAAATGGTGTCCTTATAAGAGGAGAAAAGACCCAGAGACACATGGGGAGAAGGCCATGCCAAGAGGCAGGCGGAGACTGGAATGATGGAGCTAAGAGCTGAGGAGCTGGGAGGATCCCAGCTGCACCAGAAGCTTAAAGAAAGGCCTGGAAGAGTCTCTTTTTCAGAGTCTTCATGGTTTCAGATATCTGGCCTCTGAAACTGTGAGAAAGGAACTCTGTTGTTTTAACTCCCCCTGCCCCGCCTTGTCAGTGATCCTTTGTTACAGCAGCCCCTGGAGACTCACAGCCCCCACGCACACGCCGCTGACCCCAGAGCCCTTTGTAAGGCCCGCCTCCTGAGACACCTGCACTGAGGGCTGTGAGCTCTCCCTGCTGAAACCCACTTGTTCAGCGACATGTGTGTCCCCTCCAGCCTCTGGCCAGAGCATCTGCTGGTGACAGCAGCCCCAAATGCTGGGGTTTGCTTGACTCTCCAAAGTGGGGGAGCCCCAACAGGAAAACCACAACCAGATGCTCCTGGGGCCACCCCCAGAGCGTCTCCAGGACCCTCGCTTCCTGACCCCAGCAATCTCGGCAGGGCGCTGGGTGACAGGTGCCCCACACTGGCAGCGATTCCCCCGCCCCCCCGGGGCATAAACCAACACCTCAGCCTTCATTATCTCTAAGCACACAGAGCAACCTCACACGGGCCTGACGCTCCACTAACGGGAGGGAGGCTGCCGCCCGGTGTGCCCGATGGCGGGAGTAATTTACTGTAGCGCCACTTGAGAGCTGGCATATTGGACCTATTGATTTTCCCTGGGAAGATCAATACAGGGTGCATGGGGACAGGCAGGGCCACCGCCTTTGGAAAAGCAGAGCCCATCTCCCGGGGGCCGAGGCCTGAGAGCAGAGGTGGGGGCAGGTGGGCCCAGGGCTGTGAAGGCCCTGTGCCGCCCATGAGGGGGGCCGGCTGGGAGCAGGTGCCGGGGGGCCTGGCAGCCTGAGCACCTTGGCCCCCGGCCCACTCAAGGGTGCCAAGGGTCAGGGGGCTTGGAGGCCACTCCTTTCCTTGGCTCGAGGCCCCCTCCCCGGTTCAAAGCCAGCAGGGACTCTCTGCTTCCATTGCCCCATGTCCCTTCACCCCACACTTGGACCCTCCACCTTCCCTCTGTGAATCACGGCCGGTAGGGTAACCCAGGGCCGCCTCCTGCCTCAGGGTCCTTCGCTCAGTCAGTCCTGCTGGGTCCCTCTGCCAGGTAAGGCTTCGGCAGTTCCCAGGGGGAGGGAGTGGGTATCCTTGGGGCCATCCCTCAGCCGACCACGGGGTGCCAGCTCCCGGCTACCTGGGTCCTTGCCAGGCCGTCTCCTCTGCTGGAGTGCCTTCACTCCCCCGGCTCGGCTGGGGAGCCCCTGCCCCCTCAGCACCCGCAGACCCCCTCCTTCGTGAAGCCCCCCTCTGGTCACATGGCAGGACCTTCTCCAGGGCACGGCTGCACCTCACATTCCTTAGCCCTGGCCCCCTCAGCTAGGGGCCCGGCACAGGCGAGGGCTGGAGACAGACCCACAGGCCCTCCTTGGGCCTCCACTCAGATTGCACTGCCCTCGCCACCCTGCGGGGCTGACCCAGTTGCCCCGGGGACTCCAGCCCCTTCCCAGGCCTGGGCCCTGGCTGTTCCCGACAGGCAGCGGTGGGCACTGCTGGGTCTGGGCAGATGCTGGGGTCCGGGCCTGGGTCCTGGGCAGGTCATGGAGGGCGCTCCTTGGGGCTGTGTCTGGGCAGAGAGGGACCCTGGGGTCCCAGCCACCCTGGGCAGCCACTGGACGCCAAGCTCCAGTTTTCCTTGGCTGCTGCAAAGGCCCCCCATGGGGCGGGTCACTGGCCTGGCCTGGGGTGGTTCACGGCCCTAGGGTAGAACTTCGCATGTCCTGTCACTTCCCTGAAGCCAGGCGTTGGGCCCTCCAGGTGGCGGAGAAGTGACTGGAAGCTTTCAGTGGGACAAGTCCCCTCACAGTCCCCACTAGGACCCCCGTCGGATGGGAGGAGAGCCGCCCCCTTGGAGGGGGCACTGGAACCTGGAGCTGAAGGGCCCAGGGAGGAGGTGGACAGGTGAGGCCTGCAGCAAGAGGGAGGTCTCGGGCCGTCAGTGGTCGTGGGGCCCAGGCTGGGAGGGGCTGCTGTCCTGTGCTCGGAACCTGGCCCCCGAGCAGCAGAGGCTTTGGGAGACCCCCCCACCCCCAGCACTGGGGCTGCTGTCCGGGAGGAAAGCACCCAGCTACGCCCATGCGTGGTGGGTGACGAGGTGGAACTGTGTCCCCCAAACCGTGTCCACATGGACCTCAGAAGGGACCCTCACGTGGAAGGAGGGTCAGTGGGGTGAGATCAAGTCAGGGTGAGGTCAGGGGGACAGGAGTGGCCCGCAGTCCCGGGACAGGTGTTCTCGAAAGAGCAGGGAAGCTCGGACAGGACACGGGTGGGGTGGGGCGGCCCTGTGATGAGCGGAGGCTGGGAGCCTGGGATCACAGGCGACACCAGATGCCAGGAGGGAGCGGGGCCTCGGGAAGGACCTTTCACTTCGGGCTGCTGGCCTCCAGGGCTGTGAGAGTCTCCCCCAGCTCTGCTCAGGCCCCCGGTTTGCTGGGAACTGACTGGGCGGCCCCGGATGTGAGTGCAGCAGCACATGAAGGGGGCAGGGAGGATGGGAAGATGCTGGGGTCCGGGCCTGGCTCCTGGGCGGGGCTTTTGGGGTGGCAGGCCTTCTGGGGTCCTGCTTGCGGTGTTGACTGTAACCGCCCAGGAGACGTGGTGGGACCCCTGGGGCTGGAGGGGCTACCAAGTCCCTCGGAGGAGGACCCAGATGCCAGAGAAGGAGGTGCCAAGGGCGAGGCCCTGGGGGTGGCGGGGGCTCCTCGGGGTTTGCTGCACATGCACCTGCAGCTCTGGAGCGGTGGGAGGTGGCGGGAGCGGCCCGGCTGGTGGTCCCTGGCCCTCCTGGGCTTTCAGGGCCACTGTTGGCCCAGAGCCCGCTCACCCAGGACGCTGCGGAGGCAGGATGTCCTCTAGAGAAGGCTACTCCAGAAGTCAAAATAGCATGAAATTTAATTTTCCGCCTATTTGACAAGGCTGGGTCTGGGCCCCAATCAGCGGCTGAGATAAGGGTCCTCCGCCGGGTGTGAGCCAGCTGGGCGAGCGGCAAACACTCCACCATCCCCGGGCAGGCTGAGGCTCCCCCCGCGGGGCCCTGGTTGCCGGGCGCTAAAGCAAACGGGCTCTATTTGCCCAGTCTGCGATGACAATGCAGTCATCAAATATTTGCTGGCCTGGCCGGCCACGGAGCTCAGCTATAAACGCTTGAGCCCAGGTGGAGGTGGGCCTGCCCAGTGGGAGCTGCAGGCTGCGGCAGGTAGGAGCCAGGCTGGGCGGCGGGCGGGCGCGGGTGGCAGAAGAAGGCTGTGGGCTCCTCTGCCCAGGTGGTCTCTGCAGACCACCCACCCACTGGGAGGGGTCACCAGCAGGGTGGGGAGGGCCGGGTCACTGAGGACAAGCCCAGGCCAGGGGGAGACAGGACACTCGAAGCTCGACTCCCCACCAGCGGCCATCCGTACCCCAACACTGGGGCCATGGGACACCCAGGCTGTGAAGAGAGACCCCAGAACTGCGAGCAGATGGCAGGGGAAGGGGGCGGGGGAGGGGAGCTCCCTTGACTCCGACTCCTCGCCCCTCCCCCACGCACAGCGTGGTTTCCTGAAGCTGGGACCCCTCCCTCTCTGAACCCCTTTCCCTTTCTTCCTGCCTCCTGCCAGGGCGCCCACCAGGAGGCCTCTTGGCCAAGGGCTGGCCCGCCTGGCCTCCCTGAAGCAGAGGAGCTCGGCCTGTCCCGGGGTGGGGGCCTCCCGCATTCAGAATCAGCTCCCTGCACCCACCACCCTGCCCGCAGCCCCCCTTGGCCTCCAACCTGTCAGTGACTTCCCCAGTCCTGCCTGCACCACCTCCCCACACCTAGCCTCAGGCTAGGGACACTCGATGTGACCCCCCTCCTCCCCACAGAGAGCACAGGGAAGCCTGGGGCAGTGGGGGTGGAGAAATGGCTCTGCCCTCCCCCAAAGGCCCCCCAGCGTCACCCTCATGGCCCCTGAAGCCCCCAGACTTCAAGGGACAGAGCAGCTGGGTCAAGGCGGCCAGGCCCAGCCTCCCAGGCTCAGCACTGGCACCTTAGGCACAGGGGACCCTGCCAACCACAGACACTTGCGGGGGCACCAAGGGGGGCCCCGGCCCGTCCTGCCCCGCCCCGGGGCAGATGCCGTGTCAGCCAGCCTGTGTGTCAGGGGCCACAGCAACCCTGAGCTGGGACAGAGCTCTGCGGACCCCAAACCTGCCGGCAGCCCAGCCTGGCCAGCTCCCTGCCCCCTGGCCCGCTCCCGTCTCTGAGGCGCTGTTTCAGGGGCACTGTTGCCAGCACCCCCCACAGGGGAGGATGAACCCGCCCCTCGGGGTGACTGCAGCCTGCACGCCCCCTCCCGCCGCGCCCACCCACCCGCAGGCCACCACCTGTCTCTCCCCAGACATCAGCCATCCCTGAGCTCGGCACCCGCCCCAAGCCTGCAGTGGCCCCCCTAGGGGGGCTGGGGCCCCGACCGCTACCCTGTCCCCTCTCTGCCTCCCTCCACAGCCGGCGCCCACTGCCCCAACGCTCCGCGAGGAGATGGCCGCGAGAGTCATCCGGCCGCTCTGTGACTTCCGGCTGCCCCTGCCAGCCCTCCGGCCCTTCCCGCCCCCGGCCCCGGAGCCCCCAGACACTTCCGAGGAGGAGGAGGAGGGGGAGGAGGAGGAGCTGGAGACTGAGGGGCCAGAGGGCCACAGCCCAGCCCCCCGCAGCCCAGGCTGGGCCCCTGAAGTGCTCCCCCAGGACCCCAGCAGCCCGGAGACGCCGCTGCAGCTGTTGCGGTTCTCGGAGCTCATCAGCGGTGACATCCAGCGGTACTTTGGCCGCAAGGACCGGGGGCAGGACCCCGATGCCTGTGACATCTACGCCGACGGCCACCCGGCCAGCAGCTCGGCCAGGGAGCTCTCCTGCGCCGACCTGGTGCGCCCGGCCCGCGGCGCCCCCCCAGAAGACCATGAGGCCACCGAGCCCGGGGTCTGCTCCCCGGGGTGCCCCGAGGGGCAGGCGCATGGGCCAGGCCTTGGCGGGGACGGGCCGCAGCTGCTGGGGCCCCTGGCCGAGCTCTTCGACTACGGGCTGCGGCAGTGCTCGGGGCCCCAGGCGGCGGGCGGCCGGCGACTCAGGCTGGAGCGCAAGTACGGCCACATCACCCCCATGACCCAGAGGAAGCTGCCCCCCTCCTTCTGGAGGGAGCCGGCACCCAGTCCCCTGGGCCTGCTGCACCCCGGCACGCCCGACTTCAGCGACCTGCTGGCCAGCTGGTCGGCAGAGGCCGGGTCTGAGCTGCTGGGCGCGGGGGCCCCGGGCCTGGAGGAGGTGCAGCTGGCCGAGGCCTAGTGATTGCTCGAGGGTCAGTGTGGGGTGAGCCGAGGGCACCAGGCGTCTGGACTTGCTTTCCTGCTGAACTGGAAGGAGCCGGGGGACCCCCAGCCACGGCAGCCACCAGGACTTGGACCAGCTCAGGTGGAGGCTCCCCAGGCGAGGGCAGGGGTGAGCCAGGGCTGCCCAGGGGCTCTGCCCATAGGAGGGAGGGCGGGGCAGGAGCTGCAGCCCCTCGGAGGTGGGGGCTCGAGTCTACACACTGTGGGCGAGTCCCATGTCCCCCAGGCCAGCCCCCGAGGTTCCAGCCGGTGGTGTAGGGCCGCCCTCTGCACTGCCCAGCCGGCTGGCCCCAGGGCGGCCCCTCCTTGCGGTGCCCGCAGCACGCCAGGGCCAGCTACTTGGCTGAGGGCTTTCTGGTGGGGCGGGGAGAGGGTGTCCTCTCGGTGCGGAGCCAACACCTGGGGGCCACAGTGCTGTGGGAGGGAGGCCCCAGGGAGCCGTGGGGCCTGGGCTCGGTGGCTCTGGCTGGAACAGGGGTTCTGGAAGTCTTGGAAAGACCCTCTTGGTCATTTCTCTGCTCAGGGCCTCCTGACCGCCCCTGGGAGGGAACTCTGGACTCCGACAGGAATGGGGCGGGCACATTTATTTCTGGGGAATGGGCAGGGATGAGAGTCGGCGGGCAGGCTTCTGGCTGAGGGGCTTCTCCAGGGCTGCACTCCCGGGCGTCTGCTGGGATGCCAGATTCATGAGAACCGCCTTCCACTGTAGCCACCTGCCCAAGACACGGCTCAGGCCCAGGGCCCACCTCCATCCCCTGCCCTGAGGCCTCCCGTGAACCCAGACCTGCAGGCGCTCTGGAAGGCGGCTCCCGCTGCCCACCTCACGGCCTGATACACGCCCCAGCGGTTCACAGGGACCACGTCGTCGGGGGCCACCTCCTTGACAAAGAGCTGCTGCCGCTCCAGGGACGTGGGGCCCCTCCTGCTGCCCAGCGTCGGGGCCCAGGGGCCCTCCTCGCTCCACAGGCGCAGCACGCTCTCCTGCAGGGTGGCCATCGCCTCCGCGCGCTGTGGACACGGGAGTCGGACTAGACGGGGGGCCGCCAGTGGGGATTATCTCCCTCTGGACAAACCCGGGCCTTATCTGCTGGGAAATGCGGCTTGGGCCAGACACGCACACAGACAGACGGCTGCGCAGAAAGGAGAGCTAGGGGGTGGCCGGGCTGGGGGTGGCGAGGGCAGCAGGGCATCAGGCTCCGCACAGAGGAAGGCACGGGTGGCCCCCTGCAGGCCTGGGGGGCGGGAGCGCCCAGCTCGGGGGCCTCCTCTCACCAGCTTGGTTTCTGTATTAAACTTGAGATTCTGGATGGTCTTGTTGTCCTGGATGCTGGTCTCCAGTTTCATCATTTGGTTCTGAAACTAAACACGGCCCCCCATTTGTGGGCACGGACGCAGGGAGTCTGCAGCCCCGGGGGGCGGCCCCACCCCAGCCATTTGGGGCAGGAGGCACTCTCCCACAAGAGGGTCCTGGCCCCTGGGTGGGAGCCGGGAGCATCACTCTGCCCAGTGACAGGGCGGGATTCAGCAGTTCTCAGGGCCGCTCTCTCCCGTGTGGCCGTGGACATGCCCCAGCGTCCAGGAGTCCACGTGGGAGCTCCCACTGGTACTCCCAGAGGCCGAGGGGTGCAGAGCCAGCAGCAGGACGCCTGGCTCCATGAGCCTTGCCCCACCCGCCAGGCGGCGTCCTAGATCTGAGCTTCCCTGGTGGGGGGAAGTCTGTGTGGCCCCTGCCCCCGCCGAGTGTGCCAGCCCAGGGTACCGTGGCCAGCTTGCCCTGGATCTCGGCGATCTTGCGCCCGGGGTTGCCCTCTCTGAGCAGCTGCACGGAGGACAGCAGGGCAGCCAGCTCCTGCCTCACGGCCTCGACCGCCAGCTCTCTGTGGGCACAGAGGCGGGGCTGCTGGGCTCTGGGAGGGCCCGCGGGGGCACGCAGAGCGGCAGGGGGAGGAGGCCCTGGGCAGGGCAGGGGCGCTCAGCCTTGCCGCCCCTCCGGTGGGCCCTGGGGGGTCCCCAGGAGGTGACAGGGGGATGGCAGCCCCCAGCAGGACCCAAGCCCAAAGCTGGGCCAGGTGGGGCTAGGGACAGCCACAGGGGCAGGGACTTGGGGAGGATGCCCACCGTCAGGAGGCCCTGGAGGCCACAGGTGGTGCTAAGATGACTGTGCCCTGCTGGGGGGGAGGCGGGGCAGCCCTGCCCTGAAGGCCCTGCCGGCCGTGTGGGAGCCGGGCCTCACCTGGCTGTGGCCTCGGCAGAGATCTTGCAGTCCGAGTCGCTCTTGTGAAGCACACACTTGTCAGTGACAGCCTCTATCTGAAACGTGGAGCGGGCGGGCAGCTCAGGGCGGGCACGGCGGGAGGGGAGGCCGCCCGGCCCTCACCCACCTGCTGGGGCAGGTGGTCCAGTCTCTCCTGCACCTCCCGCAGGCGCGCCTCCGCCTCCTCTTGACAGCGCGTCAGGCCTCCCCGCCACCGCTGCTCTGCGGCTTCCCACTCATTCTGTGTCTGGGGGGGGCACCAGTGAGTGGGGGGGGCATGGGCGGATGGACAGACACGGTCGCCCCCACACAGCAGAGCTCCCGGAGGGCATGGGCACCCGCCCCAGGTCTGCGCAGGTCCACGCTGACTGGACACAGCCTGGCCTGGCCCACGGCGGGCCCGGAACTCCGGGCAGGGCCCCAGGCTGCGCAGAGCACACCCCTAACATGGCCAGGCCCGGCTCCCTGCCCCAGCGGCCCACGAGCCTGTGCAGACAGGGACTGAAAACAGGCAGCCCGCCCCACCGCCAACAGGTGTTCACGTGTGCACACGTGTTCACAGCAGGACTGAGGGCATCAGAGCGCAGCAGCTCAGTGTCCATCCGCTGACAGATGGACAAGCTGCGGTCCGTCCACGGTGAGATGTCACAGCCGAGAAAAGGAGGCACGTGCTGACACACAGCGCGGATGGACCTCGGACACTGATGCTCAGCGAGAGGCACTCACAGAGGCCACAGGGTGTTCGGTCCCATTTATGTGAAACATTCAGAGTGGGCAGATCCACAGACAGAAGCAGATCAGTGCTTGCCCGGGGCTGGGGAGGGGGAGTGTCCACGGACACACGGGGGTCCTTCAGAGGGGACGAAAGGTTCTAGAATGACCGTGGTAATGCTCGTACATCTCTGAATGCACAAAGATCCACGGAATCACATGCTCTGAAAAGCTGGACTGTGCGGCCTGTGCCCTGAACCTCAATAAAGCTGTTAGAGACAGAAGACGGAGAACCCCAGGGAGGAGGCTGCTGTGCTGGCCGCTCTGTGGAGCCTGTGCGCTCTGGGCCCGGGGCCGTGGGGCCAGCGGCCAGGGCGGCGGGGCCCCTCCTATCTGGGACACTCGCCTCCCGCAGCCGCATGCTCAGTGTCTGCTCCTGCAGGTCCAGCCGCCAGCTCAGGGCCAGGAAGTGGTCACTCAGGTCCTTCACCTGCCTGACCAGCTCAGCCACGGACACCTCCAGGGCCTGGCTCTTCTCTCGGAGCTGCGGGGGGTGGGGCTGAGTGTGCCATCTGCCCCGAAGGGGGACCCTGCGAGCCTGCCCCCCGCCCGGCCGCCTCACCAGCTCCAGGGTGCCGTGTGTCTCCTGCTGGGCCAGCTCCCCGGCCAGCTGCATGGCCTCCAGGTTCTCCTGCAGGTAGGTGGCCAGCTCCCCAGCCCGGCTGTCCTCCAACTGCCCCTTGGCATCCCTGGGGGTGGGTGCCACTGAGAGAGACTGACCCTCAGCCAAGGCTGGCCCCCAGCCTGGACACTGGACCAGGGCCACTGGCTTCAGAGCCTTCCAGGAGGCCCCAGGGACAAGATGATGGGTGTCATCCCAGGGGCCACTAGACTGGGCAGTGTCCACCACCACTCAGAGCACCCTGCGAGGGACAGGCCGGGGTGTTGAGGGGAGCCCCCACTACAAGGCTGCCCCTCTGCCCTGGGGCACCATGCTAGGAGGACACCCGCCCCACCCAAGGGCCCACTCAGACACCCACCAGGCCTTCTGCTCGGCCAGCAGGACGCGGTTGAGCGACACCTGGTTCTGCTGCACGAACTCAGTCAGCTGGACCACGGCCTTGTCCAGGCCCCGGCACTGCTCCAGGAGGTGGCACTCTTCCTGCTGCCAGGTGGAGGGGGCCTGGCACACTGCCCCCCCAGGGCCCGCACGTGCTGTGCCTCCCACCTGGCCTCCCCACCACCCACCTGGCACTGCCCGTTCCCCCCACCTGGGCCTGTGCCTCCCTGCTGCCTGGCAACGTCCCCACCCCCTTGCCTAGCACTGCCCCCCCACCTGGCACCGCCCCTCCCCCGGCCCTGCCCCTCCCCCACCTGGCACCGCCCCTCCCCCTGGCACTGCCCCTCCCCCACCTGGCACCGCCCCTCCCCCGGCCCTGCCCCTCCCCCTGGCACCGCCCCTCCCCCACCTGGCACTGGTCCTGCTGGGCCCGCACGCGCTCCGTGTCCAGCTCCTGCAGCTGCCGCCACCTGCCCTCCAGCTCCTCCCGCAGGGCGCTCTCCGCCCGCAGCCGTGCACTCTCCGAGGCCTTCATCCTCTGCAGCGGCCAGTGGCCATGAGCCCGGGGTGTGGGGAGTGCAGCCGCCCCCCGCTCCCCCCTCAAGCGCCCACCTTCTCCAGGGCCAGGAAGCTCTTCTGCAGGAAGCCGCACAGCCTGGCCTCCCTCTTGAGGAAGCGGAGGCTCATCTCCTCCCCCAGCTTGGTCATCTGGGCCTGCGGGCAGGGTCCACGCAGTTGCCATGGCCATGGGCATCCCCCACGCCTGCCCCCTCGCCCACATTGCCATGCTGTACTCTGCCCATCCTTCTCTGTCAGAGGCAGCCCTGGTCCCTGCACCTGCAGGGCCAGGCCCGTCACACCCTCCAGAGGACGGCAGGCAGGCAGGCGGGGCCCTGGTCCGAAAGGGCTATGAAAGGGCCCAGGACACACGTGGTCCCCACAGTAACCCCCAGACCCCCGGGCCAAGGGACACGGCAGACAAGCCACTGATCCCACCCCTGCCAGGACCTCGGTGTCTGCTTGAGCACGGGCGCACACACGCAAACACGTGTACACACACACACATTCACTTGCACACTGCCCATCCTCATCCCCAGGCCCAGGGAGGAGGCCCTTCCCTTTCTCCCTCCATCGCTCCCTTCCTGACTCGCCAGGGATCTGGGTGCAGCCCCGCTCAGTGCCCCCCCTCACATGCCCACAGGAACGAAGCACCCTCTCCTTTAAGGCCAGGAGGGCCACCCCCAGTCCAGGGCAGGTGTGCCCTGAGCCCACACGGGCCTCCCCGCCCCACGCAGGCTGACCCAGAGCCAGGCTCGGCTGCTTCTGTAAAGAACCAGGAGGCAGACGGTTGGGTTAGTGGGCCCAAGGTCTCTGTCACAACCGTCCAGCTTCGTGGCTCCCGCGCCAGAGCAGCCGTGGGCAACAGTAGACAGATGACCACAGGCCGAGGAGCCCACTCAGTGCCCCGGGGTGCACTAGGGGAGCAGCGGGTCAGCCGGGGGTGGGGAACCCTGGGCCCTGACGCTGCCCGGAGCACCTGCCTCTTGATGGGGCCGGCACACCGCCCTCCCACAGGGCCGCGGTGGGGTGGCAGGCAGTGGGGCAGCTGAGCTATGCGGGCAGCAGCTGGGGACGTGGCGTGGGGCCTGGTCTCTATTTGCAAGCTGCAGAGGCTGGGCCAGAGGCGCACGGCCCCGGCCCCACCTTCTAGGCCACGTGCACTGGCCCAGCAACGGGCCCGCCAGGATATGCGTGTCCACGTGTCAGGGTGGAGCATGGGGAAGGGCCTCAGGGTACGAGCTTCTGTTTCCTGGTCCAGGGGCTGGTCCCTCGGGACGGGGAGGCGCTCGTGATGGACTTTCTGTGGGGGAGGACGTGCTCCATCTCATGGCCATAGCGGTAGGCGCCGGCCACAGGCAGCCACAGGGCACAGTGACCCGGCTCTTGTGACCAAGGAGCCGACATACAGAGACCCCTGTGGCCAGTGGCCACCATGGTGGACAGCATAGGTCTTGGGGGTTGGCCCAGGTCCAAACACATGGACAGAACCAAAAAAGAGCCAGGGAAAGGAAGAGCCCTCCAACAGAGGAGACGCCGGCTGGGAGGGGTCCGGCATGGACCAGCTCACTGGCAGCTCATCGGCCGCTCAGATGCTTGGGCCGGGCCTGGGCCTCCCGGGTACCTGCATCCTGGCCACCTGGTGGTCCAGCTTCTGGCCCGCCTCCTCCTGGCTCTTCTGCAGGGCCCCGCAGGCCACCTCGCGGTCCTGCTCCTCCTGCTTCAGCTTCCCAGTCAGCTCGGACAGCCTGGGGGCAATGGCTGCAGGTGACTGCAGCCCAGCCGGCCGGAGGGACTTGGGGGGCCCCAGGGATGCTGCGGGGGCCTGGATACCAAGTCCTTCTCAGGCCTGACCCTGTATCCACAGGGCAGAGACTGATCCACGGGCTGGCAAAGCAGGGGGTCCGACCCCGCCGGGGTAAACGCTCTCGAGAGGCCAGAAGCCCAGTACTTGTCCCCCCAGCACCCCCACCCCGGGATGGTGAGAGCTGGGCTCCTTCTGAGTGTGATGACGGGGGAGGGGAGGGGTGGGGACCCCGGGCTCGAGTCTCTTTTCCCCACAGAGGGCCCACAGGGGTTCTGAGGCCTCCAGTCAACCAGCAGGTTGGCACCCAGGGCACGGGGGACGCCTACCCTGCCATGGGACACCCCCACGACCACTCATCAGGTCCAGAGACCGCCTCCCGAGGGGCCCACCTGAGGCTAGTCTCCTGCTCGGCGCCCTTCCGCTCGGAGTCCTGGAGCGCCTGCTTCCTCCGGACCTGGGTCAGGGCCTCCCGGACTTCCACCAGCCTGGCACACAAGAGGCACCTCTGCCTGGAGCCTGGGGCCCGCCCGCCCCCTCCCGGCGGCCAGGAGCAGGCTGGGCAGCCTTCGGGGTGGGGGCCTGGCCAAGCCTCAGGCCCCTTCCTGGGCTCCCGGGCTCCCGGGCTCTAGCAACCAGGCCTTCTCGAGTGGAGCTGCGGACAGATTTGCTAACCCGAGCAAGACGCCACGTTGGAGGGAACCAAAGCCCGGGGCTGGGGCCCGCTGCCCGGGCAGCAGCGGCTGCTTCCCCAAAGACCCTCTTCCTCCCCCAGGCATGCTCCGTGAGTGGGGGGTACGGGGGGTGGTACCTCTTGTCCAGAGCCTGCATCTGGTTCTGCTGTTGTGGGCCAGGGAGCTGTGAGGCGGAGACGCGGGCTGAGTGCAGCCGGGGCCTTGGAGCTGGACCCCGGGGGTTGTCGGAGTGCTGGGCCTGGGCTGAGTGGGGTTCAGGGTCCAGGGAGGCGATGCCTCCAGGCCTTGGGACACGCCCCACCTGGACGGCTTCCTTCTCGGTGGCTGGAACCGCCTGCCGCGCCTCCAGCTGCAGCCTCTTCAGCTGTGCATCTTGCAGCTGCAGGCAGGCCCGCACCTGCAGCAGCTCCCGCAGCAAGCTCAGCGTGGCATGCTCGCAGCGGGCCCTGTGTCCCCGCAGGGACGCCACCTCAGCCTGCAGGCCGGCCACCCTGCGGGGCGAGGAGCAGGCCGAGTCGGCCGTCTGTGTGGGGTGGCAGTCCTGACTGCGAGGCTGCCCCGCCTGCCCCAGGGGCTCACCACTGCTCCAGCTGCTTCCAGCGCTTCAGGGTGCCCTGCTCCGGGTTGGATGCATCGGACGGCAGGCGGCTGCACGCATCCTTCTCCGAGACCTCCTCCGGGCTCAGGGACTCGGGGCTGGCCAACTCTTCCTCCAGGAGCCCCAGGTCCTCCGCGGCGATGGTGCTCAGCTGGGAGGGCGGCGAGGCCTCGGATGAGGGGCTGCTGTCTGTCCGCTCTACGAGAAGGTAACTTGGGGTTCGCCTTTGGGGCTGACAGGGGAGTTGCTCCCAGATGGACCCCAGACCCTGCCGCGGGCACCCGCTGCGCTCACCGTGGCTCATCCCGCTGGGCCACACAGGAAGGACTCACCGAGGGCCCAGGGAGGGCTCGGCTCTCGCCATCCACACAGGACGCTCAGGCTCAGAGAGGTCCAGGCCCCACCTGAGGACACACAGCGCTGGACAGCAAGAGCGGGACAGTGCCTGCCAGCCCGAGGGCGGCCTGGGCTGTGAGGGGACCTGGGGGTCTCACGGGGCACAGAAGCTCTCACCTGGCGGTACCCCCAGCTCCAGCCGCAACTCACAGCTTCACCTGCAGCTCCGCTTGTGGTCGGCCTGCTGCCAGGAGGCCTGGGCCTCGCGCCCCGCAGCGGCCCAGAGTCGGCCCCGGGCGTGGGGGTGAGGGGCAGGGGGGACGGTGGGGAGTCAGAGCCAGAAGCTCTGGGGTCGGGGGAGCACGTGGGGCGCAAAGAGGCCACCCTGCCCTCACATTCCTCCTTCCAGGACAAAACCAAGGTTGGAGGGCAGCAGGGCTCTGCCGGAACCTTCTCCTCAGCAGAACCTCCTGACTTCACGGCCCAACTGCCAGTGGAACCCGAGCCCTCAGCTTCCCCGTCCTGGTGAGGCCACCCCAACTGCCCACTCTCGGACGGCCCTGAGGGAACACCCCTCTGCCGGTTGGGAGAGTGGCCGCCGGCCGCTGGGTCAGCCTGGGAGCCCCTAGCCCGGTGGGAGGGGCGGCCTGGAAGCGATCACCTGCCCTCTGGCCAGGGAGCCTGAGCGGGGAGGCTGGAGGCCAGGGCCACACCGAGCACAGGTGGGCAGCCAGGCCGGAGGCACGGGGGCGACGGGGCGGGGTTGGGGCAGGCCACCCAGAGGGCGCGGCCGTAGGGGAGGCGCAGCCCCGCCAGGAAGGGCAGGCCGAGCAGACCTGCAGCCTGCTCTAAGGGGGTAACTAACATGCCCCCCGGCCCCTCACTCGTCAATGCCCGGCTATGGGACGGCGCCCGCCCTCTCCTCGCGCCTCAGCCTGCAGCCCGGTGCCGGGGAGGGGGGGGGGGGAGCCGCGTCAGGCTTCAGGCCCGTGTGGACACTCAGGGCCCCTCACCCCACCCAGGTAGTCCCCCTCCCACTGTTGCCAAACCTGCCCACGAGGGATCGGGGGGCTTCCCTGTGACAAGGTGTCTGTGTCAAAGGGGACCCCTCCCCAGGGAGCCCAACGCGGCGGCCACATCACACACCCTGGAGGCCGGCAGATGAGGGACAGGGTGGCACTGAGGGGCAGCACCCTGACCGAGTGGCCGTGGCCTGGGGGCCCCCGTGTGTGGGGACTGGGGCCGTGGTCAGGAGGCAGGGGGAGGGAAGACCGCCTTCTCAAAGGGCTCTGCGGTGGTCCCAGGAGCAACGTGGACGAGGATGTGGTGGCGGGGCCTACCCTCCCTGGGGCATAGGGTGGCCCCAGGCACTTCCCATCCAGGTGTCTCTGAGCCCCTCACCTGCATCCCCCAAAGATGTCCCCGCTGGGGTATCCCCCACCTCCACCCCTGTGAGCTGGTGAATCCTGGGTGCTAGATCAGGGTCCACACTGGGGGGACAAGGAGCTGACACAGGTCATCAGTACCATTCCTTTATTTCTCCCATTCAGATCCCAACACTCGGACGCCCACGCCCCCCACAGAGCGCTTCCTCACCAGGAAGAGAGCCGCCTTCCGAGGCCCCACCCCCTTAAAAGGAGCTGAAACCCAGCTGGAGTGCCCACCCACCTATCACAGAGCCATCCATGGCTACCATCACAGAGTGGGCCAGGGACGCCAGTCCCTCCAGAATAAAGGTCCGGTGGGGCCTCAGGGACACAGCATCCCAGCTCTGGGCCTGCCCGGCCTGGGAAGGGTGCGTCCCTGCTCTGGGCTAGCCGACTCATCCCAGAAACCCCCTGCCCCAGATACCAGAAGCAGAGCTGCTACCGAGTATCGCTCAGGGCCATTGGGGTTCCGTGTGCCAAGAAGATCCGCCTTCCCAGGGGCGTCCACAGGGGTGTGGCGACAGGCGTGGTTGGACTCGGGGGTCCAGGCCTCCAGGAGGGTCTCAGCTCTCCCCCTGGGCCCAGACCCTGGCACAAAGCCCGCTGCACTGAGGGGGGCGAGGCCAGGGCTGCAGAGGTTGAGTCTGGGAGTCCGGCTCTGGGGCCTGCGCTCCAGGATGGTCCTGCTCCCCGAGCCCTCGCCTCTGTGCCTGCAGCTCGGGTCTCTGCCCAGACCCAAAACCTGACAGCCACCAACTGAGCCGAGGCCTGAGGGCCAGGGCCAGGGGTGTCCGCTGCAGCCGCTGGCGGTGCGCAGGGTGCAGGCCTAGGAGCCAGCCCATCGTGGGGCTGCAGCACTTGGACCCATTGGCCCCTGCTTGCCAGCTGTTCCCTCACACACACGCAGACACGCGTGCTCACGGGCTCTTGGGAAGAGAGCAGCAGTTGCACAGATTCCTGAAGAACCAGGAACAGGAGGCTGGGTGTAGGATTCCTAGGGCGAGGTTGGGGGACGGGACACTGAGAACAGAGCGCCCACGTGCGCCACACGCTGGTCGGGCCATCCCCAACGCCTCGTGGTTGCTGGATCTGCTGCCAGGGAGTGAGGCGGGGGCCCTGGGGGAGGTGCGGGCTCCAGGGCCTCACGTCTGGGCCAGAGAGAGCTCCTCCAGGCCCCCCTTTCCAAGCCGGTACCTGGCCAGGTCCTTCCTGGTCACCATCCCGACCACCTGAGGGAGCAAAGCTGGGTCATGAGGTGCAGCATCCCCCTGTGGATGCCCCTGCCCTGCGTGCAAGGGATGGCACAGCCTAGGGGAGCCCTGGGGGCGGGCAGGCAGGCCAGGGGCAGCAGGTCCCCCTCACCTGATTGCAATTGTCCACCACCACCAGGTGCCGGAGGCCCAGGGCCCGGAACAGCTTGAACACCCGTGGGAGCGACGCCTCCTGCAACATGGACACGGCCTCAGCTCACCCGCCAGCCCTGCCCCACCCAGGAGGGGATGGGGCAGGATGCCCCCAGCAGTACCTGGGGCACCGTGTAGGGCGAGGGGTTCATGAACTCGGACAGGTCCATGGTGCACTCCCGCTCGTCCTGCGACACGTGGATGGACTGGATCGGGGGGAAGCGCGGGTAGGCATCGCGGAAGTCCTTCAGCCGCAGCCGGCGTCGCAGCAGGCCCATGCTGGAGCGCTCCACGAACACCTGCAGGAGGTGGGGTGGAAGGTGGGGTGGGCGTCAGGCACTGGAGGCTCAGAGCCCAGGCCCTGCCCGGCTCCCGGGCCGCCCGGCGGCCTACCTTGTGTTTCAGCAGGACGATGAGCTGCGAGCGCAGGACCAAGCCCTGGAGCCGAGCGGGCTGCACGAGAGACGCCGCATCTGCAGGGGCCCCGGGGCCCACCCTGCCGTCTGGGCTGCCAGCCGCCAGCGCCGAGACAGCTGCGGGCTCCAGCCAGGCTCCCAGGGGATGCCGGCAGCCCACGGGCACTAGCCATGCTGCAGGCACTTTCCCGGGCAGGCTTACTGGTCCCCAGATGCCAGAAGAGGCGGCAGGACCCAGAGCAAGAGGTGCTGAGAGATCGTTGTGTTTGTGGGGGCAAGCAGCAGGCCCTAGCTCCTGGCCCCGATGCCGGAGGCAGCAGGGCTGCATGTCCTGTCATGACCCCGACAGTCGCAACCCTGACCCCAGCTGGTGATGCAGCCTGGGGTAGGACAAGACGCTAGGGTGCTTCAATAACCACCCACACCGCGGAAACTGAGCTCACGGGCACATTGGTGTGAGCAGTGGCTTCTAACAGAAACCCCAGAGCAAGACACCCCCCTTCATGGGAGCCCGCCCCCACTCGCCGCTCTGGCCAGCACAGGTGGCAGCCCGGCCTTCCGCAGGGGTTGGTACCTGCGTGCCGTCAGCGTCCTCCACCACAGGGAAGCCGTTGTGGTTGGACGCCGTGCTGCTCAGCACGTCCACGATGACGCCCACCTTCTCCCTTCTCCGAAGGCAGGTGACCGGTGTGCTCATCACCTCCCTGGGGAAGAGCCACGCCGTGACCCACCACATGGCTGACGAGGCCTCCCAGGGCGTCCAGCACCCACCCAGCCTGCGGGCCTGCCCGGAGGGTACCTGGCGGTGAGTGAGTGCGAGGTAACGGGGGCCTCCCAGTGCAGGAAGGGCACGCTCTGCAGCTGGATGTGCATGTCATACAGGCCCTGGGGAGAGCGGGCGCGGCCATGCACAAGGCTGCTGGGGACTGCCCCCACAGGCCCACCCTCGCCGCGGCCGCCGGCCCTCGGCTCCCCTGCCACACCTCAATGAAGACATCCCCCACAATCTTGGCGGTCATGAGCACCAGCATGATGGGGAAGCCGTAGGTCACGTTGCTGGTGGCCTCCATCATGATGACCGTCAGGCTCAGCGTCATCCTCACGATCCCACCTGCCCAGGGGAGGGGGAGGGCGAGACTGGGCGGGTGGGGCACCAGCCCCTGACAGTCCCCTGCCCAGCACCCCGCCGTCCATCCAACCCCGCGGCCTGGCCCCCAGGCAGCACCAGATGGGGGTGGGGGAGGTGCGGGCCCTCCCAATCTCAGGACACCCACGTGGTGGCCAGCACTCACCCAGCTGGGCAGCAGCTCCCATTAAGGCATACTTGCCAGGGTCCGCCCAGACCTGCAGGGAAGACACGGGGTGCTGAGGGGCGTGGCAGCCCCGACCCAAACCCACCTAGGCCGCACTGACCGCACTGCCCAGGAGCGAGTCCACGAGAGCGTCACCTGAGTCTGTGAACACGCTCACCGTGCCCGCCCAGAGACAAGTGAACCTGGCCGCCTGAGAGACGGGCATGCGCTATGCTGGGGCGGGGCCGGGTGTGGGCAGGAGTCCACGCACAAACACCTGGGCCACACCAGGAAGCGGAGAAAGGAGTGAAAACCTAACTTGTGCTACCGCACAGGCGAGCTGTGAAAACACGACGCTCACGATGGCCTGCCTGCACAGACAGATCGCTGCAATAGCCAGCAGAGGCATGTCCACGGAGGCGGAAAGCGGACCAGGGCTGCCGGGGGTGGGGACACAAACGTGACTGCCTAACGCGGACAGGTGTCCTTCTGGGGTAATGAGAACACCCTGGAACTTGGTGGTGGTCGTGGTCACACAGCTCTGCGACATGCTGAGGAGCTACACAGCCATTCACTTCCACGAAGTAGGAGTTTACAGTATGAAAGTCACCATTAATGAAAGTCAAAACTGTGTCTAGAAGGAAACCTAGGACAATGACCTGAACCTGGCGAGGGGAGGCTCACTGTACCCCTGACGGCTTTTTAAGGTCTTGTCTGAATCACCACGATACAGCTAGAAGGTCCACAGGATGAAGGCCAAGCCGGCCGGAGGCAGGCGGGAGGCAAGCAGGAGGCAGCGCCAGGGCTGAGGCCTGAGCTCCGCACCCCCAGGCCCCACCCCCTAACCCTGGACTCCTGAGCCCACCGAGCTCTCCCAGGGCTCCGGGTCCGGCTGCGGCTCGGCGGACCCGCACTCACCGCGGCCCCCGTGATGTAGGACAGGGAGATGCCGAAGAGCCGGCCCCAGGCGGCCCCGATGAGCAAGGACGGAATGAAGACGCCGGCCGACACCGTGAGCCCGTAGGTCCAGCAGGCCAAGAAGAAGTAGACCAGGGTGAACAGGCCAAGCGTCACGGGGTTGTAGGAGCCTGCGAACAGGGCACTGGCCAGGGCCTGCCATGCGGACTCAACCCTGCGTGCTGCTGCCCGCCCAGTGGCCCGGCTGAGCCCCCGGTCACAGCCAACTCCCTGAGCCTCCCCGTCCTCAGAGGCCTGGTGTAGGGTCTCAGGGCCTGGCCCTCGGGCGCCAGCATGGCTGCTCAAGGGGCGCGCAGAGGGGAGTGGGGGCCCTGGGCTGCCACTGAAGGTGGGCGACAGCCAGAGCCGAGGCAGAGGGCTTGCAGACAGGCGCCGAGTGGTCAGGACAGCCCCTCGCCCCCAGGGAACCAAGACCGCTGAACTGGAAGCAGGTCTGTGTCCAGCCTGAGCCCATCTGTCATCAGGAACACAAGACTGTGCCAGGCTCCGGTGCCAGAGAGCGCCTCCCCAAGCTGTCTTCTGACCAAGTGACCCCCGTGGGCAGCGGCCAGGAGGGAAGCCCACCCTGGGAGGCGAGCCCGTCTGAACGAAGGACAGGACGGCCTCCAGGAAGAGAAGCAGACAGCGTGGGGAGCCTGGCCAGTTCCCCGGGCACTGGCTGCCAGCTGCGGGCCCTAGTACAGCCAGCCCTGCAGCCCAGGGCAGAGGGCACAGGCCCATGTGGGGACAGGTTAAACGACAGCTCGGAGCAGGAGCAAGCACCTGGGGGGTCGTGGAAAAGGCTGACCACGCTCTTCTCCGGGGTGTTGAAAAAGGCCGCAGCCATCGAGTTGTACTCGCCATCAGCACAGAAGAGCTGCAAGGGGTGAGAGTGGACAGGCCAGTGGGACACGGTGGTCCCGGGCTGGACAGCGTCAGGCACAAGCACACACGGGGGTCCAGCTGCGGTCTTGTAGAGGGGGCGGGGCCCGGGAGCTCGTGTCAGGAGCAGGCTCCCGTGGTGCCTGGGTGGACGTCGGTGCCTGGCGTGTGCCAGGCCCAGCCCTCAGCCTGAGCAAGACTGCGTGCCCCTGGAGGCCTTAACTCGAGTGGGGGCTCCCAGCAGAGTGGCGTGTGTCCACCCCACGGCCCCAGCTGTGGGCCTAGATAGGCCTGTGTGTGTGTACTCCCCCTGGGCAACCGGCAAACGGCTCCCGTCTACGAAGGAGCCTGCTCTGGACGTTTCCCGTACACAGAACCGTGCCACGTGTGGCCCTTCCTGTCTAGCTTCTCTGACGCAGCAGTGTGGGAGCGTGTCTCAGAGCTCAGCCCTCTCCACAGTGAGGGGACCCACCGTGTGTGTGAACCACCCGGTCCCTGCTTGTCGTGGGCGGGCACTGGGCCTGCGGTGAAACCTGCCGTGGTGAGCGTGGGCACACGGGTCTCCCCTGCACGCCCACCACCCCATCTTGCAGACCCCATCAGCCCGTCACTCAAGGAGGCCAGGTGAGACCCAGGCCGCGGTGCCCGCCCTCATCTTGGGGCTTGCTGGGCCCCACCTCCCCCGGCTGCCTACCTGGAGGGGGTAAGACACGGAGCTCCCCCGCAGGGGCTGACAGTCCCGAGACGAGTAGATGAGCACGAAGGCGGCCGTGGCAGTGACGGCAGCGACCAGCGTGGCCTCGACCACCTGGAGGCAGGGCCGGTGGACGTACCTGGAGCGCACAGCCAGGCCAAGTGTGGGAAGGCCGGCGGCCAGGACAACGGGGCCCACCACTTGGGAAGGCCGTCCTGGACGCCGCACCCATCTGCCCGCCCCCCACCAGGCTTCCTCCTGCTCTTGTCTGCCTCCCGGAGTGAAAGGGTGAGGAGAAAGGCGGCCAAGACTCCGCCTCGGCCGTGAACCCCGGGATGGCTCTCCCAGCGACGCGAGCACCTCTGCTGGACAGTGTGTGCCTGGTGGACGCCCCTGCAAACTGCCGAGGCTGACGCGAGGCCCGACACGCCTCCTGCCAGGCCACACGTGACCCGTTGCGCGGGGAGAAGCACGCTGGGCACGGGGCTGCCGCGTGGCGAGAGCCCAGAGCAGGACTGTTTCTAGCGACCCCGTGCGGCCACACTTCTCAAAACTGATTTCTTACCTGATTCGAAACATTGTCAGCCAGTAATTCAAGGCGTTGAACACAGCTCCAAGAATGCCCCCTGGGATGAGGAAGGAGCAAGTAGGTGTGTGGGACTCAGGGAAGGCTGCCAGGTGGCAGGGGGCCAGAGGGGATACCCGCGGATGGAGGGCCCACCCACGAACTGAGTGAGGAAGCTGAGGAGCTGTCCCCAGCCAAGGGGAGCTCCGTCCCCCAGGGTGGGCTTCCCCACCGCCCGGGACAGCCAGCAGGGGTGGGACCATGAGCTTCTCTGGCTCCCGCAGCTGGGCCAGGCCTGAAGCCTGCGGCCGTCCTTACCCACCACGCCCATGGCGATGAAGATGGGGATCTCGTGGATCACGTACACCATGGTCTACGTGGAAAGGGAAGAGCAAGCGTCCATGAGCAAACCACCGGCCCCTGCTCAAACGAGGCTGGGCATGCCCGGGGGCACTGTGACTCTCCACAGGGTGCAGACCCCAGGAGAGGAAACCCGGGCGCTTGGGCAGACCAGACTGCCTGCCTCCTAGCAGGGAGGCTCTGGGGACGGCCCAGGCTTTTGCAAATGGGGAAGTGAGGAACCACGAAAGAGGGAGAGGATGCTGGTGACCCGCCCACCAGCAGCCCATCCACAGGCAAGAGCCGGCCACTGAGGACCTCTCAGCCTCCAGGAGCCACTGCGGGGCACTGGCCGTCAGCCTCAGTGATGCTGCCCGACAGTCTGTGGGTGCCTGAGTCCCCCTGGAGCACTGCTGGCTGACGGGCGCCCCACTTGCAAAGCCAAGCGAGACACCCCTTCCCGGGGCAGTTCCAGCTCCAGCCCCAGCCCCACAGACAAGGGCTCCCCCACAGCTGCTCAGGCTGAGCCTTGAGTACACAGCCTGGCCCCCTCAAAGGAAGGCTGCAGGGCAAAGGGCGCCGCAGCGGGCACCTCAGTGTCGAATCTTCCAAAGTTGATGAGCCCAGGGCTGGACAGGTCCCAAGCGTTCCCGTGGTAAATGCTCAGGACGAAGTTCAAGGTGAAGGTGGAGATCATGGAGGCAAAGAACTGCAGGTGGAGAGATGCACGCTGTCAGCACCGACGTGTGGCAGCAGGGGCACATGGCTGAGCCCCAGCGGGGGACGGTGGGGAGGGACCGGGCTGAGAGCTGCCCAGCCTCGGGAGGGGGCCGTGCCCGCACTCACGATTCTCCACGTCAGGAACTGGTTCCAGAAGGACGCACCTTCCTCCAAGCTGAACAGCACTCCACCTGGAAGAGCAGCCACCAGCCCCGAGATGCCCACCCCACCAGACAGCCCTGCACTCACAGCCGCCCCCGCCCCCACCCCCAGGGCACCCAGCTCACGGCAGAGGGCCATCGGGGCTCTCGGGAGGCCCGCCCCATGCCCTCAGCGGCAGTCCCCCAACACCAAGACCCTCCCTCCCCACAGCAGGGGCTGGCAGTCACCCCTTCTCACCCACGGGGGCCCCGAAGGCAGCGGACACTCCAGCTGCAGCTCCTGCCGAGACGAAGTCCCGTTTCTCTGTGTCTCTGCGAAAGTACTCGAAGATCTGGGCCAGGACAAGAGAGAGGCCTCAGGCCAGGCCTCTGACGGCACTTCTCTCAGACCGGGGGAGGGGGCCCAGAGTGAGGGGGAGGGGAGGGGTGAGGGAGGGGAGAAGAGACGGGAAAGGGACCCAAAGTGAGGAAGAGGGGGAGGAAGGGAAGGGGGAGGGGAGCAGAGGGGCTCAGCCATGGGGCCAGCTGGCAGGACTGCCGAGCGGGGTCTCGGGCAGCCTCCTTGCCCACTGACGTCCAGAGAAAACCACCCACTCCGGCAGTGACCACACGCTGTGGTCTTTGCAGGAAGGACCAGCCCGCACACGTGACCTTCCCGAGCTCTCTGGGCCACATTCCCGTGGACGCTTCTCAGAGCTACACGCCGTTTCCACGCAGACATACAGCCCTGCGTGGAGCACCAAGCGACCGCACGCCCCACGGACCAGAGGCTAAGGCGACGGTGCTACAGGGGAGGCGGGCCCGGCCCGGGCTGTGGCCTTGGGCACGCGGGGGACTCACCTTGAAGTCCCGCTTCAGCGACGTGGACCTGCCCTGGGAGATGCCCGCGGCGATCACCGAGCCCGAGTGGATCATTGGCCCTTCCTGGAAGGCACAGACAGCGTGCCCTGGAGGTCAGCCCACCCCCACGGCTCCGGGGCAGGGGTGGGGGCGCAGGCTGGGGCAGCTGCGTTCCGTTACCTTCCCCACGGCCAGTCCCCCCACCACCGACAGGATCACGCCGGACACTTTGATCACCAGGGTCTGGAACACAAAGGAAAAGATGCCAAAACTGATTAGAGACCACACGTGGTCAAGAACCCAAGCGACAAACTGCACAGAGAGGAACCTCATCGTGACCCCTAGCAGGCAGGAGGCCAAAAGGCGGCCAGCGTCCAGGGATGTGGGCTCGCGGCCCGCATTCCCCTGCCGCCCGTCTCCTTGGACCTTCCATCCCGGGCACTCACATCCAC
The DNA here is from genome assembly GCF_910594005.1 of Cervus elaphus. Classification (NCBI taxonomy): domain Eukaryota; kingdom Metazoa; phylum Chordata; class Mammalia; order Artiodactyla; family Cervidae; genus Cervus; species Cervus elaphus. The sequence continues at coordinate 15,962,723 of NC_057824.1, forward strand.
ACAGGAGACACACAGAGCAGCTGTCGCTGTGTCCTCGGGCTTTGCTCTCTGCTCCCCAGAGGGACCAGACCCCCCACTCCCTGGAGCACCCCGTCCCCAGAAAGGGCAGGAGAGACGTCGCCAGCAAACCCCCGGCCCAGGTCCACCCGCCACCCCCTGGAGTGCCCAGGAGTCGACGCCCAAATATAAACCTGCCAGCACGTCCACACAGAGGTGCGTCAGCAGCAGACAGCGCGGGTCTGGGCAAATGTCGGAGGCGAACGTGGGCAAACAGAACACTCCTAAGTCAGCACGGAGCCCCCAGGGGCCGCCTCGCACCTCACCTTGAGCCTGACCACGTGTGGGATCTTCACCCCGTTGAGGAAGCACTTGATCTGGGGGATCCCGCTGCCAGCGGCGACCGGCTGGAAGGAGAGGCAGCACTGAGCCCGCAGGCAGGGCGAGCCGCCGCTGCTGCCACCACTCGCCCAAGAAGACGTGCCTGGCGGGGCCCGGGCCGCTGGGGGAGGCGGCTGCTCGCCTCTCCCGCCCCCACGCAGAGTGACCACTGAGGGGAACAAACGCCACGGACATGGTGGTCCCGGTGGCCCCCTAGGCAGGAGGGGGTTCCTAGGACAGGGGGCCTGCTGAGGTGCCCGCACTCTTGCACGCCCAGGGGACCCTGGCTGCGCCCAGAAGCTTCCAGACACGGTCCCCGCCTTCCCCCAATGTCCCCACAGGAAGGAGCGAAAGGGCACGGGGAGGAAAGTGATCCCGGGGCACGTGACCCCTTGGTGGGGCCCTCCACCGGCAGACCTGCGGGCCGGGCTGCAGGGCCCGCCTACCTCCACAAAGGCGACGATGGCGGAGCCGAGGAGCACGAAGGCAGCGTTGAGCGTGGCCCACAGCAGGAGGGAGAAGGACAGCCCGCCGCGCTCGGTGAACCTGTCGATGTCTGCGGCTGTCAAGGGCCACGTGCTGTGGGGTCTCAGGGCACCGCGTCCCAGGGGCTGCACTCTGGCCTCCAGGGCACGGAATGGGCATCTCGGGGCCAGCACACAGCCCCGCCCCAGACACGCAGCCCCGCCCAGTCACATTCCCCCACCCACAGCAGAGCACGGCAGGGGCCCTCCTGCGAGTCCGCCGGCTTCCAGTGACCACGGACAGAGGATACTGTCCTTGACGAGCCTGTACTTGAGGCCGGCCAGCTTCTCCACCACGATGTCGATGAAGCAGGCCACGAGGCCCGTGAGGATGCCCACCATGGCGCAGATGACCCAGCGCTTGATTTCCACTGTCCGGAAGGCCTGCAGGCCATCACGGGCGGGCGTGGTCATCAGGGGCCACTCTGTGACCTCCATCGTGCACAGGCTCACCCTGCGGGCCCCCAGACCCTGAAGAGCAGCCCTAGTGGCGTCTCAGAGGCCGCGGAGCCCTGGGGGATGGACCCCAACCAGGGCAAAACTGGATGCTAATGCTCCAGCCGCCATTCGAAAACAGCCTCCTCTGCCTCCTCAGAGGTGACAGCGTGACCCTGGCGTGGGCACCTGAGCCCAGCCGCGGGCAGCACTCACCACAGGACACCAGGTGGGGCCGGGGCGGAAAAGAGACGGAGGGAGGTGGCAGGGTCTCAGACAGACAGATGGACAGACGGACACACACACAGACACACACCACAGACACACAGATACTCAGACAGACACACAGACGCACACAGACAGACACAGAGACACACAGAAACACACACAGACGCAGAGAGACACACACACACAGATGCTCCCCCACCCCCCGCCGGCTCACAGTGTGGTTGATACGTCGCTCCTCCTCCAGGAACAGCTGGTTCTCACTGTTGTCGTAGTCCAGGCTCTGCGGACCGGGCGGCAGACAGCGGTGAGCAACCCTGGCCCGCGGGTGCAGGGCGGCCACGCTGGGGGAGGGCGGGGCGTGGGGGGCCCACCTCGTACTTGAGGGACAGCAGCTTCTCGTTGTGTGGGATCTCCCTGGGGAAGGGGTGCGGGGGGTCCATGTCCTGCGGGGAAGAGGCAGATCCTGGCAACCCGGCACGCGTCGGGACGCAGCGGCACGAGGAGGGGGCCATGCCCGCGCGCCCTACGGGGCAGTGATTCTGAGCCCAAGGCCAGGCCAGGCACGTGGCTGGGGGCGGAGACGCAGAACCTGGACAGGAGGCAGGCGGCCAGGTCCCGCGACACCTGCCAGGCGGGATATTCCAGGAACCAAGGTGACCTGGCCCCGAAAAGCAAGATAGAAGGTGTCTTTGGCGCGATGGGACACCCACTGTGGGTGCTCATCCACGTTCTGGCTCCGGCCCCAGACACCCGGCTTCTCTGAGTGATGACGGAGTCTGGGCTGTGAGACGGCCAGGCTGGGACTAGAAAACCATTGCAGGACCAGCGGGCTGGAGATGCAGCTGATCTCCAACGGGCAGGGGTCAACCAGTCCTGCTCACGTGATGGACCTTCACTCAAACCCCACGCGGAGGGGTCAGAGAGCTTCTGGCTGGTGAACATGGAGGGCTGGGATGGGGCTCCCGGGGAGGGTGTGGGCTTCCACACCCCTTCCCACACCTTCCCTGGGCATCTCCCCTATCTGGCTGTTCCCGAGTTGTGTCCTTTGTGGTAAACCAGTAACATAAGCAAAGTGCTCCCCTGAGTTCTGTGAGTCATTCTGGCAAGTTATGGAACCAAGAAGGGATCGTGGGAACCCTGATTTACACTGGTCAATGGAAGCACAGGTGACGGCCTGGACCGGTGTGGGAGGGGGTTGTTTCATGGGACTGAGCCCCTCAGCCTGTGGGTCTGTGATGCAGTTAGGGTCAGAAGGAACTGACCTGCAGAACACTCAGGGGGTGTCTGAACAATCAGAAGGTGACTTGGTGTAAAAGTAGAAACAGTTCAATACTGTTTCAATAAAGAACCAAATCCATAGAGAACACCTCAAAAGACACAGAAAAAACATCAGACAGAACTCAACAGAAGACCTCGGGGGACCTCCCGCACTTGGTCACGGTGCCTGTGAAGACCCACACACAACAGCACGCTCAGGGATGAGACTGAGACCCGTCCTGTGAGACCAGGACAGGATGAGGAAGCCACTCGGGCACCTCTGCTCAGCTCGGGCCTGCAGGCGCTACCAGGGCCATCAGGCAAGAGAGAAAGGGAAGGGCACTCAGGTCAGGGAGGAAGAAGTGAAACTCTTCTTTGCAAATGACATGGTCTGATATGTAGAAAACCCCAGAAAGTACTCTTAAAAAAACATATTTCCATGTTCCTGCAATGAACAATCCAAAGAGAAATTAAGAAAACAACTGCATTTACTACACCATAAAAAGTAAGACTCTACAAAATAAGGCTTATTCCTAGAAAGCAGTTAACAAAGGAAGTGAAGATCTGTATGCTAGGAACTACGACCCATTGTTTAAAAAGGAAACAGAAGACCTAAACAAATGAGAAGCTCTGCTGAGCCTGTGGAGCGGAAGACTAAATGTTAAGAGGCGACGCCACCTCTGTCTAGACTCCAGCAGGAGCTTCTGAAGAAACTGAAGAGCTGAGCCTAAACCCCACATGGAAACACACAAGGGATCTTGAACAGCCAAAACCTCTTTCAGGAAATGAACAAAGTGGGATGACTCAAACTTCCTATTTCTGAAACTTCCTACAAAGCTACAGGCGTGAGGGGAGTGTCGCCCAGGCATACGGACAGGCTAAGAGCCCAGAAACAATCCCGTCACAGCAACTGACCTTCAACGATGGTGCCAAGACAACTCAACAGGCAAAGTGCTATCTTTTTAGGAAGCGGTGCTGGGAAAACTGGGCAACCATGTGCAAAGAACGAAGCTTGACCCTTATCTTACATCATGGACAAAATTAGTGAAAAGTGGATCAGAGATCTAAACTGCAGAACATGAAAGACGGGCGTGAATGCTTATGACTTTGGCCTGGGTGGTGGTTTCTTACCTATCACACCCAAAGCACAAGCAACAAAAAACAAACCAAATGGACTCCGTCAAAATCAGCAGTGTTTGTGCTTCAAAGGACACCAGCAGAAAGTGAGGAGACCAGCGATGGGCCAGGAGGAAATTCCTGCAGATCCTGCAACTGACGAGCGAGGTGTGTCTGCAGTGTACAAAGACTTCTCAGAACTCAGTCACAGAAACACAAACCACCTGGTTAAGAAATGTGACAGGACCCAGAAGTCCTCCAAAAGACACGAAGGCCGTGCAGCGCCAGCAGCCTCTGGAGGAGGCAGGCTGACTCCCGAGGAGGGGGTCAACCGCACGTCTGGGGAGGGGTCTCGGGGAAATGCTGGAAACTGCTGGGTACTTCAACCCCTGAAACAGGGGCAGGAGAAGGGACGCCACCCAGGTCCAAGGGCCCAGCACCCTGAGATGCCCTCCCCCGGGCCAGCACAGACCCCGTACCTGCCCCTCCCGGGCCACACACAGCAGCTCGCTCCTGACATGCGTGCCCCCACCTGCGCTCATCATCTCGGCCTCGGGGACGGGGTCCCGCAGGGCAGCCCCCCCGGTGGCCCCTCTCTGCACGGCACTGTCACCGCCTGCCATCCTTCCGTTTGGCGTTCTCCGTCCGCCCTCGGCCAGGCTGCTGCTCCACAGAGCGGGCCTGGCTGTCTGGGGCGGGGCGGGAAGGGGCCTGGTCGAGCAGGATCCCACTCACAGGGTCCAGAAGCTCATCGTCCAGCTCCACGCTGCTCAACTGTCCGATCCGGAAGAACGCCGAGTGTGGTGACTGGAAGCAGAAGAGAACCACAGGCCACTCAGCTGCGGGCTGGGCTGCACCGGCATCACCCCCTGCCCCAGTGTCCCGGCCTCCTCGGGGGGAGCACAGACCCACACCCGCGTGTGGGAGACGCCAGCGGGGCCGGCGCTGCCCCCAGGCCCGGCCCGGGACCCACAGCCTGTCCCATCCCCGGGGTCCTCCTGGGCCCCCCCTCCTGTCCTGGGAAACCCAGGGGATCGAGCCCCTCCTCCAGGAGCCCTTCACCCCGCAGCCCCCGGCACCCGCAGAGGCCCCATCTCTGCCCCCCATCACGACATGAGCCGCTCCACCAGGTGGGCCGGTCACAGGCCTCCCCACTACCACCCCACCCAGACACGCAGTCAGAGAAGCGTCCTTTCTGGGGCAGGACATTCTGAAGCAAGGTGTGCTCCTGGGCCCAGGACAGGTCAATCGCAGAGGACAGTCAGCCTGGCACGTGCCCACCCTCATGCCCAGCGCCGGGCACAGCACACGTGAGCACCACGAAACAGAGCACAGGCCGCCCACAGGCGCACCCCCGGCAACGACCCCTGCAGGACAGACGGACACAGCGCGAAGTGCGACCTGGGGCTCCCCGCACGCTCAGGCGCCCTGCCTCTCCTCTGCAAGAACCACGAAGCACCTCAGAACAAGGGCCGCGGACCCGCCACTCGGGAGCCCAGAGCACACGGGAACTCCAGCAGGAAGGCGTGGACTCAGCAGCACGCCCAGCCGCCAGCAGTGCTGGCCCCATGCTGAGACCACAGCTGCGGAGGCCGCGGCAGAGAAACGTTCTCTCAGCTCTGCGGGCCCAAGTGCTGGCAGGGAGCACGCCCGCGCAGGGTTGGGGACGGCGGCCCTGCCCCCTCCCGCCTCTGGTGGTGCGGCAGCCCCTCGGCTGTGGTCACATCACTCCAACCTCTGCTTGGCTGCCACCAGCCTCCTGTGTGTGCAAGCGGATACGTACACACACATGGGTGTGCACGCACGGGGGGTGTGCACGCCTGTGTTTTATGTGTCCCCCTCTCCTATGAGGACACCAGCCTCACCACACTGGGACCTGACCTCAGCTGCCAAGGCCCCACACAGGCTCCAGCTGGGGGGACCCCCTGGGGGCACTGCTCCCGCCGCTTTCCTCCAAGTATAAATGGCAAACATCAGTACAATGGGAGTGAACAAAGAAACACAACTGTTTTCTTTTCTAAAAGCAACTGACAACACCCTCAAAACTGCTGACCCTGATGAGGAAGGCAGGAGGGCCTGCCCCACTGGCCCAGAGAGGACTTGACTTCATAGGCGGGGCCCGAGCTGGCTGCAGCCTGTGCTCCCCACACAGACACACGTCACCGGAGCACACACTGGGGACATCTCTATTGAGGAGATGGGGTGCAGAGACAGGCAGAGCTCAAAGTCGGATTATGAAAGCAACAGGAAAGACCCAGCTGCCCTCCAACCCAACAAGCGGAGCCAGGCGGAGGGGGCACGCACGTCACTGCCACCGACGGAGCGCACCGCCAGGCGCTCCCGCTGAGCCGTCGGCCCACAGGGCAGCTCCCCTGCCAGCTCAACAGCCCCCGAGTGCCTGCCTGCAACCGCGTGGCCTGGGGAGAGGCGGGCACTCCCCCCCCCCCCGCCGGGAGCCGCTGGGCGAGCACATGGGGGCACCAGGGAGCTGTGGGCAGCCCCGGACGCGGGCTCCTGCGGGGATGGAGCCCCCGCTGCGGCTCCAGGCCGCACCCCCGCTTCAGCGCCCTTGGGTTTTCATCGCCTCTTCCCCAAACTCCACAGGCATCTCACAAACGGGTTATCTTTTGTGATGAAAAAGCCATTTACTGGATGTATGGTGACTTGTTCTCTTTTCTTCACCCAAGCTAACTGCTGGCGCTTCCCCAAACTGCTGATGCACACGACAACCTGGCTGAAACCTCCAGGCTTCTGAAAGGACTGAAAGCTTCCACTCCATGTGGCTCCCCGACCCAACATGCTTGGAACACCAGCCCTGAGGGAGAGCAGGCAAGGGGTGGGCAGCGGCTGTAAGAGGCAGGATGCGGGCACGTATGCCGCACGTGACGGCAGAGCGCTGTGCACACACGCTGTGCCAACGTCAGCGCCATCTCGGCATGGTACTGCCCCGGGGGTGCGGCACACAGGCCCTCTTGTACTGTCTTTTCAACTTCCCGTAAATCCACGATTAATTAAGAATTTATATGCGAATGGGACTACATCAAAGTGAACTTCCGTGCATCAAAGGAAACGATGAACAGAGTAAAAAAAACCAGTCCTACAGAATGGAACTCCTGCAGCCCGACAGCAACGAACGAGTCGACTAAAAAGACTGGCCACGGGGCGTGGGGCGTGAAGATCTAAACCACAGTGCGATGCCACCCCACACGTGTGAGGACGGCCAGGATCAAAAAATAAAGTAACAAGCGCTGGTGAGGATGTGCGGAACCAGACCCCCTGTGCGCTGCTGCTGGGCGCGTAAAATGGAGCAGCTGCTGTGGACAACAGGACAGTAGTTCCCCAAAAAATTAAAAATAGAATTACCTCATGATCCAGGAATTCCACCTCTGGGCACAGACCCAAATGGCGAGAAAACGGGGTCTCAAAGAGGTGTGTGTACACCCACACTCAGGCAGCATCGTTTACAGTAGCCAAGCGGTGGAAGCAACCCAGCTGCCCATTGGAAGATGTGTGTATAAGCCTAATGTCCATCCGCACAGCGCAGCGCTCTTCCACCTTGGAAAGGAGATCCTGTCATGTGCCACAGCATGCACAGACCTCGAGGCACCAAGAGAAAGAAGCCAGCCACCAAACAACAAACGCCGCATGACACCTCTGCTCAAGACACCAAACAGACAGCAGACCGGCCTTTGCCAGGGCTGGGGAGGGCTGGGGAGTCGCGGTTCACAGGCGACAGAGGTTCAGTCTGGGCAGACGAGAACGTCCTGGACATGCTGGTGGTCTTACATGTGGACTGTATATGCTTAGTCACGATCAAGGTGGTAAACTGTGCTACGTACCTTTAGCATCATTAAAACAAACGGCAAAAAGTTTACCGGCTGTCTGCACACTCCTGCCCTCTGCTTTCCAACCTCCCTCAGCCCGAAGCCCCCCCGGCCCCAAGCACTGAGGACAGGAACAGGGCCTCTGCCACCAGGGGCTTAACAGTCAGAAAAACCAGGCTGCCCGTAAACAAAGTCAGCGTAAACCGTGAGGAAGGCTTTGAGGGTGACGCCAGGGTCCAGGGGTGGCGGGGGAGGCGGCATCGGGCTGAGACCTGACAGAAGACGCTGGGGGATGGGACAGCCCCGCCATGGCCTCGCTGTCCGAGTACGGCCGCCTCTGCACAGGGGGCCTCCCGGACACACTGACCAGCTCTGGACCCACCTTGTCCTCACCTCCCCTGCACAGTTCGGCTGCACCCACGTCCTCTGCCTCCCAGACTCCGAGCCACCCGCACCAGCCCTGGGCAGGGGCTACTGCAGGCCTGGGGGAGACAGGGGAGGGAGGGAGCCTTCGGGGAGGGCGCCGGGGTGGCTGGCCTGCACCCTGTGATGTAGGGCCAGAGCAGCTGGAAGGGGAGGAGGACAGCACGCGGACACCGAGGCAGAGGGACTTCCCGCTGACACTCGCCCCAGCCTGGGGCTGCTGCCGGCTCAGGCTTCCCTCTGTGAGTCCTCAGAAGCCTCCGCTTCCTGCTGCCCATCCTCTGCCCACACACATGACTATGACTTGCTGGCTGACGCCACCTCCCCTGCCCCAGGGTGGACAGGCAACAACTTGCCTTCACCCCACACTCGGGCATGACGGGCCGAGGACCAGAGAGAGAGAAGAGCAGCTCCAAATAGCCTGGTTCCCGACAGACGGGGTTAAGCTCAGGGCCCCTTATAACCCATCCTGCCTAGGACGGCCCAGAGCGGCCACCACACAGTGCCTGACAGGTTCCCATGCCGGGTGCACCAGACTCCGGTTGGGGACACCCTGCAGTAAACCCCGTGGCGCTAGGCTGTCACTTCAGTTCAGACGGCCCTGTTCCAAGAACAGCTTCCAAGTGTGCTGTGGTGAACTCAGCCCGCCGGTCCAGAACCGCCCCTCCTGCAAGATGGCTGGCCTTGAGGGGCTGAGTCAGCAGCAGGGGAGTTGCACCAGAACGGCAACCCAAAGACCACCAGAGCCGAACTGCTGTTTCTAACACCCCTGGGAGTGACCAGTGTTGACCGCCTCATGATAGGCAGCTGGGGGCTGGACAGAGGTGACCCTCCTTGCCAGCAAGGAGCCTGCGCACTTGTCTCTGCTGGTGCAGTGCGGAGCTCCTGCATCGATGCCTCCGGTGACCCCAAGCCCCTCCACCCACCCACCCCAGGCCGTCTGAGCATCCTTCAAGGCTGGAGCCTCCAGCTTCCCGAGGATTCTCCACAAGATAAAGACATCTGGAAGCCTGCAGCTGTCCCCTGCAGGTCCATCCTGGCTCCTTCCCCGGCCCCACCACCCACTCCAATTTACTTCCCAAATGCACTCTCCCTTTATCTCTCCCCTCTGTCTACTGGCCCGAGGACCATGCAGGCTTCAAGACTGGACCCAAGGTGACCTCTCCTGTCCTTGGGGCCCCTCATGCAGTCCTCCTAGAGCACTAGGCCTGTTCTTCCTGGAGTTGGAGCCAGTGGCAAGGGAGCTGTGCTGTTCACCTCTGTGTGCAGCTGGGGCACACGGCAGATGCACCACACTTTATTTTCAAATTGCTTAAGAGCAACTGATCACTTATCACTAAACACAAATGAAAAACAAAAAAGCTTGTAAAGGGTTTTTTTTTTTTTACAGGGGAATGAGTTTCAAGGGAAGAGTCAACAGGTTAAGGAAAAAAAAAAAAAAAGAAGGCCAACTCCTGTGCCTACACTAAGGAGAACTGAGAAACCCCAGCACATTGAGTCCTGAAATAAACTCCAATTCCATTTGGAAGCTTTCAATCACTTTACCTGTCAGCCCCTAGGGCCAGTTTCATATTTATAGTTTGTAGATTTCAGATCACCTTCTTTTAAAGAGGAGAAAAAAAACATTTTGAGAAGAAAAGAACAAAGCAGCCCTGTCTCCTAGCAGATCAAAAACCACTGCAAGTCGGCGTCTTTAGGTCACTTCTCATGTGGACAGACAGCACTTGAGCAGAAGACCTCATTCATGGAGCAGACTGTGACCCTCACTGTCCGAGGCATCTCTGGGGGACCAGGGGAACCTAAAGATAAGTTCTAGGGGGACAGCCCCACGCTTGTGTCCTTCCTCATTAAACACCACACAAGGGTGTAAAGGACACATCTAGGACACAGTGAGAAAAAAGAAAGGGGAAGAAAAGTCACAAAACAGAGTAAGGCCGCACAATCAACTCAAAATTAACACAACACAAGAACTGACTTAAGTGACACAAACTTCTGTGTTGACTCGCAGGGCACATTTCGACCACTCGGACTTGTCTTCCTGCATCTGGCTGTGCTTGCATTCCAATGAACAACTGCAGGAAAACCGAACGCACTTCCCTGTCATTCCTAAGATCGGCCTGAAACCGCTGCGTCTAAAGGGGGCCGGCCGAGTACCCAAGGTATTCCCACTGCTAAAAGCAAACTCCGCGACCTAAGCTCTTGAAACGTCCTTCCTAGCGGATCAAAAATGACCCGGTAAAAATAGTACCTCGTATTTAAAAAAACAAAACCAAAAAGTAATGGGTGACCCGAGCAGCAAACCACCCGCCTTCTCTTTACAACCGCTGTGGAGCAAACAGGGAGGAAACAGCTTCGCTCTGACCGGGCTCGACCGCAGCGGCCGGGCTCCACCGGGGACGAGGGGCGGGCCCCGCGATCCCGCGAGTCCAGAACCGTGGGGCCCGGCTTCCGAGCCCGCCCGGCCGTGTCCCCGGCCCCCGCGAGCGCGGCGCGGACCCTGCCCGGCCCGCCTGCCCCCGGCTCACCGCGCGGGCGGCCGCGGGCCCGGCCCCGTTCAGCAGGGGCGCCGCCTCCCCGGCCGGCGCCCCGGGCCGCGCCGCCCTCCGCAGCAGCGGCGCCGCCTCGTCGTCGTCCAGGTCGCGACCGGACCACGACACCTTCTTGGAGACGTTGGCCATGTCCCGCCGCAGTGGACCGGCCGCCGGCGCCGCTGCCGTGTTTGTTCTCGTGACCCGCGCCGCCGCCACGTGACGGTCGTCCTGGTCACGTGGCCCCGCCGGCGCCCACGTGACCCAACGGCGCCGCGGGGCGCGCGCGGCCTTCTGGGAGTTGCAGTCCCGCCGCCCGGCGCTGGCTGGGCGGGGCGGAGAGAGAGCCGGCTGCACGGGGAGTCCGCACAGCGGTGCATACAGACCCGCCTCTCGGGACGGGTCCCCAGGCAGCAAACGATTGTGCTGAGGACACACCATAACCCTGTGGCCTTCCTGCAGAAAACGCTGCACTGAGCGCATCACACGGGGAAAATCCAGTTGAACCCCAATTTCGGGACAGTGCCATCTAGACAGCTCTTCCTGCAGTGTCAGCGTCCACCCAGAAACACCGAGGAACACCAAGAGACCGCCCTGGATGACAGGAGATTAAGAGCCGGGCAACCGAGGCTGCTCGTGGGCCTGGCATCTGGGGGACAATTGGCAAAGATCAGACAGGCACTGTGCATTAGGTAGGGGTGTTACTGCGGCGCCCAAACCTGGGGCGTGATCTTCGTCTGGGTGTCATATCAGAAAAGCCCATTTCTTCTGGAGACAGCACTGAGATATTCAGGGATGTGATGTGATGTCTGCAGCGTAGCCTCAGGTGATTCACAAGCTAATGGTAATCACAGTATGTAGTTACGCACAGAGGGAGAAAGCAAGCTGGTGGGATGTTAGCACGGATGAAACCAGGGTAAATACACCTGTGCCACGTATTCTTCTTGTAACTTTTTTCTTTAAATTTGAAGCTTTTCAGGAATAAAGACATTTTAGAAGTTCTTTATAGGCTTCTCCCACATGTTTCAAAATAAAACCAAAACTGAAACCAAAATAAGAGGAAGGAAGCCCAACAGGATTGTAAGTTTTCTCCAGGATTGCAAAAGGTGTGACCTGGCTTTGCCCTTTTGCCGGATAAGAACAATCATGTGCCAGCCCTGTCTGTGGAGGCCTGGAGGCTACAGAGTGAAGCTGGCTCAGGCTCCGAGGAACGGTGGGGTTGGTTCTCGACTGAAGGGAGTGGGCAAGTGCAGATTGTATGAAGCCCAGGCCTGTGGAGAGCTGCACAGAGCTATGGGGAAGTGAGAACAGGCCTGGGGACGAGGGGTCCAGAGGGGAGGCCCCTCTGCACTCTTCCGTCCTCCCTACCCAGGAACGCAGCAGACTCAGGTCAGAGGTGGGGTTGATAGGATTCGAGGTGGGTGTGGCTCCTGTCACTCACCCATCGGGGATCCCCGTGACTTACTCAGCCTCCCCTGCCCCAAAACCTAGACGGGCTTCCCCTACACTCCTCGGTGGAAAGCCCAGCCCTGCCCAAATGTCTAATGACCTGAGTTCCCACCAGTCTCCCCTACAAACACCTTCCTAGGCGGGTCTGCCCTCCTGGAGAGGCCCCACCAAGCACCCCGATGCAGGGCGGCAGACAGCCCACTGCCACGCTACCTCTGCCAAACGCCCACCGTTTCAGCATCTGTGAACACTGGGCAGAAATGCTGCTGTGAAAGCTAACGGACGATGCTGTGGTGTTAGAACAGGTGTTCGTAACATGCCTAAAAGCTGCGGAGGGCGGGAAACGGCCTGCATGTTCTCTCAATGCTGGCGACCCAGCTGTCCCTGAAGAAAGACTTCCTAATCAAATTAGTCTTCCCCCAGAAGATGTCATCTCTCCCTCCTCAACAGTGCAATGCAGCCAGGGTTACAGAAAAGGCCAGAGGAGCCTGGGAAAGGAGAGACTGAGATGGGCAGCTCTCCGTGAAGACGGACATGCCCTGGGGAAGTGCCAGGGGAAGCAGAACTTTGTGGTTCCGGGACCTTCCTGTGGCCACCCGGGGGGGTTTCCAGACCTGGGATTCATCCTCTGACCTTGACTCATGGATGGCTGGGGAATGGGCTGGGAAGCGGGAGGGGAGGTGGCTGGCTAGACTGGCTAAAGGCCTGGGATCACAGCTAAGAGGCCCCAGGGACTGATTTCAGCGCCCCACCCCCACCCCCGCCCACGGAGCAGGCCTGTTTCGAGACTTAGTGATTCTAAGCTTTTCCGACAGATGAACAGACGTGCCCGCCGCCCCCACCACCCACACCCCAACGCTGCTCTTTTCTGTGCCTACAGATCAACTTTCAGGTTCTGAGATCTTGCAAGGATTAATTTACATCACAGTGATTCTTTTTCTTTTTTTTTCTCCTGGGCTGAGTCCTAACCACTGGAGTGCCAGGGAATTCCCCACACCTGTTCTGTCAATGCATTTTTTCTTTTTTAACTTGCCATGATTCAGAATTCTAAAAAAAAAAAGAAAGCTGTTAAAAACAATACCCAGTACTGGCACGAATGTGGAGTTATGGCAACCAATCATAGAATGCCGGCGGGGATATAAAACAATGCAGTCACTTTGGAAAACAATTTGGTGGTTTTTTTGAAAGTTTAAACATGATTTTATCATTTAACCCAGGAATTCCACTGTTAGGTATCCGCTCAAGAGAAATAGAAATGTGTGTCTATACAAGGACTCAGAGGAGGGTGTGCACAGCGGCTTCATTCACAGGGGCCCCCAACTGGAAACCACCCAAGTTTCCATCGACTGATGAATGGATAAACAAAACATGGGTCATTATGACAGAAGGTCATTCAGCTACACAATGGAATGCAGCAGACAGACGCTACAACACAGACCTGGAAAGCACGATGCTCGGTGAGAGGAGCCAGACGCCGAGGACCACACAGGGAAGGAGTCCATTTATGTGAAACGTCCAGAACAGGCAAATCCAGAGACCGAAAGCAGGAGAGTGGGTGCGGAGCTGGGGGAGGGGCTGTGTGGGGACAGGAGTGACCCTAACAGGCATGATGTCTTTATGGGGGTGGGGGGAACAATGTAAATGTTCTAAAGCTGGATCATGGTGATGGTTGCAAACTTAGCAGATTGACTACAAATCTTCGAACTCTACACTAAGAATGGGTGAATTTCATAGTATGTAAAAGCATTGCCCGTCCTTAATGTGTGTTTCTGAGTAGCCTGTTTCCTTTGCAAACCCCCTTCCCAGCAGCTCTGGTAGCCTCACCAGCTGTGTCAAGGAACCTTGATGGACCCCCAGGGGGAAGGAGCTGCAGGGCCAGGAAATGGACTCTCCGGCCCTTCTCATGAGAGATGTTGGAACAGGGAACAGACAAACAGAAACTCTCACAAGCCTCATGGAGAGAGGACCACGGCAGCTAACACAAGGAAAAGAGTTTTCCAGGAACCAGCCTGTGGCTGCCGCAAACCCACACCCAGGAAGCGTGGAGCTAGAGCCCAGCACCGCCCTGTGGCCGATCAGTTGTGCTGAAATGATGTCATACTACAAAGTGGGGTGTTTGTGAGAACACTGCAGTGAAGGGGAGAATGCAGTCCTGGGGGCCCTGAGGCCCGGCTCTGCCTGTGCCGGCCCCCCACCCCCCATGGAATGCCCACCTCCTGTGTTAGAGGGCAGGTGAGCCTGGTCCAGGTCGGGGGCAGCAGCCTGCCCCTCAGTCTGAGTAGGGGCCCTCTATGGACTGTGCAGGGTTTCGGGGTGCCACCGTGTGAGCGCCACTGCTGTGTATACGGTGAGCCCTCAGGGACACAGCTGTAGGCAGGTGCAGTTCACCCTCTGCACGAATCCGCCCACCGACGTGGCATTGGCCAGCGTCAGGATGGCACCCGTCGGGAGCGCCTTCCCCATGGCCAAGTTTGAAATCTCCCCAGGGACCAGCACGCGGTCCCATATGGCCAGGCCTGCCATGCTCCCCACAAAGGCCTCCGAGCTGTCAAACCCGCCCCCGACGCGGTCTTGCTCCTGGCCTAGCACAAGGGACCCTCCTGGGGGGATCTCGTACCCCTCCCTGAAGCGGGAGCCGGTGGCCACGAGCCTTCGGTCCACGTGGAGCCAGTACCTGCCCAGGATGGACGTCCAGATGACACACACGTGGTGCCACTGGCCGTCTAGCAGTGGCTGGAGGGGCAGCTCCCTGAAGGCCGGGTCTCCGATCACAAAGTGGACAGAGCCGGGGGCCAGGGAGTCGCGGCCGTGCAGAACCAGCTTGTTGTCATTTTCCTCAGTGGCGTAGGACAGGAGGGTGCCCAGATGTTCCGCAGCCGTGCGGACCCAGCTGCAGATGGACAGGGCCCGCAGACCCGTGATGAAACCGGGGCGGAGGAAGCCCACATTCGCGGTGGAGGCGTTTGGGAAGATGAGTGCAGGGCCCACGTTGCAAACTAGAAACAGACGAGGGAGGGGAGTCAGCCTGCGTCTCGGGGGCGGCGCCTCACTTGTCCTCACGTGACCTGTGCCGTCTCCCAGATGGCAGGACTGACGCCAGGGTACCTGGCCAGCCGCGCTTCTCATAGCAGGGAGCCCGGGATGAGTGTCTCGTGGCTGCTGGGACAACCCCCCCCACAAATGCAGCAGCTCAAAACAAAACCCAAAGTTAGCATCTCACAATCTGGGTGTCAGAAGTCCCCACGGGTCTCTCTGAGCTGAAGATCACGGTGTGGGTGGGGCTGGTTCCTTTGGAGGCTCCAGGGAGTAGCCCTTCGCTGCCCTCTGACCTCTGCTCCTGACTCACATTGCTGTCCCTGATGCTGAGCCCCTCTCCTGAGGACCCTGGGATGAGGTCGGATCAGCTCCCATCTCAGGGAGCTGGATGGACTTCACATTAGTAAGTCCTCTTGCCATGTGAGGTGACGCAGCCACAGGGGCTGGGGCCAGGACGTGGGCATCTTTGGCGGCATCATCCTGCTGACCAGACTTCCTCCCAAATCTGCCTGAAGGAGGGTGGGTGGGGCGGGGGCGGGGGGGAGCCTGCATTTCTAGCTCCAGGGTAGAAGCGGGGGCTCCTGTCATGATCCAGGGCAGCAGTTCTCAACGGACATGCCTGTGTGCCCGGGGAACATCCAACAACACCTGCAGACGGTTTTGGTTGTCAGGACTTTGGGGGTCCCCAAACTTACAGCCCTGCTTTCCTGGGAGCCCTGTTGATTCCCTGCAGGTCAGCCAGTCAGCTCAGTCTTACTGGTGAGGCCCCCAGAGCCATGCAGATGGAGGGAGACCTGCTCCAGACTAATGCGCCCTGAGGGCTGCAAGGCCAGACTGGGAGCAGCCGGGCCACAGCTGAGAGTTCAAGGCGGGTGGAGGCCAGAGAGGTGCCGAACACCTCTTGGTGCCCTGGAGGCCCCTACAGCTGGGGATGACCCGACCCCAGGTGCCCCTGGTGGAGAACCCTAAGCTGGCGATGTGAAGTGGCAGAGGCCAGGGGCCCTCCACGAGTGGGCACAGACCCCACGGGCTACAGACCGGGGCCCCGGCCCTGCAGGAAAGATCCTGCTGGTGACAGCTGAAGATGCCAGCCCTGACCCGTGTGATCACCAACGCTGAGTGGGGATTTACTGCCCGCAGGCAGCACCCCACTCGTGGGTGTGCCAGGCGGCCTGATCTGCAGGCAGGCCATCTCCTGGGCGGTTCCTTTCTTCAAAGGTGGGGCGTGTCGGGGTATGAGGGACTGAGGGCTAAGCAGGCCCCCAAGGGAGAGGTGGAGAGTGATGGGGGCGGGCAGGCGTGGTGCTTACCCTCACCTGGGCTCTCGGGGGGCCACGCCTGCTGCTTGCCTAGACCCACGGGCTCTTGTGCTCCCTGGAGACGGTCAGCGAAGTCCAGAGGTGGGTCCCGGGGCTCAGACGGAGCTCTGGACGCCTGCCTGCCCCCCTGCAGCTGCGGGGTGCTCCGGTTCGATGGCCTAGATGGGGCCAGGGTTACCTTTGGGGCAGCGGGGCTGGGGCTGGCCACACGCAGCTGGCCCTCAAGAGCGGCCAGCCTGGCGCCCTGGCTCTGGACGAGGGGCGTCAGGTGGAGCAGCGTGTCCTGCAGGGCCCGCACATCCCGGGCCAGGCCGGAGATAGCGGCCCTCTGTGTCTCCTGCTCCCGGGCGCACCGTGCGCTGCCCTCGCTCACGGCGGCACTCAAGGCCAGCAGCCTGAGGTCCACCTTCTGGCCTCGGCGCTGCGTCCTCCGCACCCAGGTCTGGAGGTGGCCCAGCTCGCCCTGCATGGCCGCCTGCGACTGGTTGAGCGCCAGGGCCATGGCCCGGCTCTCACGGGCCAGGCTCTGGAACCGGGCCTCGACGTCGAAGGACAGGTTGTAGTGGCTGGCAATGCCCTGCAGGTGCGTCAGGGTCACCTCTTGGAACCTCTGAAACTGCGGAGAGGACACAGGTGGCCCCGGGGGCTTGGTCTTCAGGGCAGCTCGGTGAGGTGACTGACCTTCGCCACCAGCTCCCCCGCGCTGAGCTCGCAGCTGCAGGATGACCCCAGACCTGCGCTGCAGGGGGCGAGGGCCCCCGGGCGGCTCCCACCCCTTCCTGCAGCCACACTCTTCACTCCCCTGGTGAGGGCGGGCTGCTTGTGTGGGGATCAAAGTGGGGAGGGCTTGGGCTCCTAAGAGCCAGCCCTGGCCCCACACAGGAGTCTCTGCTCCACGGGGGACCTGAGACCTGGTGCCCCGAGGCCCAGCAGGCCCCAGCACACCTGTGGGTACCCTCCTCGGGGTCACCCCAAGCCCGCCCACCCTCACACACAGCTGGCTTATCTTCAGAAGGAGCCCACCAAACCTGTTTTGCTATTTCAACCATAGGTGAAAAGTCAGCCCATAAAAACTGCAAACTCCACTTTGAGCTCACAGAGCACAGAAACTTAGCATTGTTTCTGCATCATCTCTGCTTCGCCTGCTGTCAATTAAAAACCTCTACCGCCCCAGACAGTAGGTACACTTACCTGCTCTTCTAGTCTATGGAGCCTCTCAAAAAATGGTTTTCGTTGCCCCACAGGGCTGGTTGCTCGCGACAAAGCTCCATGTAGATATATTTGCAGAAGGATGAGCAAGAAAGGCAGGGTTCTTCCCGTCGGGCTGCCCATGCTGAGAAGGGGCGAGAGGCGCCCTGAATGCAGGAGGACGGTCTGCTTGGAGCTGGGCCTTCACTAGGCTCGCTTGCCTCTCCCGGGGGTGGCTTCCCTTCTTCCCCTCTGGCGGGTAGTCAGGTGCCTCCCACCACCTTGATGAGAGGCATTCGCTCTGGAGACTTGAGGTTCCCAAGGACACAGGCTGAAAACAGATGCAGCGTCTTTGGAAAATAGGTCTACTGGGTACAAGGCCTGGTCCAACTGGCTCGGATTCGAGCAGGGTGATTGCTTTAGCAGGAGCACACAGACTCATGTTCCCACCAGAGAAGTGGAGGTAGCCCAGGGACCCTGGCAGGGGCAGGGGCTCCTTAGAGCCGTCTGCCGTGCACAGCGGATCCAGATCCATGAGGCCCCTCCCTCATCCTTGGAGGAGGCAATAGAAACAGAATTGGGAGCTGTGTTAATTCATCTCGGGCCTTGGGCTGTGAAGTGGGCTGAGTGGTAGGTCCCAGCCTAACCCTGGTGCCTGCAAATGAGAGCTTATTTGGGAAAAGGGTCTTTGCAAATACAATTAAGGATCTTGAGATGAGGTCATCTTGGATCATCCGTATGAGTCCCAAGTCCAAGGATAAGTGTCCTGAGACAGAGAGAAGACACGCAGGGGAGAGGGCCGTGTAAGGCGAAGGCCAAGGTTGGGGTGGAGCTGCCCCAGGAACACAAGGAGCTGGGGGCAGGGCGGGGGGCTGAGGACCCTCTCAGGAGCCTCGGGGGCAACGTGGTCCTGCCAACACCCTGATCTCCGACTTCCGGGCTCCAGGGCTGCCAGGGAAAGCGTGGCTGTTTAAGCTCCCCTATTTGTGGTCATTGGTTACAGCAGCCCCAGGAGACAACACAGGCCGCCTGCCTAAGTGAACGGGCGGCAGAGACCTCATTCCAGGGCCAGGTCCATGGCCAGTGTTGACCCAGTGAAGGGAGCGGGAGAAAACCACGGTCAAGGCGGAGACTTCCAGGTGAACAAGGCACCGGGCACAGAAACTGGTCTCCTCTCTCTCCCCAGGGTCACTCTGATGGCAGCCAAAGGACACAGCCTGGAGGAGCCACAGGGCAAGAGAAGAGATGCAGCAGCTGCCCCGGGGAGCAGAGGAAGGGGCAGAGGGGACCCGGGCGGGCAGGGAGCGGGTCTGTGTCCTGGGGCTGCTGCACCCCGTGACTACCCTGGGGGGCGGGCACAGGAGTTCATTCTCCCCCGGCTCTGGCAGCGGGAAGCCTGTGGTGGAGGGGTCAGCAGGCCCACCCTGGACCCAAAGGCTCTCGGGGAGGATCCCCCTGCCGCTCCCGGGGCAGCCTCGCCCCAGTCCCAGCTCCGTCTTCACAAGGCCTTCTCCCCCATGTGTCTCTCCTCTTCTGTCCAACAAGGACACCAGTCATGGGATCTAGGGCCCACCCAGATAATCCAGGGTGATCTTATCTCGAGATCCGAAACTTGGTTACATCCACAAAGACCCTTTTTCCAAATAAGTTCACATTTATAAACACAGGGCTTAGGACTTGGATGTGTTTCTTGGCGGCTACCATTCAGTCCATTACAGGGAGGTTTGAGGGGTTGGGGGCTGTCCAGGGATGGTAGGGGGCTGGGGCGGTGTGCAGACTGGAGAGAAGAGACTCTTGTCAGTCTGAATACAGAATTGCCGGCCCCCTGCCTCCTCCCTCACCTGCTGCGCTGGGTGGCTGCTCCTGCCCACCAGCCCAACCCCAGGACGTGGTCAGCTGGTTCTCTGAAGCCGTGATGTCCAATCCCCCGTCCCATGAGGCTAGACTGGGTGGAGATCCACTGCAGGTATAAAATGCACCCTGGATCCCAGGATTTAGTATAAAAAAGGAATGAGAAATGCTTCCTCAATCATCAGATTTTATGTATGATTATATGTTGAAATGGTAATAATATTTTAGATGGACTGGGTTAAATAAAATAATGTTTTAAAAATTAATTTCAACTGTTTCTACTTTTTATTAAGACTACTAAAATATTCAAAATTAAATATGGAGCTCATGTCATTGTTTGACTGGACAGTGTCACCTTGGAGAAAGACTCTGGGTTTGCAGGCCCCCAGGCAGAAACAGGGGTTTTCCTTTGACTCTCTTTCATCATCCATTCTTTAAAAAAAAAATGGTGGAAAAAATATATATCATAAGATGCACTCATTTTAAGGGTGAAACTAACAACATGGTATTGAAGTAAGTATCTACCTATTGGACTGTGGGAATCTGAGGGTTCTGCCAGCTTCTGGAGAGCAGCAGACAGGGACCTTCCCCAGGCACCTGCCCCCAGGCAGGAGGAAGGAGGGAGCTTCTTCAGTCCAGGCAGAAAACCTGCTCTTACTAACATCATGGGCAAGAGCTTCCTGCACTCCACCAAATGAACTTCCAACCACAGGGGAGACAGAAATCTGCCCAAACAGAAAAGGAACCAGGAGACAATGCAGAGGGCCAAGGAAAGGCTCAAAAGTAATCTAAAGAACACCTTCAGAAAGACAAGAAAAGCTTTGTGTCCACAAGGCAAGAAATGGATGCTGTGGGAAAAGGAATAATCAGAAAGGAAGAAGCTGCTCCTGGAAATGAAAAGCACAATTTTCCAAGATACAAAGAAGTAATAACGTAAAATGCAAATAAATAAATAAGTAGAATAGAAAAATTAAAAGGCAAAGTTAAAGCAGTTGGTCAGAAAATAGGCAAAAAGGCAAAGAGATGGAAAAGAAGAGCCAAAACACTAGATTGATCTCAGTCCAGTGAAAAGACACTACAGAGCGTGAGACTACAGGGAAGGGGGGAAGGAATCACTAGGAGGATAATCTGTGAAGCTGCTGCAGACAAGGGCATCCATCATTTGAAGACCTCGTGGCAGAGAGCCCCAGGCCAAGGGACAACTACAAGGCTTATCTTTAAGTGTCAGACACCACAGATGAGAAGAAGATTCTAAAAGTGTCAGAGGAAAAAACCTGGTCACCTGTGGATTGAGGCTCCCCCAGAGGGCTGTTGGCCACCTCAGCAGCAAGGCTGGCTGCCAAAGACAGGGGTCAAAACTTGATGACTCTGAATGAAATGATTTTCATTTAAAACTGAGCAGGGCTTCCCTGGTGGTCCACTGGTTAACAATCCATCTTGCAACTCGAGGGACACCATTCGATCCCTGGTCCGGGAAGATCTCACATGCCCTGAGCAACTATTGAGCCAGGACTCTAGAGCCCAAGAGGTGCAACCACTGAAATCAGCCCACCCAGAGCCCGTGCCCCGCAATGAGAAAAGCCACCGCAGTGAGAAGCCTGCACAATGCAACAAAGAGTAGCCCCTGTTCGAGGCAACCAGAAAAAGCCTGAGTGCAGCATCGCAGAATGTAAATAAATCTTGAACAAAACAGAGCAGTTGGAATGGCCAGTTAGCTCAGATGGTTAGAGAATAATACTGATAAATTGTGTATCTATGGGGAGGGAGGTGGGAGGGGGGTTCAGGATGGGGAACACATGTAAATCCATGGCTGATTCATGTCAATGTATGGCAAAAACCACTACAATATTGTAAAGTAATTAGCCTCCAACTAATAAAAATAAATGGAAAAAAATTGTGTATCTATGAATAGCTCAAATGTGAATCTACCTGGAGCAAAGGATAAAATCATTTTTCAGATATGCAAAGGGTTAAGAAATTTATCCTCTGTGCCGTCTCTTGAGACGTTACTGAGTGACAGGATTCAGAAAAATGTGGGGATAGAGGGAGAAGGAAGCAGCTGTAGGAGCCAGGAATGAGGGCTGTAGTCCAGAAGCTGCCTGCGAGGAAGGGGCAGAGAGTCCCAGCAAGGCAGCATCCTCTCCTCCTCCCTCCTTCGCACCCACATCCAACCCATCTGGTCTCCCCCAGGTGAGCCCCTTCTCATCACCTGACCCCTGGCTGTTCTCACACCGGCTGCCTCTCTGGGCTTTCTGTATCCACGGTTGCCCCCTACCGTACACTCTCCTAACTGCACCCTGGGTAGACCCCTCTTGATGAAAGTGTAAGAGGAAAGTGAAAAAGCTGGCTTAAAACTCAACATTTATGTATGGAAAGAGTAACATGGAAACTTACATTACCATATGTAAAATAGATAGCCCACAGGAATTGGCTGTATGGCTCAGGAAACTCAAACAGGGGATTTGTATCAACCTAGAGTGGTGGGGTGGGGAGGGAGGTCCAAAAGGGAGGGGATACATGTATACTTACGGCTGATTCATACTGAGGTTTGATAGAAAACAACAAAATTCTGTAAAGCAATTATCCTTCAATTAAAAAATGAATAAATTTTAAAAATGTTTGATTTAGACTCACAAAAAAACAAAAACTCAACATTCAGAAAACTAAGATCATGGCATCCAGTCCCATCATTTCATGGCAAATAGATGGGGAAACAACGGAAAAAGTGAGAGACTTTTATTTTCTTGGGCTCCAAAGTCACTGCAGATGGTGACTGCAGCCGTGAAATTAAAAGATGCTTGCTCCTTGGAAGAAAAGCCATGACCAACCTAGACAGCATATTAAAAAGCAGAGACATTACTTTGCTGACAAAGGTCGGTCTAGTCAAAGCTATGGTTTTTCTAGTGGTCATGTATGGTTGTTAGAGTTGGATTATAAAGAAAGCTGAGCACTGAAGAATAGATGCTTTTGAACTGTGGTGTTGGAGAAGACTCTTGAGAGTCCCTTGGATTACAAGGAGATAAAACCAGTCAATATTCATTAGAAGAACCGATGCAGAAGCTGAAACTGCAATACTTTGGCCACCTGATGCAAAGAACTGACTCATTTGAAAAGACCCTGATGCTGGAAAAGATTGAAGGCAGGAGGAAACGGGATCGACAGAGGATGAGATGGTTGGAATGCATCACCGACTCGATGGACAGGAGTTTGAGTAAACTCCGGGAGTTGGTGATGGACAGGGAAGCCTCACGTGCTGCAGTCCATGGGGTCGCAAAGAGCTGGACACAACTGAGCGACTGAACTGGCTCTTAGGGCACTCATTTTCTTACCCCACCCAATTTTTCTTACCACTATTTGCTATCTGATATATTGTACTATTAATTCTTTGGCCACCTGATGCGAAGAGCTGACTCATTGGAAAAGACTCTGATGCTGGCAAAGATTGAAGGGAAAAGAGAAGAGGGCAGCAGAGGATGAGATGGTTAGACAGCATCATTGACTCAATGGACATGAATCTGAGCAAACTCTGGGAGATACCGAAGGACAGGGGAGCCTGGGGTCACAGAGTCAGGCATGACTTAGTAGCTGAAAGACAACAGCTATTGTACCTGTACTCTACTGTCTCCTTGACATGTGGACACAAACTTTGCTTCAGTCTCTGCTCTACAAGAGTGCCTGCTGGCACAGCAGGCATTCAGTTGACGTATGTTGAATTTATAACTGTTTCCCAGGTTTCCCTTCAACACCTCCTGGGCTGAAGATCTTGCCAGAACTTCGCCACTCCCCAAGGTCACCATAGGACGTTCTGCCAAGATGGAAGGTCCTTTATCTGTGCTGTGAGTTGTGGCAGGTGGCTATCTAGCCCTTGACACGTGGACAGTGCGACCAAGGAACTGGCCTGGTGGCTGGGGGCTACCGTGCTGAATGTTGCCGCCCCTCCCCCAGGATACCCATCAGCACCCGAAGTCACCTCCGTTGCGACTGCTTCCTAGTCCGGGCCCTGCCTCAAGGCGGGCAGCGAGGCCGCACACGCGATCGGGGCTCAGTAGGAGCTTGTGTGTAGGGTGCGCACGTGTGGGCTCAGGAGAGAAACGGGGCTCTCGGGCGGAGGGAGGGAGGAGGTCACCCTGGGAAGATGCACGCGGTGGCAGAGCGAAGGCCTGCAGGCGCGAAGCAGCTAGGTCCCGAGCCACTTGCGGCTCAGCACAGAGAAAACCACCCCGCCCACAGAAGCCCCGCCCGCTCGGACACGCCAAGCCCCTGCGCCCGCGCAGGCGCAGATGCGGCCGCCCGTCCCACGCCTCTTCCGGCTCGCCAGTTGGCGGTAGATTCGTCACCGGCAACCTGCGGGAACCCTCGTCCGGAGCTCAGATATTCAGCGCCATCTCTTTAGGCCCCGAGAGTCCTTGCTGTGCGGCTACGTGAGCTGGGCTTCGAACTGAGCGCTGAGCGGGCCTCGGGGGCCGTGGCGAATCGGCGACCGGTCGGCATTGGCGGAGCGAGCGGAGCCGTGGCGCACCACTGCAACTCGGCGGGCTCGAGGGTACGCCCCTCCCGGCGATCCCGGTCCTTCTTGACGCCCCTTCTGCCCCGAGACCCCCGCGCGTCCCGACGCCCCGTCCGGCTCCCCGAGGACCCCGCCGGCCCCACGTGGCCCCTGCCCGCTGCGCCACTAGGTGGGCTCGGGGCGCGGGCGCCGAGCCGGGCGGTCGCTGGCGGCTCTGCACGCCGCGAGCGGGAGCCCGCGTGCGCCGGGCCGAGCGGGGAGGCCCAGGCTCGGGGGGACACTCCGTGGGTCCCGATCTAGTGGCTGGGTGCACTGGTGTCAGACAGCTGCCGACCTCATGGCGCTCGGGCTGCAGGGGCGCCTGGCCCCACTGTCACTGTCAGTGATGCTGATGGCTTCTGGGCAGGGAGGGGCTTGGCAGGGTGAACCGCAGGTGGGCCTCCCAGACTCAGCACTGTTGACATCTGGGTGTGGATGCTTCCCTGTGGTGAGGCTGTCCTGCACCCCACATGTGGGATGTTTACCAGAGTCCCTGGCTCCCACCACACACTAGGGACGAAAAAGTAGCAGCCCCCAGTTGTGACATATAAAGGAGGCCCCAGACACGGGTTCCTGCGGCCTGGGTACCCTACTGCAGAGCCTCAGGCCAAGGAATGGCTCTTGGTGGAGAAAGCCACAGCTGCTGAGGGGAGGGGAGGATACTGCTGGGTGCCAGCAGGGGTGAAGAGGAACCGGGTCCTGGGGGCCTGAGGGTGGGCTTCCTGAGAGTGTGTGAAAAATGCTCCCTTATCCAAGACCAAGTCCCATGTGGAGGATGACGGCCCCTGGGACTTCTAACACACCTTTCCTGTGACCCCCAGGATGGATCCTGTGGCCTCTGCTGTCCGCCTGGAAGTCCAGGAGGCTGTTCACATCCTTTCTTCATCTGAGGATGGGGGCCACATCGTCTCCACGCTGCAGTCCCTGAGGCGGTACCTTGGTGAAACGGAGACCCAAGCCCCCCCTGGGGAGCAGGAGGAGTTTAGCAGGACCCACTTTGCCACTGTTCTCAGATGTCTGGTTGGCAAGCTGAGCCCTGACTGGCTGGACCTGCTGCCTGATGGCCAGTTGGAGGAGCTGTGGGCCAGCTTCTTCCTGGAGGGCCCAGCTGACCAAGCCTTCCTGGTGCTGATGGAGTCCATTGAGGGTGCTGCCAGGTGAGTGGGGCTGGCTCTGATTATGGAGTCGCTTGTAACATCTGGAGGATTTCGAGCCAGTGGGTTCTCCAAACTATGTGACAGTTCAGCATCCTTAGAAGTGAGAAAGTAAAAGCAGAGCATGTCGGAACGCTGAACTAAAAGAGGGTTGCATTAATCTCTGCAATGGACAGGCCCTCTGTCCTGCCGTGTGGGCGAGGGGGGCCGCAGGAATGGTCACACCCATGGCCAGGTGGGCCCACGGGACAGCTCCTGGCTTAAGTGGTCTAAGCAGGCAGTGGGGCGTGGCCATCCTCCAGGGGAGCCCTCTCCTTCACTCTGTGGCTCCCAGCTCATCGTGAGGCACCCCAGCAAACCCCCTACCTCAGCATCAAGCGCCCTGAGGGGATGCTGGTTTCGGTTCCCTGCGGTGGGACGGGAGGGGGCGTGTCCAGGGATCCCAAGGTATGGAGGGTGCTCAGGAAGCGAGGCTGCTCACACCTACTCTCGGTTTAGCCCCAGCTTCCGTCTGATGAAGATGGCACGGCTGCTGGCCAGGTTCCTGAGTGGAGGCAGGATGGCCGCTGTGATGGAGGGGCAGTGTGGGCAGCAGGCAGGGCCGGCCTCCCGCCTGCTCCAGGAGACCCTTCTCACCAGGGTGGTGGGCCTTCCCGATCGCCTGGGCAACCGTCTGCAGCGAGAGACGCTGGCCGCCTTCTTCCCTCAGAACTACTTCCCTCTGCTGGGCGAGGAGGTCCTGCGGGTGCTGCAGGCTGTGGTGGACTCTCTCCGAGGTGAGGGCCCCTCTTCTGACAGCCTCCTTGGGCCGGCATCCGCTCTGTCCCGCCCGCCCTCTCTGGCCTCCAGGGACTCTGCCACCTCTGGGCAGTGCCACGGGCAGGTCGGACGTTATGGTCTGTCTGGGGCTGCAGCAACCCACCTGTGAAGTTTCGGCCCGGCTTGGCTTGCCGTGGAGATGGAACTGGCCCTGAAGTCCTTGTGTGTGTGTCTGGCCCCCCCACTCAGAATAAGGGAACGTCTGAGGTCTGGAAACTAAAGAGCAGTGATGTGAAGAGGGTCCATCTGAGGTGGCTGCCGGCCGAGGTCCCCGTGTCCCTGTCCTTGCGGGTGGAGGGCCTCGGGTCTCTGGCGGGTGGGGGCTGTGCTGGGGGCCAACTCTGAGGGAGCTTCCTGTGCCCAGGGCAATGGGGCAGCATCCTGCCCACCCTCTCTGGAGCAGCAGGAACCTGGCTTCCCCACCTGTGTGGTCCTGTGGTCTGGGAGCCAGTAGAAGCTGGGGTCGTGTCAGTCCAAGTGAGGGTGGGCATTGGCCCTCCCCAGAATGAGGCCCTCTTTCCCTGCGGCCTGGCCCCTGCGCTGCCCCAGCCCTGGCCGGAGACCCTCACCTCGCTCTCCCATCTTGTCTGAACTGAGCAGCTGAGTGATGCTGTTACCCTAAGCCTATCTCTGGACCTCCCGGCAGCTCACCCCGCCCCTTCCCAGCTCGGCCCCGCCCACTCCCAGCTCCGCCCCGCCCCCACAGCTCTGCCCCGCCCCCTCACGGCTCTGGAGCAGCTCTGGCCTCAGGTGCTGCTTTTCTGGGCCGCTTCCAGGTCGCCGTCTCACCCTGTTTAGTATCGCAGCCGCCATCTTGACCTGAGAAGTGGTTAGAGTGGCCCCTGTCCTGCTGTCTGACTTTCCCTCTGGTGTGAGCTGCCATCCCGGACTTGTGTCCACAGCTGACCTGGTCCTCACGGGTCTGCTGAGAGAAATGGACCTGAGTGTTGGGTCCTTGGGGCTGACGTGTCTGGAACACATCTCCACCCCCCCCCACCCCCCCACCCCCCGCCTCTCCCGCTGTGTGGCCGGGTTGAATTCACTCACTCCCGGACGCCCATCTGTAGATCGCGGACGCCGTGTTCCCGTCGCACGCGGGGCTGTCTGTCTCCTGCTTGGCCCCGTCACGCGGCTCTTCTGGGGCAGCTGCGGCCTCTCCCAGCGCCCCACATGGTCCCTGCTTTGTGGGATCACCGTAACGATGAAGCAAGTGAACATGATGCTTTTTGATGTTATTTTCATTGGCTCTTTGACTTGGAAACAATGCTGGTGGGGCTGGAGTTAGACTGAACGAGTTGGCGGTTTTACGATGCGGGATCCCCCTGCCAGGAGCCAGGTCTGTCCCTGCGAGGCCGGGTGCACACTGGTGGTCTCATCGCCTCCTCCTCCCATCCCAGGTGGCTTGGACTGCTCCGTCTCCTTTCTGTCTCAGGTCCTGGGCAAAGCCTGCGTCCACGGGAGACAGAGTGAGTGTCCCTGCTGTGGGAGAGGCTGCGATGTGTCCCGGGAGGGGTGGTGCACTCGTCTGGGCCTGGCCCTGCTGGATGGGGCTTGGCTGCAGCCACTGGACTCCCCGTGGGACCCGGGCTCAGGGCACCCTTCTCTTCTCCTCAGAGGAGATCCTGGGTGTGCTGGTGCCCCGGCTGACGGTGCTGACCCAGGGCAACTGCCTCTGGCAGCGGGTCTGCTGGCGCCTGGTGGAGTGTGTGCCTGACCGGGCCATGGAGGCCGTGCTGAAGGGGCTCGTGGAGGCCGCCCCGGGGTAAGAAGTGAGGCATCTTCCTGCTGCAGACGCTCCTCTCCCAGAAGGGCGGGTGGTGGGGATCCAGAGGGCACCTGGCCTGCCCGTCTCTGTGTGGTCAGCGCCATGGCACCTGGGTGGGGGCCCCTCCATCTGGTGACTGGTCCTTTCTTGGAGTTCAGTCATGCAAATGCCCATCCCTCCTCACTCCTGGTGGCCGAGTCAGGCCCCTCTGTCTGCACCTCTGTCTTCTCTACACCGGAAGGTCCCTGTGCTCAGAAAACTGAAGTCCTGCAGGAGGGTGCTGGGCCCGCGGCTCCATCCTGCCTGGTGACCATGCCCGGGGGCTCTCATGGAAGCCATGGGAGAGAGTGCTGGTCTCTCACTTGAAGGAAGCAGGGGTCTCTTAGTCTAGATCAGAGACTGCAAACTATAGCCTTTGTGGCTCACCCTGTGCTTTTACAAATAAAGTTTTATTGGCGCACAGCCACGCTCAGTTGTGGACCTACCTGCCGTGGCTGCTCCTGGCTGTGGCATCTACAGAGCCCAGTGGGCCATGTGCCTGGCCCTGCCCAGAGAAAGCTGGCTACCCTGCCTGAATAGAGCATTTCACCTGGACACATCGGGGCAGGGAGGGATGTCCTCTGTGTCCAGCACTGGGCTCTGCAGTCTCCACAGTTACTGGGAGGAGGGAGGGTCAGCACTGACTCGAGGCTGGGGCGCCTCCTCGGCCCCCCAGTGGTCAGCGCGGATACAGGGAATTCTGAGTCCTGCTTTTCCCTCTCACCCTGCCATGCCTCACAGGCCAGAGGTCCTCTCACGGCTGCTGGGGAACCTGGTGACAAAGAGCAAGAAGGCCCAGTTTGTGATGACACGGAAGCTGCTGTTCCTGCAGTACAGTTGCTCGGTGAGGGCCGGCGGGGCGGGACCTGCGCTCGGCTCCCTGGACCCTCCTGCCCCCGGGCTCCCTGGCCGGGCAGGCGGTGTCTGTCTGCAGACGGTGATGCGAGCCTGGCTGTGTCGCAGACGCCTGTGCTGCAGAGCCTGCTGGGGTATCTGGCCATGGACAGCCAGCGGCGCCCGCTCCTCGTGCAGGTAAGGGACCCCTGACCCCCAGGGAGTGTGTTCCTGCCGGGGGTGTAGGGCGCTGGCTGGAGCCTCTTGGGGGCTGGCGGGGACACTGCGAGGAGGGGGTGGGGTGTCTGACAGGCTGCACCCGCCACCCGCCAGGCGCTGAAGGAGCTCCTGGAGACGTGGGGCAGCAGCAGCGCCATCCGCCACGCGCCCCTGGAGCAGCAGTGCTACGTCAGCAAGGCCGTGCTCATCTGCCTAGCACACCTGGGGGAGGCGGAGCTCCGGGCCTGCCGGGACGGTGAGCGCCCGGGGCGCCCCATCCCCCACCCTGGCACCCCCCCACCCCGCCCCCAGCTCAGCCCCGTGGCTTGGTGCTTCCAGAGCTGCTGGCCAGCCTGATGGACGGAGTGAAGAACCGCCTGGACAGCAGCCTGCCCCCCGTGCGCCGCCTGGGCATGACTGTGGCCGAGGTGGCCAGCGCCCGGCTGCACCCCAAGGGGCCTTCCCTGAAGTTCCAGGTGAGCACGGGCACTGCCCGCTAGGCCCTCCCAGGGCTGCCGTCACTCCCACCCATCACTGCCCGCCCGCTGGGCCCTCCCAGAGCCGCCATCTCTCCTGCCTGTCACTGCCCGCCCGCTGGGCCCTCCCAGAGCCGCCATCTCTCCCGCCCATCACTGCCCGCCCGCTGGGCCCTCCCAGAGACGCCGTCTCTCCCGCCCCAGTCACTGCCCGCTGGGCCCTCCCAGAGCCGCCATCTCTCCCGCCCGTCACTGCCCGCCCGCTGGGCCCTCCCAGAGCCGCCGTCTCTCCCACCCATCACTGCCCGCCCGCTGGGCCCTCCCAGAGACGCCGTTAATCCTGCCCCAGTCACTGCCCGCCTGCCGGGGTCCAGGCCGCGGAGCATCTGTGCCCTGGTGTCCCTGCACAAGCCCCCAGGGGACTCTCAGGACAGAGCCCTTTCAGGCCCCTCCATCCACCGAGCCCCCGGACATCCTGGGAAACGGGGCCCCATCTGCCCCGTCCCTGGAGACGCCCAGACCCTCCAGCCCCTGGTGCCACCCTCTGCGGAGGGAAACCTAGTTGCTCTTGAGGGGCAGCTGGCTGGCTGGCCGTGCAGACCTCAAGCTGTGATGGGGGCTTCAGAGGGTCCCCACGGTGCTGCCCCTGCTGCACCCGTCCCACTGACTCCAGCTCATCTTCGTTGCAGTATGAAGAGGACGAATTGACCCGAGAGATATTGGCCTTGGCTGCACCCTGGCCGGCGCCTGACGGCCCCTCAGAGGAAGGGTGAGGGTCCCACTCGGAGCTCTGGGCATGGTGGGCCCGGCAGGCAGCTCCTTCACACCTGCTACTCCTGACCTGTCCTGGCTGAGACAAGCTGAGATGCAGGCAGGGGCGTAGCGAGTGTTCCCCAGGAGGCGCGGGATCTGGGACGAGTCTCACGGGGCAGCCCTGAGGGTTCCTTTTTTGTTTCCAAAGCCTGCCTGTGGCTCCCGTCGGTGGGGAGTCTCATGACCAAGAGACGGTGGATGGTGGTGGCCCCCAGGCTGGGCGGGAGGGCTCCGACTCCGAGCTGGACAGGTAGGGGCGGCCCCACGAGGGAGGGCATGAAGGCCCTGGCAGGACCATCTTGGGATGTGGGCCCCACGGCGCTGGCTCCCTCTGTCCCTCGAGTCCTCCTCCCACGGGGAAATCAGCCCGCAGGCTCTGGGGGGCCCAGGACCGGTGGGACCGAGTGCCTGTGCGTCCTCCTCAGTGATGATGAGCTGGTCCCCTACGACATGTCGGGGGACAAGGAGCAGAGGAACAGCAAGACGCCCGCGTACGTGCGGGACTGCCTGGAAGGTGCGTCCTGTGTCCCGGGTCTCCCGCCCCCTGCCCAGCCTGCCCACCCGCCCCGCCTCACTCGGGCCATGGGGGCCTCTCTGCAGCTCTGACCGCATCTGAGGACTGGGAGCGCTGGGAGGCGGCCCTGCAGGCCCTGGAAGGCCTGGTCCTCAAGAGCCCAGCCGCCACCCGGGAGGTGAGCATGCAGGCCGGACAGGTGTCGGCAGGGAGCGCCCGGGCCTCTGCTGGTGTCGGGGGAGCGGCGGGGCCCCTACGATCATGCATCTTGACCCTTGACCCCGTGGGCAGGTGAGCCTGGAGCTGGCCAAGGTGCTGCTGCACCTGGAGGAGAAGACGGCCGTAGCGGGGTTCGAGGGGCTGCGCCAGAGGGCGCTGGTGGCCGTCACAGTCACGGACCCGGCACGGGTGAGTCCTCGCACTGTGCGGAGCATGGGTCGTGGCCCCGGTGGGGGCTGCACAGGGGGCCCCCTCCGGGGTCGTGGCCCTCAGCCGCCTCCTGCCCGCCCGGCCTAGGTGGCGGAGTACCTGGCCGTGCAGTTCTATGCCCTCAACTACAGCCTCCGGCAGCGCATGGACATTCTGGACGTAAGTGCCCAGGCCTCTGCCCTCCCCCATCAGAGCAGCACTGGCAGGCCTGGCGCAGAGCCCTGGAGGGGGACGGGGCAGGTGTTTGCCAGAATCTTCGTGGAGGGACCAGAGGCCTCCCCAGCCCCTGTCGCTGGCGTGAGAAGCTGGGACCAGTGTCTGTCTGGTGCTGACACAGCATGGCCTTGGGGGCTGCATCCTTTGTGTTAAATAACGGCTTCACTGAGTTGTGATGCACACGTCATAAATTCAGTTTTATGATAAGGAAAATGGGGTATGTTCACACAGTGGAGCATGACTTGGCTTGAAACAGGAAGAAAATTCTGACATGATGCTCAGTGAAGTAAGTCAGACTCCAAAGGACAAACAGTATATGATCTGACTTACACAGAAAATGGACGGGTGGGGAGGGGCAGGAGTCCGTGTTCCCCAGGGCAGAGTTCCGTCTGCGGGGACGGGAAGGCTCTGGAGGTGCCGGGGATGGTGGCGCTTTCCCTAGGTCAGAGCTCTCTTCCCTTTGCCCACGAGATGGGGGTGGCAGGACTGGGTGGGCTTTGGGAGAAGTGACCGGGGCCTGGGCTCCTCATCAGGGAGCGCCCACCTGCCCCCCACAAAGCGGAGTGCACCTGCAGGACCAGATCTGACTTGCCGCAGGGCTCCCGGAACCTCCCCACGGGGACCGCTGGGCCCTCCACGGTCCACCTCACCTTGAATTTGGAAACTGTCGTCCTTCCCCAGCGGGGTGGCAGCTGCCCCGGGTTTCCTCTCCTCTAGGTCCTGGCCCTGGCTGCCCAGGAGCTGTCCCGGCCCGGGCGCCTCAGGAGGGCTGCCCAGCAGGGCTCCCCAGGGCCCGGCTCCCAGCCCAGTGTGGCTGCAGTCCCGGCCTGGCAGGCGGTGGTGGAGGAGCG
The DNA here is from genome assembly GCF_910594005.1 of Cervus elaphus. NCBI lineage: Eukaryota > Metazoa > Chordata > Mammalia > Artiodactyla > Cervidae > Cervus > Cervus elaphus. The sequence goes on from NC_057824.1 coordinate 15,994,954, forward strand.
CGTCAGACGCAAGACCCGGCGGTTCTGCAAGGTCAGCTGGGCCCCGGCGTGGCCTCCCAGACGGGGCCTCTGCCCCGCGGGCGCAGTGCCCACTCGTGCCCCAGGGAGGGAGGGAGGGTTTTGGTGGTGGACGCATGCCACAGGGCATCAGGCTGAAGGGGCTGTAAGGCTAGGAGAACAGCCCCGAGGTTCAGCAGCAGCGGTTGGCCGCCGGGCGCGACACGGGGCCACGTCTGGAGACGTTCTCGTCCTCACCGGGGTGGGGGGTGACCAGCCCTCCCGAGGGTCCCCGTGTATCCACGGGGCCTTGAGTGCACGTGTGTTTAGCAGGGCTCTGCGGGGTGGGCAGCAGCCGCTGGCCCAAATGAATTCAACGCAGTGGCTGGTTACTTCTTCTTCCCCCTCCTTCAGCGTTTCGACAGGTGAGGGCATTTTCTAGAGCCTGTGGTTTGGGGAACAGAAGCCCTGGATGCTCCCAGGCTGGGGGCTGAGGTGGGCTCAGCAGGGTCAGGACCTTGGCTGTGGTTGTTCGTAGCGTAAGTGACGATAGAGCATCAGGATATCTGTCACAGATGCTGGGCTCATGGCAGGGCTGGGCCAGAGCCTCCCTGGTGTCTCAGCACAGCCACCCCCATGTACCTCCTCGTCCTGGCTTCCTGCCCCAGGCTGGGCTTGACCAGGTGGCCCTGCAGAGTGATGGGGCGTCTGTCCACTGCCTCCCCCTTGTGGCTCTGGGCAGCATGTGGGGTGAGGAGGTGAGGAGGGCCGTCCAGGCCTGGGGTCCCTCTGTGGCCCAGGAGGTCGGGGAGCCAGGCCTGAGCGCCTGGCCGGCACCATTGCTGGGTTCTGTGTTGTAGGCCTGTGGTGACCTTTGACCTTTTGGGAGATGACCAGCTGGTCCTCGGGAGACTGGCCCACACCTTAGGGGCCCTGATGTATCTGGCTGTGAACACCGTGGTGAGCACCTGACGACCCAGCCCTGGGAGGCCGCCCCGGCCTCCTGGCCCCGCTGCCCTTGCCTTGGGGTGGGCGTGTTGGGCCTTGTGGGCCCTGCGGCGGGAGCCGCTGGCACCTGGACCCCTGCCCACTGGTGTGCCTGTTGCAGGTGGCTGTGCCCATGGGCAAGGCCCTGCTGGAGTTCGTGTGGGCTCTTCGTTTCCATGGGGACGCGTGAGTGGCCGCAGGGCTGAGGGCAGTCGGGTGGGGGGGGTCTTGGATCCTGTGGGTTGTGGACAGTGGCAGGTGGGCCGGGCTGGGGTGGGCAGCACTGCGCGGCAGCTCCTCGCAGCTCGGCCTCTGTCTTCTTGGCAGCTACGTGCGCCGGGGCCTGCTGTCCGCCATCTCCTCCGTCCTTCTCAGCGTGCCAGCCGAGCGGCTGCTGGCGGACCTGCCGGACGAACTTCTGGAGGCCCGGTCCTGGCTGGCAGGTGGGTGCCAGGCCAGGGCCGAGGTGGTGAGGCTGAGGGGGCCATCAGCCTGTGGGCAGCAGGACATGGTCGGTTACTTCAGGGCACCCTGTGGGGAACGTTGGGGCAGTGCTTGTATCCAGGCTGGACGGGTTCGCCCTCTGTGAGATTACTGGTGTCCTGCCGCCCCCCCGCCAGCCCCCTGCCGGGTCATATGTTCTTTTTAAAAATTCCCCTGTGGATAGCATGACCTCTGCCTGTGGGCACTTGAGCCACGGCCCTCAGCACGCTGTGCCCGTGTGCACCTGCGGGGCTCACAGCTCAGGGGGTTCTGATGACGGCCTTTCTCTGCCCACCTGCCCCCACGAGGCCACCAGCTCCTACAGCCCAGCCTGTCGGGTCTTTGGCTGGTTTTCCAGCCGTCCTCGCGCAGCGGCTGAGGCACCTCCCGGGCTGGGCTCCCAGCCCAGGTGCCCCGCATCTGGGCTGCTTCCAGGTGACGTGCAGGCTGAGCCCGGTGCCCTGACACTGCGTGCATTCCTTTCTGTCTTCGCAGATGTGGCGGAGCAGGACGCGGACGAGGACTGCCGGCTGCTGGCGGTGAAGGCGCTGCTGCTGCTGGAGAAGCTCCGCGACAGGCTCCTCCCACTCTCCTCTCCTTAGGCCCCGACCCCTGACCCTCGAGCCCGGGAGGCACGTCGCTGGAGGAGCAGGGCGCCTGTTGCAGGCTGGAGTGCCTGTGGCTCGGCTCAGACGTCCACCAGGGCCTCGGGCGCCGCCCCCCACGGCCTGGCACTGGGATGTGGCCGCTGCGGCTCTGGATTCGGGCTGTAGGACGGCCGCTGGGCAGGAGCGGGGAGCCATGGCTCAGCCTGGCCTCTGTGCGGACCACAGACCGGGGCGTTGAGAACACCGGAATGAAGCGCGAGAGGGGGCAGATGGTTCTCTCTTGGGCAGGGACCCTTGTGCGCAGATGGGGAGACGCGAAAATGGGGCCAGGAAGGGGACGCGGGCCCTTGAGAAAATAGGCTTTATTTGGAGAATTTCAGCAAATAGATGTGGGGCTGAGGGTGGGAGAGGGTGAGGCAGCCCCTGACAGCCCCTCGCGGTGGGAGTTGGTGACGGAAGGCGCAGTCGGGAGGCACAGAGCCTCAGGCCACAGCCAGTGCCATCTGCCGCCACCCTGTGTCAGGACGGGCTGTGCTGCAGGAACCAGTCAGACGTGCTGCTGGGCGACCCGTGTGGGTGCTGGGAGATACCTCAGCTTCTTAGGCTTCACACCCTGTAGTCGGGGAACGTCATGGAGAAAATAAACCTACTCCCTTGACTGCAAAAGGGCTAAAACCACCTCGGCAAGGATCAGGGACTCAGAGGGGTGGCTTAGAGACACCCCCGACACCCGCCAGACAGGCCAGCATGTCTTCCTGCAGCTCTGTCTGTGGACTCGGGCACAGAGCTCGACAGGGACGTTGGGCTCCCCTCCGGGAGAGGCGGGCGGGTCCCAGAGCCCGGCCGCGGCTCAGGGCCCGCTCTCCACCTCCTCGGCCACCTCCTCGTCCGCCCCCTTGTGCTCCTCCACGCTGTTGTGCCGCATGCGCTCGGGCGCCTCGCAGGTCAGAGGGAGCCCCAGGCCCTGGTGCACGGCGTCCACGATGTGCTGGCTCACGTAGTAGGACATGTTGGCGGAGGGCAGCCGCCGCCGCATCTCCTCCAGGTACTTGTAGGCCTGGGGACAGAGGGCAGCCAAGACGGTCAGCGCACAGAACAAGGGCCCGGCCGCGGTCAGAGTGGGCAGCAGAGGACGGGGCTCCGGGGACCTCGTGACCTTCCCAAGCGTGGCGGTGGCCGGGGCTCTGGGGCCAGTGCTGTGACCTTCCCTGGGAGGAGTCCTGTGGGCAGGCCGACAGCAGGATCTTGTGTCTGGGGCCACGGCCGTGGAGGGTGGGCCCCCCTGGATGCTCACGGGGGACCCTGGGAAAGGATTCACACGCTTCATTCACTGGGGGGGAGGGCAACACAGTTTACACACACACGGTTTGTCTGCTCTTGTGCCCCAACTACTGGCCTTCACACTATGACTACGGAGCCGTAAGCTGCAACGAGGGTCCGTCAGCCACAGTGACAGATCCCACGTGATGCGAGGGAGGTCTTGTGTGCTGGTGCAGCCAAATAAATTTAAAAAAAGGTTTGTCTTGTGTAGTTTGACCAGGCGTCCAGTCTAGCGCAGTCAGTCGGCCCTGTGGTTAGTGAGTCTTGTGTGTGTGTGGTCCTTGGCCAGGGGCTGGTATTTCCTATGGGGCCTCTTCTGGTTCTGCCAAGTGGGAATCTGGGGGGCATGGGGGCCACCCAGGAGCTCGGGGGGGGGCAGTCTGAGGCAAGATGGACATGCTTATACCTGCTCCACCTGCGCCCCTGCGGGGAGGGTCACACGCGAGCATGAGGGGCCTCACGTGGCTTGTGTGGGTTCACTAAGAATCAATTCAGGATGTGAACAAAGTTTCCAGGAACTCTGACTTTATGAGGAAATGATGGTCACATCTGAGCATTTCTTCCAGATGACACAATTCTAGAGCAGTCATCTCAGATATAATTGGGAGAGATAAACAAAGATTGTGAGATAAGCTAGGCTATTTGGAGGGACGAGGGGTGCAGCATACAGGTGCCCAGACTCCCCGATGACGGGGAGGCAGTGTTGGGCACCAGGGCCATCCCTCATGTCTGCCGAGTGCCGGCTGCGGGCCAGGAGCTGTGCTGGGCGCACAGGAGGCCCAGGCCAGGCTGGTGGGCACTGTGGTTAGAGGCCTGGCCCAGCGAGGGTGGAGGTGGTTGGGCAGCTGCGGGTTTCGGGCTGGGAGCTGCTACATGGATGGGAGGGTGGGAAGCAGGAAAGGACTTCAGGAGGCCGGGGGACTCGGCTGCACACAGGGGCAAGGCAGCAGTGTCTCCGGGAGGGCTGGGGGTCTGTCAGGGCTGTTACAACAGGGGAGGGGCGTCCAGGGGGAGATGGGGGAGACCCCCCTGCCCCCCGAGCTGCAGGGAGGGTTTCTGTGTTCCCTTCCTGGGAGGAGACATGCAGGCCTTACCTGTCTCTATTTACAGGTTTTTTTAAATTTGGAGTTACTGTATCCCCCAGGGGACCCCCCCCCCCCCGGTGGACCAGTGGCTAAGACTCTGCCCACCCCTGGCCAGGGGCCAGGGCTCCATCCCCGGTCAGGACATGGAAGATCCTGTGTGCTGCAATGAGGACCTGGTGCAGCCAAATAAGTAAATAAATAAAAGAGCTTAAAAATCAAAATCCCACAGGCTTCAAAGCTTGAGACCACAAAGAATTTGGTGAAACGCTTGCAATGTGATCTGATACTGAGGATTCAGAGGTCTGAGCATCTCTGCTGTCCAGCTTGTGTTCTCCTAAAAGGGGAACACTGTTTGGTTCACTTCAGAGCTGTCTCCACAACAACAGAAGGGCTCGGAGCTGGAAGTGGACGGGCCGAAAGGACACGGGTGAGCCGGCCAGGAAGTCTGAGCTCACGGTGCTGACCCCCAGGCTGGGGCCGCGGGCGGATGCTCGGCTTCCCTGGGAATCAGGGCCACGCCCCACAAGGCTGGCACGGCCCGCTGGCGACACTTCTGGAACAACTGGTCGATGCAGGGCTTGTGAGCGCTTGGGAAAGGAACGGGCCTTGGGTCACTGCCTGTGGGGGCCGGGCCGGGCAGCGCTCTAGGCCGCGGCAAGGTATGTGTGCAGCCCGTGGGGACATGACAGGAAAACATGGTGGGCAGAACTCTGCTGTCTGCACGAGAGGATGGAGGCTTCCGCTGGGCTCTCTTTAGGTCAGCCTCCCACCAGCAAGGACAGACTGCACAAACGCACCCGGCTCCAGAGTACAACCGTGGCCGGTGTGTTGGGGCCCACGCTCAGGTGACTTCTGCTTGTAACCACTGCCTCAGGGAGGCCGGAGCCCAGGTGCTGGGAGATGTGAGAGGCATGCAGAAGCCAAACCCTGTCGTTGAGAGCCAGAACTGGAACCAGAACCGCGTCCATATGGCAGCTGGCACTCGAGGAACAGAGGAGCCCTGGAGCCCAGGTCCCAGCCTTGGCTGGGCCCTGACACTGCACGCAGTGTAGACGGGCCGGAAAGAATACGGCAGAAAAAAATATTTACAGATTTTCCAAATACAGTCTCAAAAGGATCAAACTTTCCAAGTAACTTACTTTCACCTCAGAAGAAAGCTCAGTGATGTCTAAACACACACACACGGGGCTTCTGTGGTGGCTCGGTGGATGAGAACTCACGTGTCCGTGCAAGGTGAATGGACGCAATCCCTGGTCTGGAAAGACCCCACACGCCACGGAGCAACTAAGCCCGTGCACACAACTACTGAGCCTGTGCCGTAGCGCCCGCGTGCCCGAGAGTCCTTGTGCCCGAGAGCCCGCGCTCTGCAATGAGAAGCCCATGCACCTTAGCGAGGAGTCGCTCCTGTTCGCTGCAGCTACAGAAAGCCTAGGCACAGTAACAAAGACCTAGCACAACCAAAGGTAAATAAATAATGCTAAAAAACATACACAGACACTCACACAGGGACACAGACACATACACACAAAGACAGCATTGCCTGACAACCTAAAACATCTGCAGTGTCTAGAATCCAATACATAATCACCAGGCCTGCAAAGCAGCAGGAAAATACGAACCACAATAAAGAGAGAAGACTCGACCGACAGAAACACCGGGACCTAAGCCGGGAGCGGAGGACTGTGTGGTAAACGCGCGTGCACAGGAAGGCGGAGGAGAGCGCCGCAGTGAGGAGACCAGGAGAGCGCAGTGCGCTGCGGGGGCCGCGGGGGCCGGACCCAAAGGACGGACGCGAGTCTCTGCACGGCTGGCGCGCTTTGCCGCACAGCAGTGCGGAGCGACTACGCTCCAAAGAGAGAGGAGAGACACGCGAGACGGAGGGAGGAGAGGCGGTCCAGACCCACGGGGGTGCAAGTGCAGACGGAGCGACAGGAAAGCTGTAACCTGCAGCAACAGCACGGCAGCTGCACCAGTGCGGACAGGCACGTTCTGAGAGGGACCGGCTGAGCCGGGGCCAACACACACGCCAGACGGGTCCAATGGGGGTGCAGGGGCCCCCAGATGGAGAGGACACAGTGGTGCACCAGTAAGAGGACAGGCCCCTCGTGACTCGGGGGGGAAGCACAGGCGCTCGTGGGGGAGGGGGGCCTGCAGACGGGCACGTGACCACCACAGTGGGACACACTGCACCCCCCCACATCGAGGCCACGGCGAGCCGTCCTGCACGGGGACTTTCCAGATGAGGTCCCTGTGACATCGGCCAGCAGGATTTCTCCAATGTGTAATGAACTGTGTTCACATTTGCACCACCCAGTGAACCCGTATTTTCCAAATGACTACTGTGATGTGACAAAATCACGTGTGTGTACAAGATCCAAGACAGACCAACAGGTTCTAAGGTAACAAGTACGAAAAGCAAGGCCTGGTCTCTGACTGTGGAGTGTGGCGAGGAGACAGACCCATGGACACCAGGCGGGGGTGCGGGAAGGCCCACCCCTTCTCGCCTGCATGCTGGTGTGAAGCTGGGTCTTCATCACAGGCCTCATATTTCAGTTCAAACAACCTATTTTGCCAAATAGAATGCAGAAATCAGACATTAAAGAGACTGGCAAAAATGTACAACAAAGCTACTTTTCTCACTAAAGGTCTTTGTTTTGGAAAATGCTGTTATTTTAAATGAAAATGTTATCGGTGTTACCATATCGTGGGTTTTTTATGATTAAGTAAGTTAACAAATATTTTACAAATTTATTATTTCCTAATATGGTAAGTATTGGTAGACATCACCCACATAAACAAAAGCTCTTCAAGTTGTCAGTAATGTCCCCAGTGTAAAGGGGTCCCCAGATCAAAATGCTCGAGAACTGTCTATTACACCGAATGATCAAGAGCCTTCCCGAAAGAGCACTCTGGGGCCAGAAGTCCACCTGCACGCTTGCTCCCAAGGACCTGATGTCCATCTCACTGAATAAACGCCCTCGGAAGCTCCAGGAGCTGGGCACCCCGAGTGCAAGCAGACGGAGGAGTGGGGGCAGGAAGGACTCTGTGCCCCTTGAATGGCTCAGAAAATACTCATTTTATGTGTAAAATATGAATCTTAAAACATTTACAGAATGAATAAATAAATATGACAAAATATTTAAAAAACCATGAATCTGGTAAAGGGTAATTGGGGTTCTATCATTCCTGTAACTTCCCAGTTTTAAAGTATTTCAAAATAAGAAAGGTGGAAAAGGAAGGGACTCCCCTGGTGGTCCAGCGACCGACTCCACGCTCCCTCCCGATGCAGGGTTCCCAGGTTCGACCCCTGGTCAGGGAACCAAATCCCACATGCCTCAACTAAGACCCAGCACAGCCAAATAAGTATTTTTTTAAAAAAACTGAAAAATCAAACTGACACCGAGCCGCAGGGAAGCCAAGCCCCCGCCCAGGCCTCACCGCCTGCAGGTCCCCCGCGTGCACGTGGCGCTCCACCAGGAAGCCGTAGACGTCCCCCACGCGGACGCTGCTGTCCAGGTGCGGCTCCTCCAGGAGCAGCTGGCACTGCCGGATCGACTCCTCGGGGTCCTCCGTGTAGGTCCTGCCGGGAGCAGGGACAGCCTGAGCCCCAGCCCCACGCAGGGCTGCCTGTCAGGGGGCAGGGCAGGCCCTTGGCCTGGAGGATGCAGCTTTGTGAAGGTAGCTGCCGTGAGGTCCATGAACGCAATGGTGAGTCATGTCAGAAACTCACTGATTTGTTTAACAAAATGTGCTGACTGCTCACAGGGCACAGGACTCTGGAGGGCACTGGCCTGTTCACGCCCCGCCCTGCCCGGGGCGGGGGCCTGGGCTGGAGGGCGAGGGCCTGGAGAGAGCGCACTGACCCAGGAGGGGGTCACACAGGGCCCCCCAGGGAAAGGCCAGCACAGGGACGCCAGGGGCTCGGCGGTTCCTGGTGCGTGCCGGTGAGGGCACTGGGAGGCCCCTCGAGCCCTACAGGCCCGTCCTCCAGTCCGTCCGGGCGCCTGCCCAGGGCTGCGCCCACTCCCTCCTGCCACCCCGAGGTTCCTGAACCTGCACATGGAGCCGGGAACACCCTCCAAGGAGCCTGACTCTGTAAAAGGCTTCAGAACAGCCTGGGGCTCCTCTTCAGAGAGCCTGCTCTCAGGTAAGGAAGGCGCTTCTATTGATTTAGTCAGAAGCCGAGCTCGGGGCCCACACAAGGGTTTCGGAAGTGCTGCCTGAGTGGCCAGTAAACAAGAACTGGGGTCCTGGACATGTTCAGGGCTGAAAACAGCAGGCCTCCACCCTGGGCTGAGCTGGCACCAGGGGCTGGAGCCCCCGTGCACCCGAGCAGGCCGCAGGCTCCCCTCAGGTATAGCCTCCCCGAGAACACATGCCTCCCTCAGGCATCTCGGGCTGTCTCTGGGGCGACCTTCCTAGAACCAGCCGGGTTCTGCGGGAGCCAGACAGGCCCTGACACCGTGCGAGGGGACGCAGAGCGTTCCTGCCCACGCCCTGCCCGCTGTGCAGCGAGCTCCCAGGGAGAGGCGCCTGCGGGCGTCGTGAGCCCCACGGCCGCACCTGCGCGCCTGCATGAAGCGCTTCACCAGAGTCATCCTGCTCTGCAGCTGCGCCAGCCTGGCCTCCTGGTCCAACGGGCTCCTAGCCTTGGCCTTGGACAGGCACTTGTAGGCCTCGGTCAGCGCCCCGTGCGCCTTGTCGTAGTTCTGGTACTCATCGACCTCCACCTGCAGGAGGCGGCATCAGGACTGGCACCCGGGCTGGCACCCCGCCCCGCCTGGGCCGGGAGGCGGGTCAGCACCTGGGCACAGGCGTCATAGAAGCCAGCCAGCAGGTCCAGCGCACGGCCCTTGGTGTAGAAGCTGATGATGCTCTTCATGACCTCGGGGTCCTTCTGCCAGTCCAGGGACTGCAGGTAGTTAGCCGCCATGATGTAGATCTCCTTCTGCCGCGAGACGCCCGCGAAGAACACAATCTTCTCCGTGTCCCCGGACTTGAGCAGTGCCCTCATGGCCTGGATGGAGAAAGAGCCGGGCTGGGCCCCTTCCAGGCACGTGGACGGAGCGCCCACCCCATGCGACAGGTGCAGCTTCAGGACAAGGGAGGTCTGGGCTGCCAGGGCCTCGCGGGCACCCCCGGAGCCCAGCCTGGGAAACTCGCCCTGTGGGGCGCGAGCGAGCACTGGCCACGCTCACCTTCAGCCTGTCCCCCGCCTGTGTGTACTTCTTGGTGGCCAGGTGGTAGCTGCCCTGGCGCATGCAGCAGCTGGCGACCTGCTCCAGCAGCGCCCGCCGGGCCTCCTCGGACAGCTCCTTGCAGTCCTTGGGCACCGTCATCTTCTCGGCCATCTCCTCAGTGATGGTCAGGTTTTGCTCCAGGCACAGCTGCAGGGCTTCCTGATACTGGGGGCCACGGACACCGAGGAGAGGCGGTCACTGTCTGGCGGGCAGGCGGGGGGCCTCCCTGACCTCACCCCCACCCCCGGGTTGGGGGAGCAGTGTGGCCAGGGGATGGCAGGGGACCATCTCTTGCTGTGAACGCTCTAGAAGGGCCGAGGAAACGCCTCTGGGAAGGAATTTGTTGTGGGAGAAGAGACCACAGATCAATCATCTTCCTAAATTCAGGTTTTCGGAGTGGGGGTAATTACTTTTTTCTTAAAAAAAATTCAAGAAAAAATTTCTATATTTCATTTGAGAAAGATTCTCAGGAAGAAAGCGCAGTGTGACCTGGTGGGGACGCCCCCTGCGGAGGCTGCACAGGGAACCTGGAGGGCGTGCACCCAGACACGGACGGCGGTCCTGCTGGTGCAGGCCTTGTGCACACACCACCCGTGTGTGTGAGCGTGCTGTCAGACACAGGGAGACAGGAAGCGGGAGGGGGGGCCCGTGCCACGGTGAGGGGGACAGAGTCCTGGGGATGACAGGCACCGCAGACGCCCCTGAGCTGCACACCCAGGAGCCCCGCGGTGTAACATCCATGGTATGCGTGCTGGGAAAGAGCAGCGAGGTCCGCACAGTGGGGCCGGGCCCTCCTGGGAGCGGGCCCGCGTCTGCAGCCGTACCTTCTTGGCGGCCAGCAGCAGCTCCACGGCCTTCTCGTACTGACCATGCTCCAGGAAGAAGTCGGAGCAACGTGCCAGGAGGGCGGGGTCCGACTTCTCATCCAGGTCTTCTGCCACCAGCTGCAGGGCCGCAAACTGCTGGGTGGCAAAGGCCAGCTCCAGGGCCTTGGAGAAGTGGCCGGCCTGCAGACGGCGGGGCTCTGAGTGTGCCATCCGGGCGCTGCCGGGCCGGGCCGGGCCAGGCCGGGCGGGGCCGCCTCACCTTGTGGTACAGCATGACTGCCCGGTCCATCTGCTCGCCCCTCTCCTCGTAGTAGCGCGCGGCCTCCAGCATGTCCTCGGGGGAGCTCAGCAGGGCCAGGTTCATGAGCTGGTCGTCCAGGCCGTGCTCCTGTGGGGGCACAGACATGCTGGGGACCGCCTGGCGGGAGAGTCTCCCCTGGAACGGGACCCTGGAGCGGAAGCAGGGGTGCCCACCTTGCACAGGCGGATGGCGTTGTTGAAGGCCTGGGCGCGCGTGTAGAAGTGCACGGCCTGCCGCACCTCGTTCTGGCTCTCGTACTGCCGGGCCAGGTGGTAGGAGGCCGCCCAGTTCCCAGTCTCGCTGGCTATCTCGGCGGCCTGGAGACACCAGGGACGGTGGCCTCGCGTCCAGCCCACCCTGCTCCGGTGGGATCCCGCCCCCCTCACCTGAGCACCGGCCCCCTTCCCCGGGGCACCCACGCCCCCTGCATCGGCACCCCCGCCCCATGTGCCCCCAGCCCCGACCCGGTCGGGGCACCCACCCGCTGGATGTTGCCCTGGAAGCAGTGGACGCGGACCAGGGAGAAGTAGTCCTGGGCCAGCTCATAGTAGTGCAGCGCCGCGTCCATCTTGGCCTGGCTCTCCAGGTACTGGGCCCACCACCGCCACAGCGTCCTGCAGAGGACGCCTCTGCTCAGGCTCTCTGCCCTGGCCCACAGCAGCCAGGCGGCTGAGCCCGAGTGAGGTCCCAGGGAGGCCCCCGCCCAGCTGCCTGGGTCCAGCCTGGAGGGGCTGGGATGCTCCATGCCATCGCATGGAAGGCTCCGGAGGGAGGCCCCTTGGGCCGGCACTCACTTGTCCTTCATTTTGCTGACGTACAGCTTCAGGGCCTGCAGGTCCTCTGCCAGCATCCGCGGCACCTCAAAGCGGTGTGTGTCCGACTTCTCGTAGCTGCAGGAGGAGAGGCAGCGTCACTCACCCCCTGCCCTGGTTCAGCCCTGGGGACGCGAGGACGGATGGCGCCTCGCCTCCCGCCTGCAGCTCTGCTCCTACTGCGGGCCCCACCTCCGCACTGCCCAGGTGGGGGTCCAGGCCCGGCAGGGCCCATGCACTCGGCCGCCCGAGCCTGGCTGCTCCCCCTAGAGCCACAGGGCTCAGGCGGCCCCCGCAGCTGTGCTGGCCCGGCCCCTCCCCGGAGAACCTCGGACCCTCGGGGCTCTCACTAGCTGAGGGCCAGGCTGCAGTCCCCGCTGGCCTCCAGGTGCCGGGCGTAGTTGTAGTAGGTGGTGCGCAGGTGCATGCGGTCATGGCGCTCGGCCACCTCGATGGCCCTCTGCCACTGGCCTGAGGCCTGCAGCAGGCGGTTGAGGAGGTCATAGCGCCCACACCTCTTGTACAGCTGCTCCGCGTCCTCCTGTGGGAACAGGTGGGGTGCAGGCACTTTGGGGTGCGGGCAGCCTGCCTTTCAGCCAGGGTTGGACCCCCCACCCCATCGTCGAGGGGCTCATGGACTCCATCAGAACCGGGGGTGTCCACTCCCTCACCCCACCCCCCGTCACGGCCTCAGCTTGTCCAAGGAATTCTCCGCTCCCTGCGACCCAATGGCCCAGATAAGCCCGCACGGGTGGGGAGCGGGCCTGCGCGAGGGGCGTCTCACTCACCAGCATGCCCAGCTGCACGGCCAGCATGGCCACCCTGGCCTCCGGCTCCGGCTCCTGCTGGGCCTCGCGTAGTGCTCGGGCCCCCTGGGCGTGGCCCATGTGCCCCAGGCACACCCTGGCCACGTCCAGCCGCTGTGTCTTCACGCACATGCGCGCCATGTTCTCCCAGACGGCCTGGCTGCGGTGGAGGACACAGGGCTCGGTGAGCGGCCGCCCCCCGTGCCAGGCAACGCGGGGACCTGGCCGGACACATGGTCCCTGAGGAGGGGGCCATGTGCAAGCTCCACGGCTTCACCCACAGAGCGGCCTGGCAAGCTGGGGCCCAAGGGCCCTCCGGAGGAGGACGCGATGACAGTCCTGTCCCCCGGCCCACAGCTGGTACCCTGCCCCTTGCCCAGACACCCCCTCTGCTGCCGTCCCACGAAGACTGGGGGCGTCCTGCACAGGCCGCCAGCCCCGCCGAGCCCCTCAGAGCACACCCGCCCCCCCACCAGCACCTCCATCCCAGGCTGCACTCCTAGTGGCCCCGTGTCCTCCCACAGAGACCCCGGGTCGGCTGGGGAGTGGGTACGACACCCGGATGGGGGTGAGGGTCCCAGGAGCCAGCCTGCAGAGCTGCCCTCTGAGCCCCCGGCACAGGCTCGGGGTGGGGGTCTTCCTTTCTTCCTTTCAGAGGTTTTTGGCATCTCTCTCCCTCCCACCCCAGCAGGTCGGGTCTCCCCAAGAAACGAGAAATGAGGCTGGTGGGAGGGAGGGTGCTCCATGCCAAGATGACCCCACGGCCCCGAGGAGCACAACCAGTAACTCCTGGGACGTGAGCGGCTGGTGGACCTACCCCGCCACCAAGCCGTGCTGGGAAAAGCCCGTGGGAAGTGCCGTCCCCGCATGCTGGCTGCTCTGATGGCAGCTTCACCCTGCGTGGGTCCTGGGGTCCGCGCACCCAATGGACAGGCCACGTGGACACCGGCCCAGTGCCCGTCTGACTGAGAACTCCCTGCCGCCCGGGCCTGCGTGTAGGCTGTACCCTCAACATAAGGGGCAGGCGGGCTCCTAGCTCCCGACTCTCGGGGAAGCCCGGGCCCCGCAGAAGCTCCTGGGACATGCTGAGGCCCCTCCTCCTGGGCTGCCCTGTGGAGACCCCGGTGGACGGGGCCGCGGTGGACGACAGCCTCACGTCCACCCAGTGGCACACAAGCCGCTGTGCTTCTGCCGTGCATCCCTGCTCTGAGGTTATGCTCCTGTGAGTCCACGTGCAGGAGCGTGGAGGCCTCAGGGGGCTGAGGGCCCGGCTCGCGGGGGGCAGCGATCAAAGGACGAGGGGCCCCTCAGATGGCGAGGTCACCCCTGACTCAGGTCTGCTCCTAGGCCAGCCACCGGCCCCGTCCCAGCTGTCCCCTCCGCCCGAGGCTGGGGGCTGGGAGGGCGCTGGCCTGCTGGCCCACAGGCGCCCAGGTGGGTGACCCGGCCCGTGGCCTGCCCAGCCCGGGAAGACAGAGCCGGGACTGCCGTTCCTGAAACCACTGCTGCTGTCCAGCGGAAGACAGCCACGTGAAGACTGACTCAGGAAGAACGACTTAAGTAGGTAAGGAGGGAAGGCCACGCTCTACTGTCAGAAGCTCTCAGGAAAACCTCCTTCTGAGGTAAGTGCACCGTGCATGCAGGGACCCCAGCCCGTGGCCCCCTTGGGGGGGCGCCCCTCCGCCGGGTGCAAGGAAGGTGCAAGGACCGCTAGCACCCACCAGACACAGTGTGGCTGGTGGAGCAGGGGTCAGCCTCGCCTCTGGCCCCGAAGGAGGGAAGTGGTGAGAACTCAGCTAGCGTGTCTGCTGTGAGCCCTGGTGGGAAAAACCCAGAAGAGGTAAAAATCCTCTGGGAGCTGACGGCCCCTGCCTCTCAGGAATGTAAACTTGGCGGCCCCTGCAAGGCCGACCCAGAGCGGGCGGGGCCTCGGGGGGCTGACCCGGCCCCGCTGGGAGTCAGCACAGGCAGGCTGGGCTGCGTGAGGGTCTGAGAGCCCAGCAGGCTGGGCCCGTCAGCGTCCGCAGCAGACGCGGCTGGCTCTCACCCGGGCTTCGCTGGGTGCTCAGCTCACCCACAACCCCCTCCTGCACATGGACGACAGCCTGCTCTGGGGGCGGTCTCTGAGTGTGGGTGAGGGTCTCAGCTGGGAGGTAGGGGAGTCCCGGGCCCCCAGCACACCGGCCCGTCTGTGCTGCGCACCGTGTGCGGACAGTATCCATGTGCGGGGGGAGCGGCTGAAGGCGGGGGAAGGGGGGACGCCCCGTCCCCCGGAGTGGACGGCCGGCCCCCACCCACACCACCCGCTGGGGCCAGACAGACAGTGGGCCCGAGGGCGGCGGGCAGTGCACGTCGCTCCCAGGGAAGGTGGGGTGCGGGGGAGGGCCGCGGAGGCCTCCCGAAGAGGCCCCTGCCTTTCCCATCAGGAAACACATCCTGTGGGCGTCTGGCCGCTATTTGTTGCAGTTGGCTACGCCCTCTGGCTCTCCAAAAACAGCCTCAAAAACAACCATTTCCTCTCTGCTGAGAGACGGGGAAGACGCAGGCGCGAGGCACACTCACACACGCACGCGCCTCCTCTGCCGTCTGCTCTCCAGGCCCAGCTGCTCCGCGGCAGAGGCGCCGGCAGGGGCTCAGACCCACCGCCCGCTGCTTCCCGTTGCCCCGCTCTGCGCCCGCCCCGCACTGGTCCCTAGAGCGGCCGGCCCCGCGCCCTCCAGCCTCGCCTGCCTGCGGGTTTCTGCGTGCCGCGGCCTCCGCCCCCCAGGAAGACGGCGCACTCAGGACTCGGGGCTCTCGCTGCTACCCCTGCGTGCCCCCCGGGATGGGAGGCCCTGGCCTCGGCGCAGGCCTGGCGCTGCTCCAGGTGCAGGAGGCCGGGTAAGGGGCCCGCGAGGCGGGCGCCCCCGCACCTGCCACCCAGGCCTTCCCGCCGCCACCGAGCATGAGCGGGGACGTCCTCTAGCCGGCCCCGCTGACACGCTGACCGACCGCGGCTGGGACTCCCCCACAACGCGAGCCAGCACCGTGGCCGCGATGACTGTCCGCAAAGTGGTGGCCACGGCCGTGCTGGTGGCCCTGGTCTCTCTCGTCCTCAACAATGCGGCGGCCTTCACTCCCAACTGGGTGTACCAGACGCTGGAGGACGGCCGGAGGCGCAGCGTGGGGCTCTGGCGGGCCTGCTGGCTGGCGGAGCGGCCCCGGGGGGCGCCCGGTCCGGGGGCCAGGCCGGGGCCGGCCGATGCGCGTGACTGCGAGGCCCTAGGCTGGGGCTCTGAGGCGGCCGGCTTCCAGGAGTCGCGAGGCACTGTCAAACGTAAGTCGGCTTGTCTCACCGCCTCCTTTAGAGTGGCCATCCATGGGCGCGGGGCGTGCAGCTGAGGGGAGAGGCGCGCTTGGGGACCCGGGTGCGCCCCAGGCTCCACGCCCACCTGCCCTGGTCCCTTTGGGACAGAATTCTTCCTGTGCAGGAGGGCGCTTTTCTCTGCCGTTATGCGTAGCTAGGGGACGGATACAGTAACTGAAGCAAGGAAAACGCGTTTTTCATGGTGGACAATAAAGATTGCTAAGGAGTGAAATAAACAAGGCGCTTAAAGCACGCGGCTGGGTTTGGACCTCGCTCCACAGTCGTCAGGGTCCTCAGGGCTGTGGGCAGCACTGAGGGGGACTCTTGGGGGAGCTGGCTGGAGGTGGCGGCCCAGCAGAGATGGGCAGACTGAGGCCTGCGGGGGAGGCGGGGAGGAGCCCAGGGCTCGGGCTGCCCCACTGCCTCCAGCGGCCCCATCTGGTTGGTCACGTCCAGCACGGGGTCTGGAAGGGAACTTCACCTTGAAAGCAGGGTTGGGTTTGAACATTTGCGAGGGAAGGTCCAGGCACATGAAGACGCCTGACACTGAGCATGCAGACGCGGGGTCACAGCGGCCGACGTGAAAGGCCGCCACCCGGGCTGGCGACAGCCCATGACAGCTGTGGACAGTCCCCGACGCACAGACCTCCTTCCCTTTCTGAAGGTAGCTCTCCTCCCAGGAGAACGCGGCCTCCAGCGGGGCTTCTGCCGGCACAGGCACGACTGCCCCCAGCCAGCTGGGCCCCCAGGACTGGGCCCCCTTGGGCCCCCTTGGGAGCTGGCTGGGGGCCGTTGTCTCCACTTGGCAGGCAGAGACAGAGGCTGCAGGAGGCGCAGGGTCCCAGCGAGCCCCTGAGGGGACGCCTCCCCGTCTCTGCAAGTAGAGCCCTCACTGCACAACTGGGGGGCGTCTCATGGGGAGCGGCCAGCCCCCTGCCCTTCGTAAGCAGAGGCCAGAGCCTCCCTTAACGCAGGCAGAGCCTGGAGGAGTCTGCCTGTCCCGTGAGCTCTCAGACCAGGGTTCTGTGAGACGCTGGCAGGTCCTCTGAACGTGGGGATCTGGGACCTGCCGGTTGGAGGGGGTTCCTCTTGGGGCTCTGCATCTGTGGTGAGGGGCAGTGGGAGCCAGTGACCGGGGCTCCAGCATGGGCCCGGTGCAGGCCATGCCTCCCCGACCCCCAGGGGCCCTGTGCTCCCCTTCAGGCTCCCCCGCCTCCCGGGGCTCACGGCTGCCTGCCACAGCCCCCAACACCACCACGCAGGCGCCCGCTCCAGGCACCCCCCACCTGCCCCCTTGCTGAGCCAGTATGCAGCCTGCTCTGGAGCCCCACACCTGCCCTGCCGTGAGTCCCAAGCGGCTGCTCACCTGCCCTCACTCACTGTCCCACCTGCCCGCCACCTGAGAAGCCCCTGAACAGCTCTTAGAATGGCCTACTCCCTTACTCAGCACTTGCAGCAGCCAGCCCTTAACGAGGCCCCGAGCATCAGACATTTCCCCAAAGAAGGGGATGGTCAGAGCAGCTGCTCACGCGCGAGCTGCCACCAGGAAGAGGCGCTGACACCCTTCTCACCAGCTCCCTGCAACAGAGCACTGCTGCCCTGGGGGGTCGCGAGAGGCAGGGGGCTTCTGGTCTTTTTCTGGCCTGTCCCTGTCAATCCAATCAGCAGCTCCCAGCAAAACCCCAGCCCAGGTTTCGCCCGATGGTCCAGCCTCCTGCTGAGCCAGGGACGGGAGGAGAACGGGGCGGCGGCCTCGACCGTGAGATCACCTCTGTTCGTCCACCCTGGGCCCCATGCCGCTTCGTCCAGAGCCAGGCCGACCTGGAGGTCCCAGACCCCATGCAGGTGCCCAGGGCAGCCTTCGGGGACAGCAGCCACCCTCCCGCCGGCTCTGTGCCCGCGTCCTGGCATTGCCTGCGGAGCCCAGCCAGAGCTGCTAGGCACGTGGGGCCAACTCTGCCACCCCCGAGGGGGCAAGCTCCGGTTAGGGTGTCCCGAGCTCTGGGTCAGGCCCCCCAGCCACCCCCCGTCATGTTTGGTCCCGTCGCAGAGCACAGGGCCCACGCCCCACGCCGCTGGCTGAGCACGCGCTGCAGCCCTGACTTTCGATACTGATCAGGCGGGGGCGCGGGGGGGAATCGGTCTTGCTTTCCGACCCCTGTTCTCTCTGCCACTTTCCATCTGTCCGTGTGTCGGACACTCTGTCAGGCCCGGACACAATCCTGTCCTTTCCCTGAACCAGGGGGGAACATGAATAAACGGATGTCCAGTCTCGAGCTTCGCCTTCACGGCTCCTCCAAACCCAGAGCCACTGCCCAGGCTGCATGCCCAGCAAGCATGAAGACCCGCCAAACGCCTGGGCACCTGGGCTTGGGGGCACTGGTGGGACACGTCCACCTGGGTGGCTGGGGAGGGGCGAGGCTGAGAGGTGAGTCCGTGCCTCAGATCCCCCAGCCCCCGCTGACTTGGGGAGGCCCTGCTCGAGCCAGGAGGTGGGGCTCAGGGCCTCACTGCGCCGGGACCCGCACCCCACAGTGTGGACGCTCCCGGCACGGCTGGCCAGTCTGCCTGCGAGGCTGAGCCCCGGGGACCAGAAGGACTTTCCTGAGCTCAGGTGGGCCCCACACTTGTGCTCTGAGCATCCATCACCCTCAGCAGCCCTCGTCTCCACCTCTGCCTCCAAACTCGTGATCTCTTAGAGTAGCAGGGCCTTCCCGTAGGATAAAGTTGTTTGAAGGGTAAACGTGGTTGTAAAGCAAGTCCAGGTGAAAAGGCAGGAAGAGTGCGATGAGCAGCCTCCACGGAAAAGCCTGCGAGTGGCCGAGCCCCATGCTGACGGGGGACCCGTGTGGCCTCCCGCTCCCACATGGGGTCAGGGGACCCCGGAAGCCCTTGCAAGCAGTCAGGAGGGTTCCTGCAGATCACGAGACCCGCTGCCCTGCCGCCCAGTGTGGGGAGGCCAGGGGCCTGAGCCCGTGTGGGGACGTCGGACTCCTGGGGCCTGCCCTGAGCTCTCTGGCTTCTCCCTTTAAAGGTCAGGGTTCCCAGAGACCGCAGCCACGTCCTGTGGTCACTCTGATGACTACAGAGCCCAGGACAGTGAGGTGGGGGTGTCAGGCAGAGGAGCCATCTGTCCATCCGTCCATCCACCTGTCTGGGAGTGCTCCTGGGCCCTTGGTGCTGGGCACCAGTCCACCCGCTCACCCGTGCAGAGCCCAGGGTGCCCACAGCCCCGAGCAGCCGCATGGCACAGGCTGGGACCTGGGAAGGGCGAGACCCCTCGAGCTCTGCACGGCAGGAGAGGGGCCGGGGGCGAGCCGCCTAAGGCCCCCGAGCAGAAGGAGTGATCCTCTGGTGGAAGCGGCACAGCTGACCACACACACTAATGGAGAACGCCGCCCGCCCACAGCGTGCTGCACCCGAGGCCCTGGGGCAGGGGGCTTTTACACTCTGGAAGGGCCACGGGGAAGGGGCGGACTTCACAGCTGAGGGCCCTGCCATCCAGCATGCGGGCAGGACGGTATCCCCCCCGACGGGCCTCTGGATGACACCACCCAGCCCCCACCTCTGTGGTCCGAGCACCAGGCTGCCCCCCATGCACGTCCCAGGCGTCTTGTTCAGGGCCCAGGGTCCGGGATGCAGGTGGGTGGGGGCTGGGGAGGGGTGGTGAGATTCGGGGAGGCGGAGGGAGGAGCCCCAGGTGGGCAGGGAGCCAGGCTTGAGCAGCCCGGCCGGTGCCGGCCGTGCTGACCGCCGCCCCCTCCCTCCCGCCCCGCAGTGCAGTTCGACATGATGCGAGCCTGCAACCTGGTCGCCACGGCGGCGCTGGCAGCTGGCCAGCTCACCTTCGTGCTGGGGCTGACCGGCCTGCCCCTCCTGTCGCCCGACGCCCAGTGCTGGGAGGAGGCCATGGCTGCCGCGTTCCAGTTGGCGAGTAAGTACCCGGCGGGGTGGCAGGTCGGCTGCGGCTTTTAGTCACGGCGGCCCCCACTCGTCACTGTGGGCAGCAGCCAGACAGAAATACACATGGTGGGGGGGAGGGCGCTGCGGGGCAACCCGAGGGGTTTGTGTCTCTTTGCCTGAGGCCTCCCAGCCCTTCCCGCCGTCTACGGCGAGGTGACCACACTCGACACTTGGTGACCCGTTTGGCTTTTCGAAGTCTCTGGCACCTGCTGTTTCTTTGCCCCGCGGCAGCCCGGGTGGCAGGCAGCCTGGGCTCATCCTCCTCCTGAGAGGCTGCCGCAGCCTGCTGTGGGCACGTGGGCACGTGGACAGAAGTGGGCGCCCTTCTAAGCCCTGCAGCCTTCCTGGCTAACAGTCAGCAGATAGGAGTTCCGGGCATGCATGTGGTTCCCAGCTGGCGATCTACAGGCTTAGGGTTGGGCTCGGGTTATAGCTGTGGTTGCCTGGGGCTCGGCTGGGAGCAGATGAGCGTGGTGGGGGCGATGCTGGGGAGAGGGGCGAGGCCGCAGGCCCTCAGCGAACAGTCCAGAAGCCGCCTCGCGCTGGGGGTGATGCGGGTGGGGCAGGGCCTGGCCACTGCCGGCTTCCGAGGACAAGAGCAGTGGCCCCATGGGTGATGAATGGGCCTGGCCAGGGAGGCTGTGCAGTGGCCAGGAATCCCCGAAGCCACCCACCCGTGTGCCCCGGGAGTAGGGGTGGGGTGGGGGCGCATCTGTGCTGGGTTCCCCCCCACCCCCCGCCTGTCTTGCCGGCCCAGGTTTAATCATCATGGGATCCTGGCTTTCAGGTTCCTGCTGCCCATGGGGAAGGGCAGGTGGGGGCTGACAGGACTGGGGGCGAGGGGGGCAGCCAGGCATCCGGCCCGGGGGAGAAGCAGCGCCCAGTGGTGAGGCTGCAGCCCAGCCCCGGGGAGGGGGCAGGAAGTGCGAGTGAATCACAGGGGACGATGGATCCCGGGCCCCCCCACTTCCTGGAGAAGCGCAGTTTCCAGAATGCGGCTGACAGCTGGCAGCACTCATGCTGGGAAGTGCCGGGTGGGACCCAGAAACGGGCCCTATTCACAGGGCGGTGCGGCCCTCAGCCAGTCACTTCCCTGGGGCCGGGCAGCCCAGGGCACCGCGAGGCCGGGGAGGGCGCACAGTAGGTGTCGGGAGAACAGGGCTGCGTCCGCCCCTGCGGTCACCGTGAATGGGGTGAAGCCACAGCGGTGACGCCCACCCTGCCTGGGGCGACTCTGGGGCCGGGGCCCGCCGCCCCCTCCCTCCTCCAGGACCGTTCCACGGGCCGCCTCTGCTGAGCTCGGGGCTGTGGGTCTGTGCCTCGCTGAGAGCCCCCCTCCCTCACGAGGGGTCATCTGGAATTCCATCCCTTCAGGAAGGAAGTGGGAAAGCTGGATTAAAGAGAGATATTCGAGTGGCGTTAAAGGAATAACAGTAACAGCTCTTGACTCAGAAAGGGACTCTTCCCTGGAGGAGGACCGAGCGTGACGCCGCACCTCAGAAGACACGTCTCCGACACACTTATTTGAAATCACTGGAAAATCTATTGTGGGTTTGGTGTTAAACCTGACATCTTACTTCCTGCAAACTCTTGTTTCAGAACAAAACTGTACTGTTTCCAAGTAACACACAAAAAAAATCAAAGCGGGGGAGCCCTCCCCCATTAACTGAAACCACACTGTCCTGCAGCAACGGGCGCAGGGGGTGCGCCCTCCAACCTGGGCATCCCCAGGCCAGCATCGCCTCTGGGAGGCAGGACCGGGCTCTGCCCAAACCCGTCAGGCCGGCAGAGGCCGATGGAAAAAGCCAGAAGCCCGCAGGGCACCTGCAGCCCTTCCGCGATCCGTCCCCCTGCCTCCGCAGGCCCGCTCCCCGCCCCCGCCCCGCGTCCGACCGGTCACCCCCCACGGGGCTGCTGTGCCCAGAGAGGAAATGCACTTGGCCCTGTTTAGACTGTTTCATTGACAAACAGTAGAGAGCGCAGCGCTGGGCCTTTCTTCTATCACGCGGCTAATTTTAGAGTTAGGTTTTTTCCTGTGCTCTGGTCTGTTTTAAACAGTCAGGGAGAGACTGAAGGGCGCCAGGATATCCTGTCCCAGGAGGGGGAAATGCCTGCTGGTACCTGTTATGCAAGGGAACCTTGAGTCCCCACTGTGGGGCCAGAGGGTGGGAGGGGGAGAGAAGGTGCTCGTGGAAGGGGGGAGCAAGGCTCCCTGGGAGGTGGGAGCACGAGGACCAGCCAGAGAGCAACACCCCAGTGGGAGGAGGCAGGAGGGCAGCCTGCGGCTTTCTCGGTGATCCCACAGCTGCTCTGGGCACTGGTCCCCGGGGCACGGGATGCCCGGCCCAGCTGTGTCAAAGGGCAGCCCCCGCCCCCCCTCAGTCAGGGCTGCAAGTCCAAGAGACCCTGTCTCAAATGCCAGGGAGGACCGCGGGAGACAGAGCGACCGTCAGCGATTTCACCTAGTAAGCTCTACTGCACTCAGGCAATTTCTTTGCAGAATCTTCCAAGTGTGATTTTCATTTACCCTAAAGTTGAAAAAACTCCTTGCCGTCCCTTAGTCCACCCCACACGTGAGCTGAACACCCCATGAAAGCGCCCTGCACGGGGCAGGGGGGAGCAGGCACCACATGGCAGCCGTCTGCCAATGCCGCTCGGCCGGCCCCTCCTCGGACACCAGCCCCTCAGACCCCGCAGGGGTCGAGAGCAGCATTTACGTAGACCGTGTGGGCTTCATGTCTGCTGGCCTCTTCTCCACTTCTGCAAATCCTGAGATTTTTTTGTTGAAAAACTTAGCGACATGCTAAGGGGCCGCTTTGGAGGCTGACTTTACTGTCCCCAAAGCTCAGCTGGGTGACGCGTGGTGGCTGTCCTGGCCTCTGAGCCGGAGGAGACCTGCTCACGCCGACGGCCCCTTTCTGTGCTGTCCAGTCAAGCGCCTGGCTTGGGCCAGCGGCTCACTTTCCTGTCTCCTGCCCCTGCTGCTCCCGTGGCCGTGTCCTTTCCCGGACTCCCCCTGGTTGCCAGGGGTGGGAGGGGGCGGCACTTGTCCACACCCTCTGCTGCTCATGGCGCTGGAAGCCCACCCGCGGCTGAGCCTCAGGGCCCCACATCAGGGCCCCGGCTGGTGCTGCCCTAGACCTGTGGCAGGCGCTGTGTGAGCTCAGGGCTCAGCCCCACGGTTTCTATTCGCGCCCCCGAGCAGGCTGGACGGCCACTCCAGAGGACGGCTTGTGACAGCCGGCAGAGCCCGAGGAAGCCGGCAGGAAGGAAGAGAGGAGAGGGCGTCTGAGCCACGCTGCCCGGCCGCCGGCCCACAGGAAGGGGCTGTTTGCTTTGGAACATAAGCTTGTGAGGACGGAATCAACTCCACGTGGGTCTACTGCACCTCTCCCCTTAGGATCGCTTCACTGACATCATGGAAAAGGCTCTGGAGATGCTCAGGAGCAAGAGGCCCTCAACCGGGGCTGAGAGAGACGACGGCCTGGCTTCAGAACCTCATCAAAGTAAACGGCCAGTTTGCTTTCAGGAGGATGTGCATGTGGCCAGCGCAGTAGCTGCCACCTCTAAGTGTCCCCGTGGCTTTCCACTGCCCACACGTGGCGCATCGTGGGCCCCGTGGCGACCAAGTCTGCTCAGCCACACCGCCTCTGCTGGCCGAGGGCGGACGAGGATGAGCGCGGTCCTGCTGGAAACCCACCCGCACAGCTCACTGAGGGTGGCAGAGAACTCTGCCCAAGACAAAGCGCTAAAGAGGCAGGGCTCGGCCTGCTCTGGTCACTGACAAACATCCCTCCAAGAGGCTGTGCTCGCCTGGCCCCTGCCACTCACAGCTGTGTGTGCAGAGCTGTCTGTTCACGCGTCAGTTCACGCTGCTTTCATCTGCTAACATAAGAACACCTTCAGTATACTTGCAGAGGAAGTGATAAACGGAGTAAAATCTCAACAGAGTAACTGCCTGTCCTGTTTCCCTCCAAAACAGAGGACGTGCTCATCAGCGCGCTCTCAGCGCTGGAGGCTCCCAGGGTCCCGGTATCAGAGGCCCAGCCCTTTGTCCTAAATGCCCACGTGGTGGGCGTCGCACCTTGGGAGGGGGGCCTGGATCAAGGGGTGGTGATGCCCAGCTGTGCACTGAGGGGCCAGGACAGGAGGACCGGAGGCAGCCTGCCCCCGGCAGGTGGACACAGGACGCAGCACCAGGAAAGTGGGGGAGGGCAGTGTGCGCGGCGAGGGGGGCGCGAGGCCTGCTCAGGCCCCGAGGCCGGGAGGCGCGAGCGGGGATGACACGTGTCCTCTATGGCCTCGCAGGGCCACCGTGCAGCCGTGGGGAGTCACGTCCCCAGAGCCGTGACGCGCTCCAGGAAGCACCCGTTAGTGGAAGCAGGAAAGGTCAGCTGTACTTCCAGAACCTTCTAAATGCCCTCCTGTGAACCTTACATAGAGAGGGCTCAGGAGACACGCATGTGGCGCTGACAACGCACGCGTGACACCGGGAAGCCTGTGTTCACTGCCCCGGCCCGTCGGTGGTTGCTGCCCGTCAGCTGAGCCCGTCTGAACCGAGCACTGGCGCTGGGCGCCTGCGGCCCGCACCCCAGCGCTGTGTCTGATGACCGCGTTCCAGACGCTGCTGACTTGGGTCACAGTTGTGTTTCCTGCGACCTGTGACAAGCAGAGTCTTATTCAGGCGTGTCCTGGGAGGGGGTCTCGGGTCCCCGGGCCACGTGTACGCCCCATCAGCATGCCCTGCCCTGGTCTCTGCCAGGGCCTATCCAGGTTGGGGTCTCACGGCTCACAGGCCTCCACTTATGAATTCAAGGTCCTCTGTCCATCAGTGACGCAAAGCCACCCACGTCAGACCGCCAGCGGCCCCGGAGGCCGTGGGGATGCCCAGTGCTTTCGCCCGCCCCCGGGGAGGGACACCGCCAATGGATCCCTGTGTGACACGTATAAGCCAGATGAAGCGTCCCTAGGATGGGGCAATGGGCTCTGAGCACAGTGGAGGGAGGGGGCTGGCGTGCTGCAGCCACCGCGCTGGGGGAGCACCCCCGGCCGCACCCGGTGCTCATGCTGTCCCCCGCCCCGCTCCCCCTCCCCCCGACATGGCTGGCGTGCTGACTCGCCCCCCTGCCCCATCCCCCGTGCTCTGAGTCCTGCTGAAAGAAGGCTCAACAAGTGCCCAGACACCATGACATCGAGGGGACGCAGAATGCTTCTGCTTTTATTTCACGGAACACAGGCCCGAACCCCTCCCATCACGAACGCAAAGCTGGCCACCCAAGACAGCGGGTGCAGGCCGTTTGTCCTCGTGGGTACAGAAGTGCCAGTGTGCATGACAAACAGAATCCGTTACTTTTAACAGGAGGAGGCATGGAGAAGCTTCGGGTGTAACAAGATTCACCAAGTGCCGTGGAGAATGAGCACAGGGCTTGGTCAGCGTCACTGCTGCCGAGCACATGACCGAGGCAGGACAGACGTATGAGTCAGATTCTCTGGAAGGTGCAGAGAAGCGAGACCATAACGTTTGTGCTTTGAGGAAACCCCAGCCTGCGCCCGGCACCCAGTCAGGATGTGGCTATTAGAACTGGGCGCGGGCATCACTGCAACAACCCTCTGCCCCGAGGCCACGCTGGGTCATGCGTGGCCTGGTTTACTGAGGAAAGCAGGCGGAGAGGGGGGACTGGCAGGAGCAGAGTGCGGATGTCATGGTGGAGGACGGGCGAAGGGACTCGGTGGGCTCGGCCTGGCCAGGGCCCAGGGCAGGGCCCAAGACGGTCTGGGAGGGGCAGGGAGTCCCATCTGGACACTCCAGGTCCCCGAGGGCCTTTGTCCTAATCAGGCACGTTCGGTTCCTTAAAAACAGACTCAGCCCTGTTGGCACAGCAGAGGGGGTGCCAGGGCTGCCCGGCGGGGGGGCTGATGACCCAGGGCTGGGAGGAGGGGCGGGCTCCAGACAGCTTCCTGAGCAGCAGGACCACTGCCTCTGCCCCCATCCTAGTCACCAGGGCTTCCAGCCCAGACCCAGACCTGAACTCTCTCAAGCGCCAGTGCCTGCTGGCTTAGCCCACAGATCCTGGGTGTAAAATCCCAGTCTTCTTATTGTAGGAACCAAAAGATAGGCCTGTGGGGCCCCTGAGAGACAGAACCACGTCTCTCAGTGATGACGGGCCGACACGAACGGCTGACTGAGGGCGGGGAGGCCACACAGGGTACTGTGCACAGTCCTGGACACCCACCCCGCTGGGCCCGGCATCATTGGAAGAGAGACAGGGATGAGGGGGACGAGGGGACGGGACAGGGCGGGGATGCTCTAGGACCAGCTACAGCTGCTCAGACGGCAGAGGAGACACCCAGGGCCCGGCTCCTGGCCCCCCGCCTGCCCGGTATGCTAGGAATAAGTAAACTCTTAAGGACAGGAATACAACTAAGTCACACACCAATCTGAGCTGGTCCGAGGTATAAAGTAGAAAACACATGTGTTTCCCTTCACTTTGAATGAATTAGGCATTTACAGGCCTGGCGGACCTCACGCGGAGTCACTGCTGGGCCTTTCGGGGTGAGGAAGCAGGTGTCGGCGTCCCCTCTGCAGCGGGTGGGGGGTGGCAGAGGCCAGACACCTGCCAGGTCTCAGGAACCACCTGAACCCCAAGACTGTGCCTGGCCAAGACAGATGTCCCACCAGACCCACAGGCCCCGTCGAACGCAGCCAACCCCGAGGCGGGGCGCGGGGTGGGGCTGGGCTCCTGGCCCACAGAACAGGGTCGGCTGGAGGAGGACGGGTGGGGAGCGGGGTAGGGAGCGGGGCCCTCCAGCAGCTGCCTCACCCCGGGCTTCGTTCACAGGTTTCGTCCTGGTCATCGGGCTGGTGACGTTCTACCGCATCGGGCCCTACACCAGCCTGTCCTGGTCGTGCTACCTGAACATCGGCGCCTGCCTACTGGCCACCCTGGCTGCCGCCATGCTCATCTGGAACGTCCTGCACCGGCGGGAGGACTGCACGGCCCCCCGCGTGATCGTCATCAGCCGCTCCCTGACTGCGCGCTTTCGCCGTGGGCTGGACAACGACTATGTTGAGTCACCGTGCTGAGGGTGACCCCCCTCCACCCAGGGACCGTCTGGGAATTGGGGTGCTGCTCCCCACTTGAGCACACACACCACACGCATTGACCACGTTATCCACGGACACGGGGCTTGACCACATGGCATCTGCGCCCTCCCCCTCGGCCCACGTCACGCTCCTGCATGGCCTCGCGCTCTGCCCCAGACCGCGTTAATTTATTCAGCATCTGCTGAGAGGGGCATCCTGGGTCGTAACCACTCTGATAAAACAGAACACGGGGAGAGTTTGTGAACTGCACGGAGCTTCCTCCAGGGACTCAGAATTCACAGTCAGACGGTCACGGCTTTACGACAGCATTGTGTAAGTGAGGTCCATTTACTCCTGATTATCCTTCTAAGTTAAAATAAAATGCCAATCTCTCACCATGGCTTAAAGCTTGTGTTTTATCCACGATACTGCCACGTGGTGAGGAATCGGGCCAGTCCTGTAGTTTTGTAGGCTGACCGTCAGAGAAGGTCCTGGGCAGCGTGGCTGGGGGTCACTCATGCCTCCACTCACAAGTCCCCGTCCCTATGGACCCTGAGCTGCAGCTGCATGACAGCATGTTCACAGTTGGCAAGTAAGAGAGAAATGCCTATTGGCTTCAAACAATTCAGAGGTTGGCTTGCTTTTTCCCCTAGAAGAGTCTTCACCGCACCCAACCGGGACCCCGCTACTGGTGGCTTCAGACCTCCGTCCCAGCCCCAGCCTGGTGCCAACAGCCCCGGACCCGGCAGTTGGGCTGGAGCCCCGACTCCCCACGCTGAGCACCAGCAGCTCAGAGGTTCACACCAGCCAGCACCCTCAGGCCAGCGGCTGCCCGCCCACATCTGTGAGGCCCGTGGGGGCCGCGCCCCCTGGCGGTGGGAAGCGCTGCTGGCATCTTGCAGCCCAGGAAGCCAGGTGGGGGCAGGGAGGCACCTGTGCTAAGTCCTCTGCTGCCTCCCCACGGGCCGCCCTCTAAGAAGACGAAGAAACGTTTAGCTTGGCTGCCGCACCCTTCCCAACGAGAGGTGACCAGCCTGGGGCTCAAAGGCCCTGCTGCCCCAGGAATCTCTTTAGTCAGAGTGAGGGATTGGGTCACGCTGTTGCTTTAGGTAAACCCAAAGCAGGGGAGGACAGCCTCAAAGCACGTCTAGCCTGACAGAGTACGTCAACACAGCTTGGGGTGGGGGTACACTTGGGGGCCACGCAGGGCCGCCCTCCTCCCCAGCAGCTCAGGGTCCGGCCTCAGCAGCATTCCGCACACGACAACACACACTGCAGGGGCCCATTGGTCACATATGGTCTCTGGTGGAGCTTCTATCAAACGGCAAGTGCCGCCAGCCACTCTGTACTCCCCGACCAAGGGCCTCTTGCCCATCCGGTGGGCGTGGGGAAAAGCCCCTCTGCTCTAGGCCACAATGACCAGGGTCCGACCCGGTTACAGACCCGTCTCTGCAGACAGGAGGGAGGGCGCTTAACTCCCGTCCTCCCCTTCCACCTGACTTCCATCCCTCAACGTTTTTCTACCCTGTGTGATTAAACTGTCAGATGCTCTTGAAAAGCTCTCCCACGAACAGAAAGTCACTTATACACAGCCCTTGATGGATAACTTCTCTTGGAGCGATTTTAATTGCATTTTGTCTGCCATTTTGAGGGTTTACTATCAAAACCTTTTTTGGGTGGTGCAATTATCCCCAGAGAGACAAGTGCCATAAATATTTAGTGACTGCAGAATTTTCGACTAGGAAGTGTCCAGACATGAAAATAAATCCAAACAACTGAATCTCAGCCCCCGAGGCTCTGAACACCATGAGGCCAGCCGGATGCCATTCACGTCCCGGTTTCCACAGCATCTCCTTGAACCCGTGAGACACCACACACGCCAAGAAGACTCAGTGACGGTGACCGACCCCCCAGCCCCGCCCTGCGCGAGCAGCCCCTCACCTCTTGATGAGCTTGATGGACCTGAAGGCCTCATCCATATCTCCGATGGCCAGGAAAAAGCTGAAGTTGAGCATGGCGTCCCGCGTGGGCTTGTCGCAGTCCTCCAGCCCCACAAAGTCCCGCAGGGGCCTCCTGCCCACTGCCTGGGGGATGCACTGGGATCTGGAGTCCAGCTGGTCCTCCAGATTAGCTTCTCCTGGCTGGATGACAAACAGCGCTGTTTATCTGTGGGTCCCCATGAAGCCAGTGCGCGCCCTGGGCCTCTCCCTGGGGGACCCTCTGCACAGACCCCACATTCACCAACGCTCTTGGCAAAAGCATCACACGTCTGCAGGCCCTCGAAGGGACCAGAGCACGGGGCTCCAGCTTCAGACTGCAGGCGATGCAGGCATCGGCACGCAGGGACCTGCGGCTGAGGCAGTGACGTCAGCGGCTCCACAGCCATGAACACGTGAAACCCCCACCCCTCAGCCGTCTGTAAACTCCCTAGAAAGGGCTCTTCCTGCCATGTCCGACCGTGAGCCTGTGCACGAGGTGTTAAAACCATGCCAGCACCACTGCGGGTGGAAGACCTGTGGTCACTCCCGCCTCTGACTACAAGCAGGACACCTGCTCACACGGAAAACGCAGAGCTCATGCTGGCCTGATTTTAAGTCACCTTACACTAACACCAAAAAAAGAAAAAAAATCCAAGAAAAAGCCGCACACTTCAGTTCTGCTGACAGGACAGTGAAAACACAAGTGGAGAAGTGAAGCGGGAGGAAGCACAGAGCTGGGGGAGGGGGGCAGCTCAGGTGGCACCCCAGGCCCAAGGCCCAAGGCCCAAGGCAGAGCAACGGGCTGCGGCCTGCACAGGCCCCTCGGTGCAGGGGCTATGGGCGCCTGGCTGAGACCAGGTGGCTCAGCCAGCGTTCCAGCTGGGCTGGAAGCTCTGCCGCCCGTCACAGACGCGCCCAGCCCTGATCAGCACTGACCTCAGGGCCAAGGATGCTGATTTCAGGTCCGGGTGGGACCGTGGGGATGCAGAGACCACGCCCCAGGGATGGCAAATAACTCATCCAAAATGGTTGGGGTGAGTGCCGACAATGACCCCGTTTGATCAGAAATTTAAACACACACGAGTATGTAACAGGGCATCCCTGCTGGCTCAACTGGTAAAGAGTCTGCCTGCGACGCTGGAGAACTGGGTTTGATCCCTGGGTTGATCCCCTGCAGGAAGGGATGGTGTATGTGACGCACACATGCAGGCTACAGATAGAACCTCTCCCTAGCTGTCCCCAGCGGCACCTCTGCGGGTTGCAACCACGGAGATTTGCACCATCTCTAATCTTTATTTCCTTATTTGCAGTTCCTGAATTTCCTACAGTGAATACAGGAATGGTAGTTCAGTCGATAAGTCATGTCCAACTCTTGCGACCCCATGGACTGCAGCCTGTGAGGCTCCTCTGTGCATGGAATTCTCCAGGCAAGAATATTGGAGTGGGTAGCCATTCCCTTCTCCAGGGGATCTTCCCCACCCAGGATTGAACCCAGGTCTCCCACATTGCAGGCAGATTGTTTACAGACTGAGTTACGAAGGCAGTGAGCTTCCCTGTGGCTCAGCTGGTAAACACTCCGCCTGCAATGCGGGAGACCTGGGTCCAATCCTGGGTGGAGAAGATCTCCTGGAGAAGGGAACGGCTACCCAGTATTCTGGACTGGAGAAAAGAGTCAGGCACGACTGAGCGAATATAGGAATAGGAACTTCTAAAAAAACAGCTAGATTTTTTTAAAAAGAAGACAGGAAGATGGAAGGGCCCAGTGCTTTTGGGGGAGCCAGGAGGGATACCCGTCAATGGAGCTGCTGCCCACCTGCCCGCCCTTGACCTTCCCCACACGGATGGCGACCTTGGATCTGCTGGGATCTCAGGGGACAGCTCGGGGCACACGGTTTGCTTGTGTAACGAGAGCCCCCGGGGAGGAGGAGGGCCCAAGGACACAGCCGCGCCCACAGAGCCCACCTTTCTCGTGAAGTAGTAGTGGGGCACCTGGATCCCCAGGAGCGTCTGGAAGGCGGGGGGCCGGGGGAAGCTGTCCTGCAACAGGAAGCCATGCTCTTCCGAGACGAAGAAGGACAGGACCAGCACGTCTGCCTGGGGAGGGACACGTCCTGTCTTCAGTTCGACAGCAACTTTCCTGGTTCTTGTCTGACCCCACTGGCATTGCCAGGAAGTTTACATAAAACACAGAGAATAGAGCGGCCGACAGGCTGGTTCTCATATAACCCCACTTTTCCTTCCGAGGACCCCTGTGGAACAGGGTGGGTCCAGAGAGGTGCATGCACGAGGGTCAGAAGGCGTTCTCTGGGGCCACTGGGTGTCTTGCAAAACAGGACAGTGGAAAGTGGTGGAGTCTGGGCCCAATGAGGGGATGAGGTGTTGGGGAGGGAGGCCCTGCAGAGAGGGGAGGGTGGTGACCAAGGCTGGGGGCCCGCTGATTGGGGAATGACTGAGGGGACCTTCATAACTGGACCCCACAGGACGCACCCAGATCAAGGGTGACTCCAATCCCTGAGAGAAAACGGTGCATGACAGAGGGTGGGGCCAGCTCTCGATGTCAACCCACAGGGGAGAGGTGTCCCCTGACGTCCTGGGGGTGGAGACTGGCTCCCCAGAATCCGTTCCCTACCACTTCCCCAGGGACCACGTTGGGAAGAAGAGCATGCACTGCCCGCCCGTCCAAACACACAGGCGACTGCGCAAGGAGCAAGGGGCCCACACTGGCCTCGGCCGGCATGCTCCTGTCCGCGGGCTGCGGTGGGGCGCTGGGCACCTCCCGCACGGCTTCGCACACGAACAGCCGCGGCTCACTCTGATCCCAGAAGTGGTTCATGGGCACGAGGTCTGTCAGCCTCTCATCCTCCAGGGCCTGGCTCCTGAAAGAGAAAGAGACCCGCACGCGTGATACATTGAGGCCCTGAAGAAAGACCGGCAGGGACGCTGATGGGTTTCTGCATCCCGAAACCTGGGGCCGCCTGTGGGCACTTGAGTCGCAGCCCTTTCAGAAGCTCAAGTTCCTGGCCCATGACTCCAGAACCTCAGAACCAAGGAAACAGATTAGACTCAAATCCCCACAACGGCCCAGGGGAGCGGGCTTCTGTTTCACCTCTGGTCCTCACTGCTCATGATCACTAAGCTCTTCCAAGTATGAAGAAAACTTAGCAACAAACTGCCTCCAAGCCAACAAGTAACTGAGCATCATTTTCAACATCTTTTTTCAACAAAGTCCTCCCAAACCACAGTCTTACTTCTTTGTCTCCTGCCCATTAATGGACAATGTCTCTCTTTGATCTATCTGTCCCGTCTTGAGGTCGAGGATGGTTACTGTGTCCATATCCACGTCGTAGAAGCAGATTCTGGAGTCAGGGCTGTTGTCGGCCTAGGAAACGAGAGCTGGAGCTCAGTGTACCCACCCACTGACGTCCCACGTGCTCGGGAGAGGTGCCTGAGGTCCCAGCAAGTGACTCTCCAGACTGCGGAATTCCAACGTCAGCTTATGTTCATCCCACTGTAATGGCTGCGGGTTTACTATTCTCTAATTCCAGCTGATTGCCCAAGTGGCTGGGCCCACCGCTGCCCTTCAGCCCTGCTTCTCTCCTCCCAGCTCTCACCAGGGTTGTAAAAATTTACTTGCGTCTGCTCATCCACAGGGGTGGGGTCGAGTCCCCCATTTAACACATCAGTTTGTGTTTACAGTACCCAGCAAAGTGCGTGGTACACACACGGCAGCGAACAACCCACTCTGGAATGAATGATTGAACCAGAGAGTGAATGAATCAGTTGAATGAGTGAATGAGTTGGTGAGTGAACGAATGAGTGTGTGAATGAGTGAATGACAGAGGAGCTCATGAACAGACACTGACGGCGGGAAGGCACCAGTTCCTCTAGAACCAACGCCCCTGCCACCTAGCTCCTTCACACCCACTCTCAAAGCAAGAGGCTCCAGGTCACCCCTGCTGCCCAGAGACCTCAGTCTGATGATGAAAAGAGGCAGAAAGGAAGAGGTGAGGGTCTCTGCAAGAACCACTGCTTCTGATGACACAGGGAGTGAAGTGAAGGAAGGTGGCAAGGCGGAGGGAGCCCCAGGGGGTGGAGGGGGCACCGGGGCCGCGGGAGGGTAGGGCAGGCAGGGCAGCACACGCAGGGACCCACCTTGCTGAGGAGGAGGCTGATCTTGCTGCCGCTGGCATTGCATCTGAGCGAGGTCAGGCCCCCCACGCCTGGGACCAGCTCGGCCAGGCTCTTGCAGCTGCAGTGCACCTTGGCCTCTCTGCGGGGAAGGACGCAGTCTCAGTGGCCCTGCTGGGGAGGGCAGGTGAGCCCTTCCCCTTGGGCCGGGAACCTGGGCCCAGCGGCTCTCACTTCAGGAATGCGAGACCCAGGAAACGGGCTGGGCTCAGAAGACAGGGCAAGTTTTTACATTTTTTGGTGGAGATATAATTGACACATACGTTATCTGAGTTTCAGGAGCACAGTGTAACAATCTGCTCTTTGTGTGGCTGAGGTTTTAAAGTTCTGTTTTTGTCAACAGGCAGGAGTACTATCTCGTTCCCATCGCAGACAGGAGCAGCAGATTACAGATGCCGCGCCGTGTACACAGCACGGCCGTGGGCTCTGCTGCTCACGCTTCGTTACAGCCACGTGCTTTTCCACTGTGTGGAAACTCAAATTTATTACACTAGTCTCCTGTATAGGTGTGTCTAGTTTGATGCCTCCAGAAACAAAACTGACTTGTACAGATAGCTCACCATGACTTTCTTTATTCACATTTCCTTACTTTCCCCCTAGTGTTCTCCTTCTGCCCTGGACCCCCATCCAGGCCTCACGTGACATCTAATCATCTCGTCTCCCTGGGTCCCTCTGGGCTGGGACAGAGCCTCGGGCTCCAGGCTCATCTCATGTATTTCCTGCCCAGGCCCAGAATCCATTTCAGCATCAATCTCTGAGGAGCCCGCTCCCTTTCCTGCAGGAGGAATTGGACCCAGATCTGGGCATGGGGTGTGCTTATTGATCCTGGAGTGTTGTTGCTCCCAGACCCTGGCAGTGGTGTCCTCATCCCTGCATCCACACAAAGCCACACCTGGCTCCAGACTCAGGTCTCCACCTTGGATGCATTTGCTCAGGGGTCACTCAGCCTCCACCCCTGATGACTTGGAAACCACCCCTCAGGTGAAAAGCCGGCTCCCTGCCAGTCCCCATCCTGACACTCAGCTGCTCATGACCAACCTGGATGCCTCCCCGTGCCTGTGGGAACTGACTTTATCAGCATAGCGCGTGCTGCATGCGGCCCCTCAGCTATTAGTCTCAGGGCCCCGCTCAGGCCCAGGGTGACCCGGGCAGCTTCTGGGGCGGAGGGAGGTGGTTCCACACGCTCATGAATGGGGGCTGTCCTGCCTTGTCTGCCTTCCATCCTGGGCCCCCCTGAACTGAAAGGTTGTTTTAATTTGCAGATACTAACGCTCACTGTGAGCTGTAAAGGTCTGTGGATTTCAGCAAGTACACTGTGTCACGTGTCTACCACACAGTGACGCTGCTCCCCACTTCATGCAGAGATTAAGATTTTAAACCAAGACATCAGGCATTTCCAACAGGAAAGTGCATATTAATGTTGAAACGAGAATATAAGCAGTCTGCTGCCCTCATGTGTCTTCTACCCATCACACTGTCTCCCAACGCATTTAAAATACTTTTATTTGGACAAAAACTGTACCTTCGCGAAAGATCAAAGCTTTTAAAGTAAGCCAAGTCCGTCCCTACAACCAGGAAAGTTCCACAGATGTCCAGGAAGCACGGGTTCCCCTCTGACTCAGAGAACGGCAGGAGCTGCTTCACGGTCCCCTAAGGAAAAAGGAGGGGACAGGGACCTCAGGGGGCTGCAGTCACAGGCCCTACCCCTTGCTGGAGTCTCACCCCACATGGGAGGATGGGCCCTGTCATCAGGGAATCCCTGGTGCTTCTGGTCGGGGGGAGGTACAGAGCAGCCAGGTCAACAAGTAGGTGCGCACGTGACTCAGCCTGAGCACGTGCAGACACGTGACGGAAGGGATGCTAAAAGAAAATGATCTAGGTGGCAGCAGGTGGAATTCCATCCGCTCGGGTTGATGCAAGAGATGCTGCCCATGAGGTCTTACGTTAATGCCCCAGTGAAGCTGACTGTGTGGCTAGTGGTCACCTCTGGGGGAGGCCGTGAGTGGAAGGGGTGGTGATCACCTCCCAGGTATGTCCATCTGTGAAAACTCATGAGCCGCATGCACAACATGCCTACTTTCCTGTGTGTCCACCATATGCTGGTAAATGCCTGAGAACAGGTCTTGTCTGGAGGGCAAGTTGAAGTGAGCCTGGGGGGAAGGGCCAGCCATTGGAGAGCTGCACTGGCCTTCCAGAAGGAGAAGGAGCCGGGTGGCAGGAAGGAAGGCAGGCCCTGAGGCAGGCAGTGAGCAGACACCACATTGGGCATCAGTGCAGGCCAAGGGAAGAGTTAGAGTCTGTTCTACATGAAGCTGGAAGACTCTGGAGGGTTCTGAGCCACGGGTGACTTAAAATCATTTATGTTTTAAAGTGTTGTTCTTCCACACATACCACTATTATTATTTTGGAAAGAATGACCAGAGTCAGGCCTGGGCAGAGCTTATGCTTTTGGGTATCTTGTGCATGGATTGACCCCTCTCCTTGGAGCTGAGATGGGTCCCCGGCTCAATTTGAAAAAGGAGGGAAGGGGGCAGGGCACAACTTATGAAAGAATAACATAACCCAAGGACACAACATAAACCAATTAGAATCAAATGGGTCCAAGGTGGGAGACTCCATTTCCCTGTAGCTCTCAGACGGTAAAGAATCTGCCTCCAATTTGGGAGACCTAGGTTCAATCCCAGGGTCAGGAAGATCCCCTGGAGAAGGGAATGGCAACCCACTCCAGTATTCTTGCCTGGAGAATCCCACGGACAGAGGAGCCCGGCAGCCTACAGTCCATAATGTTGCAAAGAGTCGGACATGACTGAGCCATTAACACTTTCACTTTCAAAATGGCAGTAAAGTCAGCTTCCCCTAGACTTTGATCCTCAATCAGCAAGCTAAATGACCACCCAAAAGCACTATGACAGTTCCAAGACACCAAAAGTCAAAAGACCAAAAATTGGGTGGTGGCCCAATTCCTGGAAATCTCTACCCCTTCCCCCAAATAGCTGGAATAATCCTTCAACTCATTAGCTTATGAATTACGCAGCCCATAAAAGCTAACCACACCATATTTCAAGGCCTCTGCACTTGCCCTCTGTGATGGCCCACACTGCCTGTGGAGTGTGTTTCTCTCCGAATAAACCCACTTCTTACCTGTTACTTTGTCTCTCACTGAATTCTTTCTGCAATGAGACATCATGAACCTGAGCTTTATCAGATCCTGAAACTAGGTCTGTGACCTCAGTGGGAAGACTGTGGGTTTTGGCTGGTTTGAGTCCCAGCAAGTGGGTTCAAGTCCCAGTCTGAGGTAAATGGTTTTACGTTCAACCAATGCCCAATGAGTGTCTGCTTGGCTTGGCACTGGGCTGGGAGCAGAAAGGCCAGGGGAGGGGTTTCCCACAGAACTTAGTGGGCTCCTCATACCAGGAACAGAGACTCAGGGAGTCTTTATTGAATTTATTACAATATTGCTTCTGTTTCATATTTTGCTGTTTTTTTGGCCATGAGGCATGTGGGAGCTTAGCTCCCTGACCAGGGCTCAAATACATACCCCCTGCATTGGAAGGCCAAGTTTTAACCACTGGACCACCAGGGAAGTCCCTGACACATATTCCTTTCGATAAAAATTTAAAAAGGTTAAACTCTTGTCTATGGTCAGATGCTCCTAAGTTCCCACCATGATTTCCAGCTTGACTCTCACCCCTTCCCAGCATGCTGTTCTCTTTTCCCAGCATGCCTTTTGTCCCTTCCCAGAATGCCTTTCACCACTTTCCCAGCATGCATTTCACCCCTACCAGCAACCTTTCACCCTTTTCCCAGTAAGCTTTTCACCTGTTCCCTGAAGGCCTTTCTGTTTTCTCCCAGTATGCCTTACGCCCCTTTCCCAACATGCTTTTCACTCCTTTTCCAGTATGTCTTTTGTTGCTTTCCCAGTGGACCTTTCATTCTCTTCCTGTATGTCTTTCACTCCTTTCCCAATATGCTTTTCATTCTCTCCCAGTATGCCTCTCACTCACCTTCCTAGCATGCCTTTCACCCCTACCAGCAACATTTTGCCCTTTTCCCAGTGTGTCTTTCATTTTCTGCCAGCATGCCTTTTACCGCTTCCCAGCAGGCCTTTCCCTCTCTCCCCATATGCCTTTCACTCCTTTCCCAATATACTTTTTGTTTTCTCCCAGTATGCCTCTTATTCCTTTCCTAGTATGCCTTTTGCTGATTTCCCAGCATACCTTTCAATCCTTTCCCAATATGTCTTTCATTCTCTCCCGGTGTGCCTGCCACCCCTTCTCAGCAGGCCTTTCCTTCTTTCCTGCATGCCTCCACCTTCCAGCTGGAGTTCATCTCTCTAATAACCCAGCTGCTCCTTCATCTGTTGTTAGCAGGGATCCTTCCTACCTCAGCTTTATGTCCACACTTAATGCCCCTTCGCCACTATCAGCAATATGCAAGCTACATCCCTCCAGCCTCCCCACCTGCCCTCTGACCTGAACCTGGCCAGGCATTTCTTGAGGCCCAGATCCCTCCCTGCAGTTCCCGCAAGAGGCTCATGGGACTGCGGCTGCCTGCCCTACTTGTCAGGTCTCTATTCCAGTGCCTCCCCCTGCAATACTTCCCAACACCCTCCATACTTTACTGTGCTCCTTACCATCTGACCCTCCTGCTAGAAACTAGAACTGCAGGGAAGCTCCTTCAGGAGTTACTGAATGGAGAAGGGGAGGTATAAGCCTGTGGGGTATAAGTGCAGGCCAGACCTCAGGAAAGAACTCAGAGCTGGACACAGTGGTCACAGAGTGAGAGCTAAACCAACAGCACAGCAAGTGTCCTCAACTGTGATGCAGAACACTGCACGTGTGGGGTGAATGGCCTCCCCTGAAAGATACACCCACTTGGATGTAAACATGACCTTATTTGGAAAAAGGGTCTTTGAAGATATAACTAAGGACCTCAAATGGAGACAACTCTAGATTAGGTGGACCCTAAATCCAGGGACAAGTGTCCTTCTCAGACACAGGGAGAAAGCCATGTAAAGATGGAGGCAGACACCTGGCTATAGGCTACAGAAAGCAAGGAATGCCGGCAATGCCAGCAGCTGGATGAGGCATGGGACGAACTCTCCCCCAGAACCGCAGAAGGAGCAGCCTTGCCCACACTTAGATTTTGGACTTCTAGCCTCCTGAACGGTGGTGAGGAAGATAAATTTCTATTAAGCCATTCAGTTTGTGGTCACTGTTTACGGCCAGTTCAGGAAACTAATACTCCGTGTCAGCCCCAGGGATAAAGCAAGTGTGCACGGGATGCGGGCAGGCAGGGGTTCCCCTACTGCACCCCCTGTAGGGGACAGAATGGTGTGCTAGAGCCTGTGGTCCTGGAGGCATACGCATGGCTCCCACCCTCGACATGTGCAGGAAAAGGTTTAAAGATGTGGCCCAAACTGACGGCCCCTCAGTGCTCCGGGTGCACATTAAACCGCACAGATTCCCCCCATTTCATAATCCCATGCACTCAAGGATGAGCCAGGCAGTCCTTTTCAGGGCTAAGGGCCACTGCCTTACCTCCTGATTTCTGAAGTCACAAGAGCTGTCGATGGAACAGCTATGTGAAAATCCATTTTTACAACCAGACACCCAGTGAGGGGATCTGATAAGGCTGGGTGAAGTCACTAAGCAGGCTCTGGCTTGATTTAGATGTGGCATTTTAAACTCTGCTCTAATTGTCTTCAACGTCATAGGCCGCTCACTGGAGAGCAGCTATTTACCTGCCAGGTTCGAACTTGGACTCTGTTTGGCTCCACCGTATAAACGTTTTCTTCATGCATGGCTAACACTGGAGACTCACACAGGAAGGACCCTAAAATGACAGAGAGAAATAATCACAGTGGCAGCTAGTCTTGTCAGAGCTCCTTAGAGTTTTGGAAGCATTCTCACACTAAAACTAGAACTCTTTAGAGTGCTTGATGGGAAAGACTGGAATCTAGCAGAAAACAGTTTCTACAACTAAGGTGATAAAGAAGAGCCTCAGGCTATAAAGATGGGAAGAAGGGGCAGAGGTGCGGCATCGTCAAGAATGTTCTCACGTGTGTGCCCTACTGTGCCTTGGCCCCACAACAGCTTTGTGAAAGGTGTGTTTTTTTCATCTTGGAAAGTGAGGCTCCAAGATACAGGGACTTCCCAGGGCCACGGCTGCCAGTGCCGGCCTGATGGGGCACCCAGTGCCAGGCACCTGGCCTCACCACTCACTGACGGCCTCGCCTCCTCCCTCCTGGTGAGCAGCTGGTGCTTCCCACAGCACAGCCTCTGTGAGAGCACCACTGTCCAAGAGGCAGCTCATTGTACATGGGACTCTGGAGGCCACCAGCTCTAGCCCAGGCACAAGAACAGGCGTGGGGTCTCCCGGTGGCCCAGGACCTGCCCTCTGCCAGCGCCTCAGAAACCAGCACCCCCACCCGCATCAGACGCAAGACCCTCCAGGGGCTAAAAAGACTCCCACCTGCACTGCGTAACGTGGCTCCAGACGGCTCAAAGATCACCACCTGTTTTCCATTCCAGACAGCAACAGCATCCTACGAAGAGCCACGGAAATGAAAATGCAACTGGTCATCGGGGCCTCACTGTCCCCAGTGACCCTAACAACTCTACATCGACGACCCTGCCCCCCACCCACAGGTCACCCTAGCAGTGACCTTGGTGGCGAACACTCCGCTGACGTGCATGTCTGTGCGCAGGCTGTGGGTCACCCCCGTGGACAGGAAAGACACGCTGAGGAGGCTTGGCGAGACCTGCACGGCGGCCACCTGCTGGTGGAAGTGGGACGACATGGCCTGCTCGCGGAGGATGAGCACCGAGCTGATGCTGTTCACGGCCAGGAGGCTCTTCCTGGAGCCCCACTTGGTTTCCACAAGGAGAGACACCACCGAGGTGTGAACAGAAAGGAGAGGTGCAGTCAGGGCAATGTCACAGGTATGAAGATTCATAAACAGTCTCCAAGCACTGCTGCTTCTTCTGATTTAAAGTGAAAGTGAAGTCGCTCAGTCATGTCCGACTCTTTGTGACCCCATGAACTGTAGCCTACCAGGTTCCTCCGTCCATGGGATTTTCCAGCCAAGAATACTGGGGTGGGTTGCCATTTCCTTCTCCAAAATTGCTCTAAGATATCCCTAAACTATTTACCATGTAAGTTTCATTTCCTGATTAGATTAATTAAACTTCATCTTTAAAAGTTCAGGGAGCTCCCTGAGGGTCCAGTGGGCAGGACACTGCCCTCTCCTGGTCGGGGAGCTAAGATGCTGTATGCTGCAGGCCCGTATCACACAGAGCAGAGCTGAGAGGCCAGGCCCCAGGATGGCAGGCGAGGAGCCCCGAGGACACAGCAGGCCTAACTGGTGAGAATTGTGAGAACACAAATGCCCATTTCTCTTGGAATTGGGCACAGAGTTAAATGGAGAAAGACAGACTGAAGAAAATTTACCGAGTTTAGAGAGAAGAGCAGAGTCTGTGGCAGGTGAGCCTGGTGGGCAGGTTTGGCCAAGATGCCCGGGGAGGGGCAGCCGCCAGCGTCTCTCACCGCTCAGCTCCACACACAGGCCAGCTCCAGGTGGGTGTGGGGAGGCTCTATCTTGGGAATGGAGCCTGACCACACGGACCAGGCCTTCGCCCCAGCTTGCTTCTCGCGGGGAGGCAGTCCTGGACCAGAGGCTCCAGTGCCAAAAGCCGCTGTCCCCAAGGGCAGGCTCTGGAGCGCAAGCTCCCAACACAAGCAGCTCTATCTAAAACAGAGCATGGGCAAGAGAGCAGCACCCGGAGAGCGGTGGAGGTCTGGAGCATCAGGAGAAGGCTGGGGCAGGCGTTCCCCGCGGCTTAGCGGTGAGGACTTGGCACTCTCACTGCCAGGGCCGGGCTTCAACCCCTGGTCGGGGAAATAAGATCTCACAAGCCGAGGGGCATGGCCAAAATAACATAAGCGAAGAAAAACAGATGATGGTAGAGATAAAAGGATGGGTAGGTAGGTAAAATAGATAAATATAGACTACCACAGACCCATAACCGCTTATCTGACTTCTGACCCAACAGGCCTTTATAAATATTTTATTGTTGCTATTTTTTAATCTTAAGTTGAACAATTGACAAAAATAGGTTCAGAGCCAATTACTGCTTCCACTTATGCAGAAAGTGAGGGCCCCCAGCACCCCATAGGGTGTACCTTTATCTGCATGATGTTTCCTTCCAGCTCAGTGGGGGTCTGAAGGGTCCACTTTTCTTTGCCCTCGGCCCCGTGGCCATTCAGGAGGCCTGGCACTTTTCTCCACATGGCTACTCGCCCCTTGTCAGTACCTGCTGCCAGGAGACCTACATGTAAAAAGAGAGCTCACCTTAGCTGAGTCGGAAAGGGATAAAATGGCAGCAGGCTCCCTCCTCTGACCTCCCTCCCAGACGTATCAGCCCGCCCAGTGGCTCTGCAGCCACTTACCCGGCTGCTCCTCTTTGCAGGAGCTCACTGCCGTGGCGACAGTGCGTGTACACACGCATGAGTGTGTGTGTGGGAGGGGCCACACAGGACTTGGCACTCGGTGGGCACAGAGGTGCTGCTCCCATGCATCTCCGATTCCACTGTGTATGTGTGCACGGGTGCACACGTGTGTACACATACGAACATGTATATTAATACACGCACACATATAACGTTCCTCATGCTCTCTCCTGAGGTTTCAGGAGGAACAGACACCCATTCCCGCAGCTGGATGGTCACATTCCCGACCTCTCTTGCTTGTCACAGCACCCGCCTCTCTCTTGCTCTGGGCTGACCATCCTCGAGTGGCTGGTTCTGAGAAGAGTCCCTGACGCCAGAAGTCTCACCTTTAACTTTACAGTAAGAAACACAATTTATATTCTCTCCTTTTTCAAAACCAAACTTCTCCTCTGGACTCAGGACGTAGCTCTCCCCTCGTTCTAAATCCCAGAATCTACAAGGCAAGCAGGAAAGCCTGTGTTAGTGTGTTTCCCTCAGCTCCGAGGGTCTTGTTCAACTTGCGGACTAAACTTTAAAAATCAGGAAAAAGACACAGCCCTTCAGACTCTGCAAAAAAATATTTCTCATCATCACGCTGTCTGTTAGGCCTTGTTCATGACCAAAGGGAGATGCTGCCAAT
Organism: Cervus elaphus; assembly: GCF_910594005.1. Classification (NCBI taxonomy): domain Eukaryota; kingdom Metazoa; phylum Chordata; class Mammalia; order Artiodactyla; family Cervidae; genus Cervus; species Cervus elaphus. The sequence goes on from NC_057824.1 coordinate 16,037,110, forward strand.
GCAGAGGGTCCCTGTGGGACACCAAGTCAGGAGCTCCGAGCACCCGAGCCTGGGAGACCCCTGATGTCACGTGGACTTGATGCACCAAGAGGCTGCGACATGGGTTTCCACACACACAGGGGCAGGGGCAGAAAGGCAGGGGACGGCAGGACACCATGGGGCGGGCGTTGGGGCTCTGACTGTCTTGCTCATCCACCTCGGGGCTGGTTACACAGACACGTCCAGCTGGTGACAATTTGCCATCATTCGTGTGCTGGTCTCTGTGTACGTTAGGCTCCAGTACGGAGCCGACTCACAGGAGTGCTGGGGACAGACTTCTCCCTCCAACCCCACAGGGTCGGCTCTCACCTGAGCGCCGTCTCCCCGATGGCGGTCACGAGCAGGCTGCTGTCGATCAGTGTGATGTCAGCCCGGTGGCCCGTCTTCCCACTCAGCTTCACCTGCACAATAACAGCCACCTGAGAGGAGGTGTCGCCCGTGTGGAGGCTGTGTCACTGGTCAGGGGCTGGACTCTGTTGGCAGCGACTCCACGGAGACTGCCCATGCAGAGGAAGCGCAAGTGGCCCCAGCCTTTCAGGCCAGAGCAGTTAATGGGGCCTCTCATGGGGGAGGCACCCTCACACCCACGCGCGGAGCCAGTGAGGGGCCACGGGGTGATTTGAACCCAGGTCTACGGACTCAGTGACCACATTTCAGCTGCTGTGGAGACAGAGGTGCATGAGAGCCCTGAACACACTGACTTTCTGCGTCCACCAGTCCACGTCCGGGGAGGGTCCCTGAGAACCTGGAATCCGTGGGTGGAACCGAGAAGCCACAGGAGGGCGGCAAGCGGTCCCCAGGGAGCTGTACATGCTGCCTGACCACACCCCAGGCTCTGGGCGTCCTCCTGCGGGCAAGCCCCTGGGTCAGGGGTGGGGTACCCACAGGGATGGTGGGGCGTCCAGAGTTGCAACCGTCACATGTGTGGGCCAGCCGTGGTGGGAACACTGGTGACAACCCCTAAGGTCTGCACATGGCCAGGCATCCCCACCACAGACTCCCCGCCTTCTGATGCTCACCGCCCCTTCCCCCAAAGTCTCCCCCACCTGTGACTGCAATGGTCTACAACAAATAAGGCACCAAAGCTCTGGTGACCCTGCAACATGGACTCCTCAACCAAGACGAAGCGGGGGTGAGGCAGGCCAGAGGGCGCCCCTGCGGTGGCCCCACGCACCTTCATCACCTCCTCGGCCGTGCCCTCGGGCGTCACTGTGAACAAGCAGAGCAGCAGGCTGTCCGTCACCGCCACCAGCGCCCCCCTCTGCTCCAGGTAGAACAGCGTCTGGATGGAGCTGTCTGTGGACGCTACCTGGGCCGTCCTGCCTTTCTCGTCCACGTGGTGCACGGTCCCTGTGAAAGAGCCATGGGTCCATGGAAGCTGGGTGCTCCCGTGGCCATTCTACCTGCTTAAGGACACTTTCAACATAAGCATCTTCATCACAATCATTTACAAATAAGCCATTTTAAAAACCACTGGCAGACTTCCCCGGTGGTCCAGTGCTTAAGTCTCCATGCTCCCAAAGCAGGGGGCCTGGGTTCGATAGCTGGTCAGGGAACTAGATCCCACATGCCGCAACTAAAGATCCAAGGCAATAAAATAAAATAAATTAATTAAAAACAGAACACTGGCCTGTAGCTGCTACACCTGCTGTCTTGTGCATCAGTCCAGCCTGGGCTCCTGCCCCTGCCATCCCCTCCACCACTGTCCGGCTCTCAGTGACCGCCCTCCTGATGCACAGCCTCCACGCTCCGGTCATGTCTGTCTGCCTCAGCCACGACCTTCCCTGGGGCCTCGACCCAGGCCCTCCGTCCCAGGTCCCGGGTATCACAGCCTGCCCCTCTTCCCCTCCCCGGGCCCCTCCCAGTCTGGATCCCTCGCCTTGGCCCTGAGCTGCCTCCTGGTTCTGCTTTCAGGCGAGCTCTCGGGTGGGTTCATTCTGCTGCTCTCAGGAGCCCCTCACCCTCAGGCCCCCTCCCATCTCACTCCCAGAAATGAGCACCTGCTCCACAGACACGTGCAGCGGGCTGGGTGTGCTTGTTCACGTGAGCTCTGCCCATTGGGTGCAGGAGGCGGGGACTGCGTGTTCCAGGCCGTGCCTGGGAGCTGAGGCACAGGGACGGTGGTGCCCAGCGGCACAGAGCCTGGCCCACAGTGCCCAGCACCAGCGTCGCCCTCCGCCTCAGGGCTGCGCCCCGGTCCCTCCAGCTGCCCTCCTGCAGCTCCGCCCCTCACCCCAACACGCCAGAGTCTCTACCTTTAAGACGACCAGCACCCGGCCCCTGCCCGCAATCACCCGTCACGGTCAAGGTGCCTGGCCACGCGCGTCCCAGACCCCATCACCCCGCGCAGCCCCACCTCCTGGGCCCCTTTCCCGCAGCAGACACGACCTGTGAACGTCCCTTGAGAGGACGAGACCCTCACGCTGCGTTGCTGCTGCTGCCTGCCTCCCGGTGTGCCGAGGAGGAGCCGTGTTACAGCCGACAGCACGGCCCAGCCCCCAGAGCTGCCAGTGGCCACGGCCAGCAAAGCCCGTCCAGTGCCCCAGTCACGGCCCCAGAGCTGAGTCTGGACGCGGGCACGGAGACCACGCAGGCACCCTGGCAGCGACTCGTCTGGGCCCGCACACCAGAGAGCTTTTTCCTGAAAAACCTTCCAACGCATAGAAAAGCTGTTTGTCTCCATCGGGGCCAGGGGAAGCCACGCTTTGGGCCCAGGATAACCCCGGCACGGGCAGACCAAGGCGTCTGTCTGGGAGGGGCGCATGGCCTGCGGCTTTACACAGACACTCTGTATGCTTGCTGGTGACCGCCAGACGCCCCAAGATGCTGCGGTGTCCCCAACCCCAGCATGCGTCTCACCGTCCGTCAGGCTGACGAAGAACGAGAGGCCCTCCTGAGACCCCATCTTCAGGATGCTCCCAAAGCCGCTCTTCCTCCAGTTAAACATGTCCAGGGCCTTCTCGTCCCCGCTCACTGCCGCCCTGGCCAGCTGAACCAGGTCCCTGAAAGCAGACGGGACGGGGAGCTCCTTGTGGCCCCCTGGGTGCAGGCGGGGTGACCACAGACGAGACCCTGACCGCCCCCACCTCCCATGCGGTACTCACTCGCCGGGCGGGGGCAGCAGGAAGATGCAGTGGGTGAGGGGCTGCCCGTACTCGAGCCGCAGCAGCGGCATCCCCTGCACGCGGCCCCGCTGGTCCAGCCTCCACAGGAGCAGGACGCCGAGCTGCAAACCCAAGGTCACATCCTCAGCGCACGGAGGTGACAGCACACCCCGGAGCGTGGGCTCACTGCCTTTCTAATCAAAACTGTAGCAGGATGACACGAGCACCGTGAAAAACCCAACAATCCACAGGCTCCATGAGGAGCCAGAAGCTTCTCTGTGCCCTCTCCCGCCTTCAGTCCCTCGAGATCACAAGTGTCACGTGTTCAGTTTCAAAAAACAAACCTTTGCTTTGAGGACAGACTCAGATTCAAGGGAAGGTGGCAAAGGCAGTTGGGAGAAGCCCCAGCTGCGCCCCGGTTGCTCCCATCACCGGGGAGCGCGCCACTAGCGGCAACCTGGGCTTCACGCCGTCCCGGGGCCGCATCCTCACACGCGGGGGGCCACACCTCCTTGGGCTCCTGCTTCAGACACCTGCCCGGTGTGAGGAAGCCTGGCCAGGGGCTCCAGAATGTGCCCCCCGGAGGGATGTGTCTGATGTTTTCCTCCTTGATGACGGGGTGGCAGGTTTGAGAGGGACACCAGAGGGAAAGTGCTGTTGTTGGCAAGTCAGATCGGGGTCGGGCCCTTGACGTGACCTCCCTCACTGGGCCCTCCTGCTTTGAAGGAATTCGCTGGGTGTGGCCCACACGTAGGAGGGGAGAGACGTCTCACCTCTAGGTCATCTGGAGATGTGTCCCGTCTCGCCAGCATTTACTGATTTAAGTCATAGAGTCCCATCATCTGGACCCACGGATGTCTAGCTTCCGCTCATGGTTATAACCCAGTATTGCTTCGTGTAGACACCACAGCTCCGGCCGCTGGGCGCCCTTCCCTCGGCCTCCCCTGTCCGTTTCACGCGGCCGTCGCTGTAGGTGTGTGAGCCCCTCCTCGCATCCTGGCCGACAGACCCTCTGGGCTCACGGTCCTGCCCCAGCCCAGGACCAGCTGCTTCTCCTAGGAGCCCTAGTTCCTTTTACTGGCAGAGACCAGCCAAGACCTGGGTGCCAGGTGTGCTGTACATCAGAGCCTCAGGGTCTCAGATTCACAGTCCAGGCAAGTGCCAGAGAAGTTCAGGCTGGGAGAGACCGTTTGGCCTGGGAGCAACGGTCCACGAGGGCTTCTGGCTGCGAACGAGCCTGGCTGTGCGGAACGGCGCCGCTGCCATCACAGCAGGGCAGCTGCGCTTCGCAGCCCAAGCCATCCTGAAGCCGCGTCTCCTGCTCCAGGTCAGCGGGCATTTTAGCAGACAGCGAGGCCATCTTCTCTCCCTTCATTCAAGTCGCTTTCATTCCAATATCCCCAAAATTGGATAACATCACTTAAGTGTACATGAAAAGAGGATCTTCAAATAAGTGGGCCTTATAAAGCAACCTGTACAGTGGATCTCTAAGAAAAGCATGTTAAGAGTGGACATAGTATGTAACCTGAGTGTACATATAATCTAAATCATGTATCATTAGTCTGATTCTTCTATTTTTTTTAAAAAATCCACTTTTGTCTGTGCTGGGTCTCAGTTGCTGAGTGCAGACTGTCTCTAGTTGCGGCGAGGGGGGCGACTCTCTAGTTACAGTGGGTGGGCTTCTCCTTGCGGGAGCTTTTCTTACTGCGGAGCACAGGCTCTAGGGCCGGTGGGCTTCAGGAGCCACGGCTCCCGGGCTCGAGAGCACACGCTCAGCAGTCGTGGCGTGTGGGCTTCGTTGCCCCACACGTGCCACATCTTCCCAGACTAGGGATCAAACCCGTGTCCCCCGCATAGCAAGGCGGATTCTTCGCCATTGGACGACCAGGGAAGGCCAAACAGATTCTTCTTGACTTTGCCAGCTTTATAAAGACAATAATAAAAGCACTCTTGGTTTCTTTGTGTTTAGAAATTACTTTTAAAATGCCCTGCGAGTGCAGCCGGGCAGCACTTTTTTCTTTTCTGGCCCCGCTGCGCCGGTCGTGGGATCCTAGTTCCTGGACCAGGGATGGAACCCAGGCCCTACCAGGGAGACTGCTGAGCCCTGACCACTGCACCACCAGGGAATTCCCACCCAGCACTTAGTTTTTAACACAGTAACTGACTATTTTACCAGCACACGCAAGCGTCGAGCTGACGACCCCTCTGGCTCCTGAGCGGCCATGCACACTGCACGTCCAGGCCCCGACAGCTGCTCTGGGGACATGTCTGGGGCCCAGGCCCTGGAGTGGTGAGTTCAGCTCAGAGGCCTGCAGACCCCCATTCTGACAGGAGGACAGACGCACCACGGGGGGTGGGGGGAGGCCATGGGAGGCCCTCTGTTGTCTCCAGGAACCAGGAAGACACAACTGCCAAGCGGAAGACAGCACAGCAGATGCCTCTGGGCCCCCACCACTCCTGCGGGCCACTCTCTAAGTGGAGAGCAGCTGCCATTCGTCCCAAGTCAATGCATGCAGACCTCCTCAGCACCTGCCCTCCAGTTCGGCTCCCACCCCTGTAGACGAGGGACGCTCTGAGGCTCCCAGACTGGGCTTTTTTGCTGCATCTGGTGAGTCTCAGGGTAACCAAACCAGGCCTCTGGTAGAAGAGTGGAGAAGACCCTCGGCCAAGCCCGGGGAGCCGGCGTCTTAGGGGTCGCTGTTCTCAGTGTGTCTGTTCACTTGTTAGTATATCTCTTCCTGTCGGAGTCCAGTATTAAATTGGGACACAACTGCAGATCTTCTGAGACAAGGACCAGGTATTTTTGTTCTGAAATCCTTTAACTTCAGAACTCGGTCAGCGGTGACCCGGGCTCTGGGTCGCGCTCGAGTCATCTGCTTTGTCAGTTGTTTCTCCTTTCTTCAAGATGCAAATGGTGATGTTCAAGGACCCTGACTGCTTTTATCCCCATGGGGGGTTTTCAGGGCAGGGAGGTGGGGAAGGGGTAGGAGTCCACAGGAGAAGGAGCCTGGGGTGGGGCAATGTCACCAGGTGTGAATCGAACAGAAAAATAAGAAAGGTCTGGAAAAAAGGAACAAGTAGAACAGGGAAGAAGCGGTATGAGCAGAAAGCAAGTATAAATGGCTTTCTAGGTAACATTCACCCTCAGGAGGAAGAGAAATGCACGCAAACTGAAACACAACTGAGACAGCACTTCTCCCACAAGATCCTGAGTTGGTCACAACACACGCGTGGGTTGGTGTGAGCCGGTCAGGCCCCACAGAGGGAGCTCTGGGCACAGCGATCCAACCACAAGGGCACGCCCCGGGTCCCACCTTCCTCCAGGACTTTCTCTAAAAGTTCGCATGTGCGGAAGGACAAAAGCATGAGGACAGCTGTCATGTCACCTTCCAATAAAGAACTGAAGACTGCTTTTCCACAGAGGCTGCAAAGGCAAACGGTAACAGGTTCATGGAACAAAAGGCAGGTCTAAAGAGAGTGAGGAGGCTCGCTGTGCGCCGCTGTGGAGAGTGGAAGACCCGGCTTCTGATGAAAAGCCTGAGCACAGCAGTGTGTGCCGGGTGCTGCTGCTCATGCGACAAGGATCCAGGAAAACAGGGAGGGGACGGTGTGACCTGTGTGAAGACGCACACAGTGGTCGGGAGATAGCCACATGGATCTGAACCATGGGACTTGCTACAGTTACGAGCTGGACCCCTCAAAACGCTGATGTCATCAAAGACCAAACGAGAGACAGAGAGAGACGGAAGAAGAGAGCAGGGACCAGCTACGATGGAAGGAGATGAAAGAAGAAAGACGGCAGAGTGCGTGCTGGGCGGCCCCAGGTGAGGACGAGCTACCGGGATGGCAGAAGGAGCCGCCACGCTGACCACAGCGGGGAGCGGGCGGGCCTCGCCCTCCTGTGCAACAGCATACTTGGTTACGCGCAGAGGAGACGGATGCCAAGGCATCGAGGGGTGAAGTGTGATGTCTGTGACAAACTCCCCAACATGCAGGGGGAATACAGACACCCAGAGAGCTGATGTGTCGAAATGTTAACAGCTACTGAACTCACAGTGAGGGCACAAGGGTATTCCTTGTATTGCTCCTTCCTCTAACGTCTGTGATTTTTCAAAACTGGAAGCTGGGGAGAGAACGCACTGCATGCTCCTGTGTGTTCCCGTAGGAACCCAGAGAGACATGAAGGAGCCGCAGGTGCCAGGGGTGGGGTGTGGTGAGGAGAGTGTTCGCAGTGTATACCTTTTAGCATTTTTTGAGCTTTGAAACATGCAAACATATTACCTTGAAAGTACAAAAGAAACAAATACATCGTACACTTTCTACTGTCCCTTTTGAAGCAAACAGGTCTAGACCAAGTCTCTCAGCCTGGGCACTGCGACGTCTCTGGCTGGTGATTCTCTGTGATGGGGTCTGCCTTGAGCACTGGCGGAGGCTGAGCAGTAACTCTGGCCTCCACTCACCGGATGACAGCAGAAAGCACCCCCTCCCTTATGACGAGGAACAATCTCTCCAGTGTCCCCTGGGGCCACGTCGACCTGCTTAGGAGGCCCCAGGCAAGATGATGGGGACCAGGGACTCCTGGGCAGCGAAGCAGTGTGCTCAGAGGGCACACTGGGGTTCGGGGTACCTGAGGCACCACCCCATCTGTGTGACTGTAGTTATCTAGAGATGCTCATTTACAAAATTTCACACTTCTGCCACAGAGTGAGAAGGTAGAATAACACTTTCAAATCTTGCTCCCAACATAAAACACAACCTGCCGTGATAGCTGACAAGGTCAGCGGAGCCCAGCAACCACGCATCGCTGACAACCTGGCCCCTGAGAGCCTCCCTCGTCCCTGAGAGCACACACAGGCGAGGCTGAGACCCCGAGTGGGCCGCCACGCATCTGCTCACCCTGTCCCCCGACACCAGGCAGTTCCCGTTGGGGCTCCAGGCGAGGATGGCAATGTCGGCCGTGTGGTTGGCGGGGACCGCATGCTGCTCCTTGTCCTGCTTGTTAAACATGACCACTTCTCCAGACTCCCAGCCAATAGCCAGGATCAGCCGCGTCGGGTGCCAGCACAGGGAGGTGACCCGGAACGACCTCTCGACGTGCGTGTCTGGCACGCGCTCGCCCTGCGACACACGAGGTAAAGCCCTTGTTACGGCGAACGGCGGTGACTATGTATTTCTGCCTCATCAGTGGAATGACATCAGGTAGAGGGTACAACAAGCTGCTTATTAAGGAACAGTTTAATTATCATAGAAACACCCATCTTGCCTCAGCTGAACTATGACAGCACAAGGGAAACATTTAACCAACCCCACAAGCCAGCTTATCAATAAAACTTTATTTACAAAAGCAAGTGGTGGGCCAGTGGGTGAGGTGTGTTGACCCAAGGTTCGCAAAGTGTGGCTGGGCGACCCTGAGAACCTCTTTGAGGTCAGAGGCATTTTCAGAAGGACACTAGGGTGTGGCCTGCCCTGTTAACTCGCATTCTCTCACAGGTGAACGGTGGGGTTTCCCAGAAGCTTTGCGATAGGTGATGATGTCATTGCTGTGAGAGTTAATAAGGTGTGTGCTTTTACATTCTCGTGTTCTCTAGAGCTTTCAAAGGCAGCAGGTTAAAAGTATAAATGTGTGTTTCAGAGATTAACTCAGTTTGTTCTACTGGGCTCTTCCTACCAATCTCCAGTTATACCCGCTACATCTGTGACCTTATCATCGAATAAATCATAATTTTGAAATCCTACAGTTTTCCTTGTGCCAATTAGAAACACACGAAGCACACTTCTTTGTTTTGTAATAGTGTATTTTAAATTTTCTAAATTTTCAAGTTTTATCTGGGGAATTCCTTGGCGGTCCAGTGGCTGGATGGCAGGCCTGTGAGTCATCCCCTGAAAGATGGTAACATAGCCTCAGGAGGAGGAGGAGATGGAGGGAGAGGAGGCCGGTTGGGGAAGGGGGAGGCTGGGCGCAGCAGGCTGGGTGAGGAAGCCCCTGAAAGATGGTAACGTAGCCTCAGAAGGAGGAGGAGATGGAGGGAGAGGAGGCCGGTTGGGGAAGGGGGAGGCTGGGTGCAGCGGGCTGGGTGAGGAAGCCCCTCGGGTGTGCTGTCTGGAGGATGCCACAGGAGGGTGCCACGTGTGCAGAGGGGATAGCGGGTGCGGACCCAAAGCACGAGAGGCAGATTTCAGGGGAGGGTGGGGCAAGGGGCAGGAAAGGAAATCCATATTTCTTGGTGAAGTAGGAGTTTCTAGAAAGCTCCGGTTATGGAGTTGTGTGGCCCCAAAAGATACGCTGATTCCTAAACCCCTGGTTCTTGTGACATGACCTCATATGAAACCAGGGTCTTTGCAGATGACCAAGCTCAGACGAGGTCATCAGAGTGGACCCTGGTCCCGTATGACTGGTATCCTTGTACGAGGAGGAAAGAGACCCTGCCACAGCCGGGGGATGCTGAAGACTGCAGGCTGCACTGAAGCTAATGAGAAGCAGGGCACACGCCCTCCATTTGAGCCTTCAGAGAGGGCAGGGCCCTGCCAGCCCGGTGCTGGAGATTTCTGGCCCCATAACTTTGAGAGAATAAACTTCTGTTATTTTAAGCCACCCAATTAGTGGTAATTTGTTATGGCCACTCCAGGAAACGAGCAGTTTCAAAGGCTGATGTGACCCAGCAAGGCTGGCGCGGTGGAGACAGACAGCCCTGGTGATGACCGTGAACTGACGGTGGATTCTGTCTCAAGCATCCCTAACTGTGTACCCAAAACTAAATAATAAGGGTAAAAGAATTATTTACATAACAAGGCTTTTACAGTGTTGGGAATTTGGACCTCCGTGAGAAACACATACACACGAGAACAAAAGAACAAGACAAGTGCCAGATCGTCTGACTGCAGCCAGAGTGCTGCTTTCCGCACTCACTTGCTCCAGATACATATCCACGCTGCCTCCTGAGGTTGTGCTAACAGAAGCAACCGCCAACAGTGGGTGGACAGGGTGCCAGCCAATGTGGGAGGGAGACCCGACTGTGTCTGGGGCTTCTATGCGGTGGTCAAAGTAGAGGGCCATGACGGAACGCAGGCCTGCTCAGCGCCAAAACCTGCTGGGGAAAAAACAAGTCCTGTTGGTTTTGAATAAAACTCCTACATATGGAATTAGAAAAGAGAGGTAACATAAACCCACGATCATGACATCAGGTAACTTATCAACACCCCTTGAGACAGATGCACGCAATTTATGTGGAAAAGATCTCTAATGGGGGAAACACACAATTAGAAGCAAGGGATTAGGCTGGGGTGTGACGGAAAAGAATAACACACATTGCCATCAAAACAGTAAAGAAAAGAAGCCTGCAGACTAGACCACACGTGTCATCCTTGATCATTTTTATTCTAATCATAACAAGGACAATTTATATTTTTACAGTTCCCCTTTAAGCAATATTTTCAAACAAGAAACCAAAAAAAGCAAACTGCTGCACAAAAGAGAAATGTGCAGAAAAACCTAACACCCAGTTTCTGACAGAAAACCAAGGTGGTCCCTGATGTCCTCTTGAGGTGGCAGGAGCCAAAGGATTCATCTGTCAGGGAGTGGAGGAAGCAAGGCCACAGGGCAACTGGGGAAAAGATAAGCTTGATCAGCTACCTAACATCTCTTTCTCTTTCCTTCCTTAAGAGGTGTGCATGTTGTTCCTGTGTGGGAGGGGCAGGAGCGTGAATGGAATGACCGTCTGACTGCCACCCATTTGTTCACATCCTAGAGTCAGTCTGGGGAAGCGAACTAGCCCAGAAAAGTCTCTTTGAGGTGGCTGCTATCACTTGAAATTATTCAACTTCATCCCCATCAGGATGGCTGTTGTCAAAAAAACAGAAAGTAAAAAGTGTTGATGAGGCACCTGGAAGCCTTGTGCACTGCTGGTGGGAGTGTAACATGGTGCAGATGCTGTGGAGAGCAGTCTGGGGGCGTCCCTCAGGATCACACACAGGATCACCACATTATCCAGCAATTCAGCTCTGGACACATACCCACAAGAACTGAAAGCAGGGATATGAACAGATCCTTGAACACAGTATTCATAGCAGCATTATTCATAGTGAAAAGGTGGAAACAACGCAAATGCCTATCCACAAATGAATGGATAAACAAGATGTGGTATATCCATACAATGGAGTATCATGCAGCCTTACAATGGGATGAAGTTCTGGCACGTGTTACAGCATGGATGAACCTAGAAGTGAAATAAATCAGACTCAAAAGAACAAATACTGCATTATTCACTTATATGAGGTACTTAAGAGTCACCAAATTCAATGCCTCCGCCTTCCAATGCAGGCGGTGTGGGAGCTAAGGTCACACATACATCATGACCAAGAAATCAAAATGTAAAAACGGAAGCAATTCTGTAACAAATTCAATAAAGACTTTAAAAATGGTCCACATCAAAAAAATCCTTAAAAAAGGAAAAAGAAAGTAGACTGGTGGTTGCCAGGGCCTGCTATAGGCGGTGATGGGCAATTAGTGTTTATTATATTTAAGGTTTCAGTTTGGAAAGATTGGTGGCGATGATCACACAACAGTGTGAAGGTACTGTTGTCATCGAACTATATACTTATAAATGGTTAAAACAGTAAATCTTAAGTATATTTAACCACAACAGAAAAACTGCAAAAAAAAGTTATCCAGCACCTACAAAATTCCATCACTGGAGAAGGGAACAGGCTACGCCATTTGCTTTGAGCAATACAACAGTTGCATCAGAGAAAGCCATGCAGGCTCATTTTGGGTTCAGAGAGGGAGACCCTGTTCTTCCAGAAGCTGGAAGGCAGGAGGGTACAAATGAACAGTCACATTTCAAATGTTTATCTTTCTTTTATGGAAATATACCCTGACCACTAAACTCACCACCACAAGCTGGTGGTGAGTTTAATGGGTGCTGGAGAGTACCCATTCAGGCTCCTGATAGATGGCTGGGCACTGGCCAGAGGAGTGGGGGGATGGGAGACTGGGGTCTGTGGGGGTAGGATCTGTGGCCAGCTGCACACACTCCACTTAGGGGACACGTGCACTGGTCCAGGGCTCTAGATTTCTTGAGTAAAGACTTCATGCAATCGTTCACACAGAGCCACAATGAGACACACTGGGTTAAAACTGGGCAGCTTAATGCAGCAAGGAAGCCTTTCACAGTGAGTTCTAACGTGTTGCAGCCCACCAAGGGTCTAAATTCTTGGCTACAGGAAATTCTTACTCATGTTTAACAAGTTTACTCTCCGAAAATATGCCTTGGAAAAATGAGTAACATATCAATCTTCTTGTAATGACGGAAAAAGAATTATAAAAGCACTTGGAAAAGTTAAACCTGATTTTCTCTATCTTTTATTTCAAACATCACTTTGTAAGGAGCAAGTATGCTAGAAGATCTTTAAGTTACTTCCTTCCCGCTGGGGCTCTCCCAGAGGCTCTCCCCATCACAAGCCTGCACTGGGTACTCAGGACGCCTCTTTCCACCAGGTTGTCCTGTGCTTCTGCCCAGTGTCATCAGAGAGCCCTGTATTCTCCATTTAGACTGTCTGTGTCTGACTGACCACTCTCCACTCCTTACCTGATAACCTGCCCCACAGAGTGAGGGGCCACCGGAGCACACCCGGCCCCAGAACACTGCCTCCGCCAAACAAGCTCCAGTACATGAATCCCTGATGGAGATACTTACTAGCGAGGAAAGAGGCTTTTGATATCTTGTTAGTTGCAGAAATTGGGGTCAGGCCAGGGTGAATGAATCCAGTTTTATATGATGAATAAATGCTACCTGGGAGAAGGCAATGGCAACCCACTCCAGTACTCTTGCCTGGCAAATCCCATGGACGGAGGAGCCTGGTAAGCTGCAGTCCATGGGGTCGCTAAGAGTCGGATACAACTGAGCGACTTCACCTTCACTTTTCACTTTCATGCATTGGAGAAGGAAATGGCAACCCACTCCAGTGTTCTTCCCTGGAGAATCCCAGGGATGGGGGAGCCTGGTGGGCTGTCGTCTTATGGGGTCGCACACGACTGAAGTGACTTAGCAGCAGCAGCAGCAAATGCTATCTGTGTACCAAGACTTGCCTGGTGGCTCAGTTGGTAAAGAATCTGCCTGCAATGCACGAGACTCGGGTTGAATCCCTGGATCTAGAAGATCCCCTAGAGAAGGGTATGGCAAGTCACTCCAGTACTCTTGCTTGGAAAAGCCCATGGACAGAGGAGACTGGCGGGCTACAGTCCATGGGGTCACAAAGAGTTAGACATGACTGAAGCAAATGAGCACACACATACACGTGTGCACTTACAAACAAAAGTTATCAAAGTAAACGTAGAAGGAGAGATGACTAACAATGAAATTGCATCCATTAATGGCATCGGTTCAGAAACAATGCATTTCCTCTCGTTACAAGAAACGCAGGATACCTCTTGAACATAGCGCCGTTTGTCAATACATAAACTTTGGAAGAAAGAAAAAAAAATTCCACTTGTTCTCACCGATTTGCTCTTTTAACCTCCAGCCGTGCAACCTCTTCACTCTTCAGGTAAGCCACCTTTGGGGGAAGAACGGCTCGTGGTACTAAGGATGACTTCAGTTGCATCAGTGCTTGGAGACGCTGGGGGAGGGAACCAGAAGGACTTTGAGGCAAGGGGGGCTGAGTGGAGCGGCGCAGTGGAGGGCACTGGAAGCCACCCCCAAAAGCCTCACTCTGAACCACTGCCCCCGGGGCCTCGTCAATGCAGGCTCATGGCTGCATCCCGTGGACCTGAAGAAACACCATCTCTGGCTCGGACCGTGAGGTCCCCCGGGCCGCAGGACTGACAGCTCCCAAGGTGGTTTTCTGAATCCTTCTGACCCGTGCCGCCGCCAGAGCTTCCGGCGCCGCCCCCTCCCCTCCAGCTCCGCTCTCCGGGCCTTGCGCCGCCACGCGGCCCTCAGTCGGACCTCGCCTCGCGCTGAGCCCTCGGACACCCGCCCCGCACCCCCAAGTCTTGGCCTGATCGGCCACCGCTCGGGCGATCGGCCCAGGCAGGATTTCTGGGCGAAGATAATCCAGGAGGCGGAGAAGAGGGTCCGGCGCGCCTCGGCGTCGCCCTTCTCCCGGGCCCAGGCTCCGGGCTCCCGGACCCGCCAGACTCCTCGAGCCGTCCCGGCCCTCGGCCTCCGGAGCCCCTCCCGGCCCTGCCTCGTCGTCGCCCTGCCCTGAGGCTCCGGGCCCCCAGACCCCCTATTCCCGGGTCCCGGGCCGGGGGCCGCACTAGCCTTGGCTGGGCTGCTGCGCCGCCGCGCGTTGCCGGGACAACGGCCGCGAGCCCAGCTCGGATACAGCCGAAACCGAGCGGGCGGACGCCGAGACCAGCCGAAGCACCCCGAGAGGCCGGAAAGAGCCGAAGACGCTCGGAAACGTTCGTGCGCAGCCGAGGGCAGGATTCCTGCCGCGGGTGGCGAGCTCCGGGGCTCTGCAGGGCAATTTCCCCCTTTCTCGATGGTTGTCTAGAATCCACAACGCTAGCTCGCAGAGGGAGCCAAAGGGACAGAATATGCCTTTCTGCCCAGAGAAGGGAAGCTGGTGTATTCTTCTGTATGTGATGGGGATACACGGTCGGTTCGCGACCCGCTTCTGTAGTTCAGTTTTTCCAACCACATAGGTCAGTCAGGAGGAAGGCAGCAGGGAGACTGGGAAAGAAAGAGAACGCCATCTTTTAAGATTCTCTCCTCTCTGGTTCATCTTATTGCTGGGTCTCTCGGACCCCAAAAGGTTTGCTAGATTCTGATTTGTCTCCAAGAGGGTGTCGTTCAAGAGTATTTCTGAGAAAAGTCAGTTGATTCAACATAGTTCCTTGAAGTTATGCGTTCAGTGCTTTGAGGGGGGAGACTTACGGACGCCATTGGAGAGAATAGCGTAGAGTAGAAAGTACGAGTTCATTTAGTTAGAAACTAATCTTTTTCCTAACCTTGGCTGCTGACTGCATTCCCTAAGGCATTAGCAACGTGCTGTCCTGCTCTGCCGGTCTGGTGGGTTAAACTAATTTTGAAAGAAAAAAAAAGCAATGTTACTAAGAAAACTTACTATAGCAAACAGCACCAAAGGTCTTTCATTTGTTAAGTATACAAGGAAGATTCTATTTAAAAAAAAAAAACATTTTCTTAAACACTAGGATTTTATTGAATAAATTTAATATGTAACATTGCGTAAATTTAAGGTGTACAAAATGTTACTTTGACCCATTTATATGTGATTAGATTCTAGAGATATTTATCAATTAGTCATAATACAATATTATTTTCTGTATCCATTATATTGTGCAAGCTTTCCAGGTGGCTCAGTGGTAAAGAATCCGCCTGCCAATGCAGGAGACAGGGGTTCGAGTCCTGGGTCAGGAAGATCCCCTGGA